>NC_012876.2:58574797-58882875 GCF_000003195.3 Sorghum bicolor | reverse complement strand
CTGCAAAAACAAGCCTAGTCGGTCTCCCTAACCTGCCAGGCTGGTTACCTTCACCGCTCGTACATCCGTTTGCATAGAATCTTGGAGATTATAATTTTGACTTGTTTTCTATTATGATAAAACCACCCCCTCTACATGTATAAGATAATCACGATTGATCGAAGGATCCAACACTCATTCGTCTTTTTTACATCTATTGCCTAAGTTTTGCCCTTTTTCTAATCCTCTTGTTGTTCGTTATCTCTCTACGAGATATATCGATGTTCTAGGTGACCTTGCCAGAAGGACAATCCTAAGAGTGAATCTCCTCGACAGTGAGGTGTTTCTTTAGGCTTTTGTGGCGAAGGACGGGCTCTTAGATCGGACTAATCGATCTCTAGATTAGTTTCATCGACCGTTGGGTTGCTTGCTACATGTGATAGGTTGATTGTAATGTAGGGCGTGATAGCCCTTACTGATATGTGATCCAGATCTAAATTCGACATCAACACATCCATAGCCTTTTTGCATAAAAGAAAGATGAAGAAGATCAGTTCAACCACAACAAGGCATGCTTACGGATGAACGACCCAGCACGAGCAGCGGTTCAAGCTGGATTAACCAGTAGTAGTGCTCCGTGGATCAAGCGCAGCCCCGAACACGTGCAGATATGCTTGAGGGCGTCTCGAGACGACTTGGTGTAACGCCTTCCATTAATCCATCCATCCCCGTACGTACTCTGCAACGAAGGCACGAAGCTAGCTGAGAAATACTCCATATAGACGCCGTCATCAGGCCATTAATTGTTTATTTCTCCGGCGGTATATTGCGGACGTACGTGCTCTCGTCCTAGCCCCCGGCCCGGTCGAGATGATCGGGCCGCCGTGGTAGGCGCGAGGCCAGCTGTGTTGACACGATCCATTCTGACTCCGGCCTCATTCCTTCGACTTCGACTGACTCCCATGGTCACTACTATATAAGCAACCCCATGCCGGGACCCCTGTACCAGCTCGATCAGCTAGCACAACGACCAAAGCTAATAACAAACTAGACGCCCACGCCCACCCACCCAGAGCTCAGCACAGCCCGCAGCCATGTCTCCAGCTCGCCGCCACCCCTGCCATGCCATCGCGGCGCTCCTCGCTGCTGCCGTCCTGCTCTCCGCCGCCGTGCCGGCTGCCAGAGCGCAGGAAACCGAGCATGAGGAGGAGTTCAGCTACATCCCCGGCGACGAGCACGGGCCGGAGCACTGGGGACACATCAAGGCGGAGTGGGCGGCGTGCGGCACGGGGCGAATGCAGTCGCCCATCGACCTCTCCCACGAGCGCGTCTCGCTGGTGCGCTCCCTCGGCTACCTCCACCACTCCTACCGCCCCGCCGAGGCCTCCATCGTCAACCGCGGCCACGACATCATGGTGAGGTTCGAGGGCGACGCCGGGAGCCTTGTGATCAACGGCACGGCGTACTACCTGAAGCAGCTGCACTGGCACTCGCCGGCCGAGCACACCGTGGATGGGCACAGGCACGACATGGAGCTGCACCTGGTGCACGAGAGCGCCGATGACAAGAAGGCCGCGGTGATCGCCATCCTCTACGAGGTCGGCCGCCACGAGGACGCGTTCCTCCGCCATCTGGAGCCCTTCATCAGGCGGATCGCCGACGTGCGAGACCGGGAGGAGCGCGTCGGCGTGGTCGACCCGCGGCGCGCGCGCGGCACGGCCAGCGTCTACTACCGCTACATGGGCTCGCTCACCGCGCCGCCCTGCACCGAGGGGGTCATCTGGACCATCGTCAAGAGGGTATACGACGCTTTGCATTGGGCTTTTGTTTGTTCACTTCTTCGTTCACATGCATCAATCATAATTTAATCAACGGCTCTCGTGTATTATATTGACAAACACTCGCGTCACGATCATATGATGCATTCTTTTCTGTCGGCTTGGCTTGGGTTGGTGAGCAAATTTTAATTTAGTATTGGTTCCATCTGCTTTTCAAGCGTTATTTTTGGCTCTTTTCTGCAGGTTCGCAGCGTGTCCAAGTACCAGCTGGAGCTTCTCAGGGAAGCCGTGCACGACGTAAGTCCATCGGTCACGCTAATAACTTGTTAATTTCCACACGCGTGATGAGATTGCTCGTACTTTTGCCTCTGTTTTTCTACTGAAGTGGAAAGTAAATATGTCGCTGCCACTGCACACGTCCCCGTCCTGCCCGTTCTTCAAACTCAAACATGGCTGGAATCAAAAGCAATATGAACATAGTATGTACGCTAGTTTTGGTTCGATCAGCCTGACAGCGCCGTGTTTTACCTGCTGCAGGACATGGAGGACAACGCGAGGCCGCTTCAGGAGGCGAACAACAGACGCATCAGCATCTTCCGTCCTAAGCCCGATAAGCATTATTAGGCTCCGTTTCCGGTCTCATATTAGTGATGTGTACATATGGGCTCGACATGAGGGCACCAAAAGAACACTTTTGTGATATGATTCATTGCAATTAAATTTACAGATTCAATAGCTTATATGGTTGATATTCTATTTGTAATTCTTTATGTTTAAGTTCATTTGTTATATGAGTAAATAAAAATGCTTATTCTCATCTCCACTTTCATGGGCGTCAGGCATGTTCAAAAATTTTGTTATGGCTGTGTTGATGTGGGAAACAGTTTTGAGTTGAATGCAAAACAGCCATTACATGAAAAACACTACAATTATAGTGATCAGTCAATTATCAGTCCTCCGCATCGGGCCCAATATTGATACATATTGCAAGGAATGATGGATCCAAGAGAGCATGAGTTGAATTAGGTCAACTAAAAACTTAACTATAGGTTACTTTGCTAGCTCGCTCAACACAGACTAAACCATTCTACCACCACTACTCTCTCTCTCCCTCTCTCTCCCATGGGCAAATCTAGCATTGTGCCCGAGTATTCCCGAGCATACCCAACATTTTGGAGAAAAAATAGTAATTAGTAGGTATATACACATGTATAATGTATTTAAGCTTCAAAATTGCTACTCTCTCTCCATCTTAAAACATGTCCAAGAGTCTTTCTAAAATTCACTCTCTAAATTATCATTTGCAGAGCTACTTGAATAAAAAGCATTCTCTATATTTTTGTGTCTCCACAATTTCTATGTTTCTTGTTCACACTCCAGAGAGCCAACTCTAATGACAATATTTGAAGATCCAATTAAAGAAGGTGTTAGACAACATCTTTTGACCAAAACAATTAGTCCTATTAGTAAGGAAGGATGCAAACATGCCCTTAAAACTCTTATTCATCTAAATACATGGCAACCCACCTGGACCATTTACCTATCACACTCACTCATTCCCCCACTGGCCACACCTGACGACCTATGCTTTTGTGCAGATTGCAGAACCATTGAACCAAGAACCCTAGCGGCTACCACTATCGGCCCTATCACCGTCCACATGGACTATGGTTTCTATCATATACTGTAATATTGTTGTCGGGCTAAGATGGACCGAGATGGATGTAAGTGGGCTTGGCCACATTAACGAAGGCAAACCATTTAAAGAGGCCCATCTCCAAAAATAGAGACATTTTTTTGAGGTGGTCCCCACCTTCGTAAATAGATTTTAGTAAGCAGTTATCCGTAAATGATTTTGTAAGACAGTTAATTGTGACCGTCTCAGTTAATAAAAATGATCACCTTGTTAATCTTTGATATTAACCGAGATAGTTGGATTTTGTAAACGCCTTGATTAATAAAACTTAGAAAAATATTTGTGTAGTTGTGTTTTATAATAAATATACTTTAAAATAATAAACTTTGTATTCTTTCACTTCTCGAAAAACAAATTTTACATTCTTTATGAGTAATATTAAACATCTAAAATATTATTATTCATGCACTGGTGGGCAAAACCAACCAGCAGCCATACATGAGTCTAGATATGGCAACAAGTATAAATCTAGGTTTTGTTAAGTATAAATCTAGGTTTTGTTAGCCCAAACCCATAGTGATGAATATGAAATTTGCCCGTTAAAAAACACATGACCTATAACGGGTTTGATTTGGTGTCCAAATCCATGTCCATCGGGTTGCCCATAGGCACATCCACATAGCGACAAAGGAAAAAACAAAATATGAAAATCATTGGGTCTGGATTTTTGCCCATTAACAAATCCATGAGTAAATAAATTGACCTATACCCTTATTCTCATAGAGTAAAAACTCATCGGGTTTTAAATTTCGTGTAGCCATTACCATCTTGACCTGAGTTGAAGCAGGCTGCTGCGTGTTGTCAACTCACCTGACGCCTGGCATTGGCAAGTTGCCAAAGTCTCCCATTTGCTAATCGCAACGACTGGAGACACGTTAATTCTTTACTGCCGCCAGAGCGCTGTGGACGCGGAATTAACCTCGTGGGAAAAACACAGGATCAGTTCAAGGAGCACAAAACGCGTACGTACATTATTATTGTGTGTTGATTCGATCCACTTTCCTCGACAGAACGTCATATTGATCATCGAGATATCAAAACAAGATAGTGAGGAATGAATGAATGATCCATCAAGCCTACGACCTTACTGGCTTACCGTGTCTCTCTAACTCGGTGTAACACAAATATTTACAAAGGCCTTCTATCGGCTTCCAGTTCTGGCGTTCTGCGCGTCGTCAACTGGCAACGCAGGCGATGTTATAGGAGGAAGTGCTCATACATACGCCGCAGCGCTTACTGTTTTTCATTGTGCGTACGTACCCATATATGTACTTGTCCGTAGCAAGCTCGAATTTTATTTTGAAGCATTCGAACACGATACTTGGACAACATAATAACCAAGTTCAAAAAGGGACTAGGCGACATCTAGGCAATGACCCACCGCCTCGAGCCTATGCGAGCGTAGGCCGGCCAGCCTAGGTGTTCTAAGACGTTTTCTAGGCATTAGTATATACTCACATATATATTTAAAAAAGAAAAAGAAAATAGGAGATAAGTAGATTTTAGAGAAAGACCCATAAAACAGTAAACGCCCCAAAGACCAAGCCCCCAAAACCTTATATGATTATCTCTTCCTTCTCTGCTGCGTCTCCCACCGCTACAACTGACGCATACAACTGCCCGCACGTGCTATCCGCAGGTCCACCAGAGACCTCCGCCAACCGACCGCCGATCCTCTTTTGTCTCCTCTAGTAGGCACGTCGCCCGCACGCGCATGCTGCCTGCCACTCTATGCCCTCAATAGCGACCTCTGTCAATCCTCCTCCCCCACCGGCGACCTCCACCCACGGTCTGCTGGTCCTCCTCCCCCATAGGTGACCTCTGCTTGCAGCATGGCTCTGGATTTGGGTGTACAGTACACATGGCATGTCCCTCCGCCTACCCTCTTAGGCAAGGCAGCACCCCTCCGCCCAGCGCGTAAGCGCGCCTTGGCAATCCCTTAGGAGCGTCTTTTTGAACCTTGATAATAACTTAATTTATACATTACAATCGTTCACACGTAGACATGAAACACTTATCCTCGCCATGCAGATCATGATAGTTCAATCAATATTGTCGTTATTGATTACTCCCTCCTTTACTTTGGCATGATATAATCTCCTAAGTTACACTTTAACCATTTACTTACGTTATATTATATTGTTTATACTTATAAACTTATGATAATAGGATAATCTTGATTTATTTGCAAAATAATAATTCATACCAAGTTTATATTATAGTAATTAAAATTGTTAGTTAAATTATTGGTCAAATATTTTAAAATTTAAATATTAATATATGTGCACTACCTCATGGCCGGACGAGTACATGTATATACTCAGTCAATATTCTGGTGCAAACTAAAGCAGGAGGTCACCGTACCATGAATGCATCATGCAACTTGTAACGTCTGGTCAACTGAAATTATACTAGTACACAGAGGTTCTAAGCCAGCGGGGGTAAAACATTTCTACAGACGGTTTTAGTTATAATGCGCCTATGTTGAAAATTTATACGGCTAGAATTGAAAACCGCCTGTATAAAAGGCTCAGTACAGGCGGTTATTGTAAGAAAACCGCCTATGTAAATGGTCCATTTACACAGGCGGTTCAGTTATGCGAACCGTCTGTGTAAATCTATTAACACAGGCGGTTCACATAACATGACCGCCTGTGATTTATCTTCCTATAAATACCACCAGCCCCTTCTTCCTCCTCGGACAGAACTGTAGCTCGCAGCCACCTTCCATTGCAGCCCACTTTGGAGGTCCAGATTTTTCAAAATACAAGGGGGGAGGTTTTGATCTTCATTTCTTGGAAGGAGCTGGCTAAGAAAGGTTAGTTGATGCCTCTAATGCCTCTTTTTGTGCCCTCTTGCTCAATTTGAGCTACTTTTTGGATCTAGGGTTTCACCATGAGAGAGAGAGAGTAGAATAGCTAGGTATGGTCTATTTTGCTCAAATAAAGTTGCTTAAGATGAATATATGATGTCTCTCCTATCTTCTTTTTTATGTTTCCTTCTCTAATTTGTGAATCCAAGAAATATATATGTAGTAGTTTCCATGAATGGTGTTTCCATGCTTAGGAAGGGAGAGAAAGATAAGTTTTTTTTTAGTTTTTTAAATTATATGGTTTAGGATGTTATTTTTTATGTAAATTTGATTTAATTATGCGATAAGCATTTTTTATATATGAGGTTGCTTCAGATGTTGCCTCTCCTCTCACCATTTCCATGTTTCCTTCTCAAATTTTTTAGTGATATAATATATTTAGTTTCAATCAACAGTGTTTTTGTACCTTGTCAAATTTATTTTAGTGATATAAAGATATATATTTATGGTTTTGTCTTTATTTTTGATACTTGTTTTACTTTTTCAATTTGATTTAATTGTTAGGTGTTCTTTTATTTTTGATAACAAATATTCGTAGACAATATTTCAATTAATTTACTAACTTTTCAACAGGTCAAAATACAAGGGTGGAGGTTTTGATCTTCATTTCTTGGAAGGAGGTGGAGGTGGCTAAGAAAGGTAAGTTTTCTTTTTAGTTTTTTAAATTATATTGTTTAGGATGTTATTTTTTATGTAAATTTGATTTAATTACGCGATAAGCATTTTTGTGCCCTCTTGTTTAAGATGTTGCCTCTCCTCTCACCATTTCCATGATTTCTTTTTCAATTTGATTTAATTGTTAGGTCTTATTTTATTTTTAATAACAAATATTCATAGACAATATTTCAATTAATTTACTAACTTTTCAACAGGTCATGATGGAGAGGTCCTTATGGATGTATAACTTATCAAGACTAGATCCATCATATATACCTGAGGTGCATAGGTTTGTTGATGCCGCTAAGAACCATGCTTTGAGAACAAAGACGAAGCATATATATTGTCCATGCTACGACTGCAGAAATATTCTTCTATTTGAAGATACTGAAGTAATCATTTCTCATCTAATCTGCTGAGGATTTATGAAGGATTACTTGATTTGGACAAAGCATGGAGAGGGTAGCTCAGCGCCTTATACAGTTGGGGACCCAGCACACATCGACACCGATGGTCCAGGCATGCCTGCTGATCAGTTTTTCCACGACACACCCCAGAGTGAACATGTTGTGCCAAATGTTACCGCTGGTGGATCTGCTGGGGGAAATGATGGTGCAAGAACTCATGTCTTACCAAATGATACGGCTGCAGAAGATGCTGAATTCTTGGAGGCAATGTTGCGTCGTCATACTGAACCATCAATGTTATTAATGAAAGGGATGGAGGCCTTGAAGAAGGCAGCAGAAGAGCCTTTGTATGATGAGTCTAAAGGTTGTACCAAAGAGTACACAACGTTACGAGCTGTGCTCAAACTGTTGATGGCAAAAGCCAGGTATGGTTTGTCCGATGCTGGATTCGATGCGTTCTTAAGTATTATCGGCGATATGTTTCCAAAGGAGAACAAAGTTCCTGCTAACACGTACTATGCAAAGAAGCTGATCAGTCCGCTGACTATGGGTGTCGAGAAGATCCATGCGTGTAGAAATCATTGTATCCTGTACCGAGGTGATGATTACAAGGACTTGGATAGTTGTCCAAATTGTGGTGCAAGTCGGTACAAGACAAACAAAGACTATCGAGAGGATTGTGCTGCCTCCATGTGTAAAGCAGGGAAGAAGCGAAAGAAGGCCCAAAAGAACACTCAACAGAGTTCAAAACCCATGAGCAAAGATAAAGAAGAGGTTGACTATTATGCGCAGAAAAATATTCCTGCTTTAGTGATGTGGTACCTTCCAGTGGTAGATCGACTGAGGAGTTTGTTTGCTAACCCTGAGGATGCAAAACTTATGAGTTGGCATGCTTCTGATGAGCACAAAAATGATGGCAAGCTTCGCCATCCAGCCGATGGAAAGCAGTGGCAAGATTTCAATGACAACCACCAAGACTTTGCCAGCGAACTAAGGAATGTTAGGATCGCACTGTGTACAGATGGAATGAATCCATTTGCTGAGAGGAGCAGCAAGCATAGCACATGGCCGGTGATTCTCACCATCTACAACCTCCCTCCATGGTTGATGCAGAAGCGAAAATACCTTTTGCTAACCTTACTTATCTCTGGACCAGTTCAACCTGGAGTTGACATGGATGTTTTCCTAGAGCCATTGATGGAGGAAATGAAAATGTTATGGGAAAAAGGTGTTCAAATGTTGGACGAGTATCGCAAAGATTCATTCACGCTAAGAGCAATTATTTTTGTTACTATCAACGATTACCCCGCTCTCTTTATTTTATCAGGGCACTTCAAGGGAAAGGTTGGTTGCGTGGTGTGCATAGATGGAACCCATTACGTGTCCCTTAATGCATCTAAGAAGATAGTGTACATGAGGCACAGACGCTTCTTATCGAAAGGACACAAGTACCGCCTGAAAAAGATGGATAAGTACTTTGACTATAATGATGAAAGGAACTCAGATGCACCATTAGGTAATAGCAAAGGCCATAGAGTTTTCAAAATAGTGAGCAACATTAAATTTGTGTTTGGAAAGAAGACAAAGGATGGAAAATTAAGAAAGGATGTCAAATCAACTCCAAGGGCAACATTCAAGAAGAAGTCTATTTTCTTTGAGTATTTGCCATACTGGAAAGACTTGGATGTACGACACGCGATCGATGGTATGCACGTCCAGAAAAATGTGTTCGAAAGTCTAATGGGCACATTGCTAGACATCAAGACCAAGACAAAGGAAGGATTCAATTCACGCTTTGACATGGTGCAGTTAGGCATAAAAAAAGAGCTTCATCCTGTTCTTCAAGAAAATGGGAAGTACCATCTCCCAGCAGCAAGCTACAACCTCAACATAGATGAGAAACATGCGATGTGTGAGTGGTTGAAGAAATTGAAAGTCCTATCTGGATTCTGCTCTAGCATACGGAGTTTTGTGTCAATGAAAGACCTAGCACTCACCAACTACAACTCACATGATTGTCATGTCATGCTGACTACTTTCCTCCCTATTGCAATAAGGGCTATAAATCCAGTATTCTTAAAGATGGCAGTCACACGGTTGTGCTACTTTTTCAACAAGATCACACAAAAGGTAATTGACCGTGATGAGTTAGAATCCCTTCAGGAATTCGCAGTGGAAACAGTGTCACAGTTTGAGATGTGTTTCCCCCCATCATTCTTTGATATCATGGTGCACCTTGTGGTGCACTTGGTTCCACAAATACAGGCACTGGGTCCCATGTACCTGCATGAAATGTGGACTTACGAGCGTTTTATGTCAATACTAAATGGCTATGTATCAACTCGTGCTCGTCCCGAGGTGTCCATGATAGAGGGGTATTGTACCGAAGAGGCGATTGAGTCAGGAGGACCATTCTGTAATAATGTCCTAAAAGACCAGGTTGCAATAGGTTTGCCTCCGTCAAGACATGAGGGTAGGCTACATGGATGTGGGAGGATTGGACGAAAGTCATTCATCCCACCAGATTACAATACAGTACTTGAGGCACATCACAACATCTTACGTCAGCTCTCGATAATGGAGCATTTGATTGAACAACACATGGATGAGCTTCGAGAACATAATCCTAGGCAAACAGAGGATTGGGTAATGAAGGAACACAAGAAACAGTTATACACATGGCTAAGGGAGCAGGACATTCCATATGGGGAAACAATTGAGAAACAAACCATCAAGGCTTTGGCATCTGGACCATCACGCCAAGTCATAACATGGCAAACCTATGACATAAGTGGATTCACATTTCATACCAAGTCCAAGGACCAAAAGAGCATGACACAAAATAGTGGTGTTCGATGCGAGGCCATAGATGACAAAACTGGTGATATTATTACATACTTTGGCTTCATCGAGGACATATGGGAACTAGACTATGGTACATTTCAGATCCCTGTGTTTCGATATCAATGGGTTGCAGATAAACATGTCACAGTGGATAATTATGGGGTCAGAGTTCTTGATCTAAGTAAGGTGGGATATAAAGATGACCCATGGATCCTTGCTAATCGTGTTGCACAGGTTTTCTATGCTGAGCAGATCCTTTCTAAGAATGAGAAGAAAACTACCGACAAACCGAAGCATGTAGTTTTTCCAAGAAAGCAACAAGCAGTTGGAGTTGACGGTGTATCAGATCTAGAGGATTTTAACCAGTTCAGTGATATGTCCCTCTTTGTGGACCATCCTATGAAGATAAAAAATATTGAGCGAAGCATCCCACAGAGTTCTTTGCCACGGGTGCGCCCTGATGAACAAGGGAGAATAGTAGCGGCCTAGATTGTATCTGTGATTCGTCATGTAAACGCTTTGTCAAATGCAAAAATGTCCTATGTATGAAATATATATCTTGATGAGTGGAACAAACTTTGTATTCATGACTTTTCGAGTTGGGGACGTCTCGGGTTTCGAAAACATGTGTGTAGCTATGGAAATTTGAAATTTCAAAATTTGAGTGGTCCAAACTCGCTCAGATGAAAAGTTGACCCTTACACACAATGTGTATCTTGATAAGCTGGACAAACTTTGTATTTATGACTTTTGTATCTGAGACTACAAAGGGTCCGGTCAAAGTGACTTTTCAGAAAAAATCCAAGATTTGACTTGGTCAAACTAGGTCAAACTAGGCACTAAATGACCTCAAATGAAAACTTTTGAATACATGGGTGTTAGAGCTCCTCAAGATACACATTCCATACATACGATATTTTGGCATTTGACAAAGAATTGGTAAACTCTAGTCACAAAGTGTTGAATGTGACACAAACTTTATGAAACTATATGTGAGACTTGTGGATTTAGAACTACACTTTTGAAACGCTTTGTCAAATGCAAAAATGTCCTATGTATGAAATGTATATCTTGATGAGTGGAACAATCTTTGTATTCATGACTTTTCGAGTTGGGGACGTATCGGGTTTCGAAAACGTGTGTGTAGTTGTGAAAATGTAAAATTTCAAAATTTGACTAGGTCAAACTAGGTCCAACTAGGCACTAAACGTCCTCAAATGAAAAGTTTTGGATAGAGTGAAGTTAGAGCTCATCAAGCTCTACCTTTCATACAATATGCAATATGCATTTGAAATTTAAAATAATATAAAAAATAATATATAGGTGTGAAATATCATTATACAAATAATATATAAACAATATAATTATGTTACAAATATAGAATATAGAAATAATTATGTTAAAATATTATTATATTATAATATCAATATGCAATAAAAAATAGTAACAAAAAATATAGAAAACAATAATAATAATAATAATAATAATAATAATAATAATAATAATAATAATAATAATAATAATAATAATAATAATAATAATAATAATAATAATAATTGCAAAAAACTTTGTACAGACGGGTGGTATTGACCACCGCCTGTATAGTGCTATTTCTACAGTCGGTGGTCAATGCCAACCGCCTGTAGAAATCGAGGCTATATATACTCCGCGCGCAGACCTGAAATTTTCTAAGTCCCCGAAGGCGCCAGTCTCTATTCAAACACGCCGCCAGGCTGCCCAAATTTCCCATTGCCGGCGACCTTCTCCTTCTCCTTCTCGCCGGCATCTTCTCTTGGAGGTAAGCTCTCGGCTGCGACATGGGAGTGGGTGCGCGTGCGGCTGCGGCGGAGGCGGCTTCACGCGGCGGCCGATGCGGGAGCTCGGCGTCGGAGGCAGAGAGCGCGCGCGGCGGCCGCGGCTCGCCGGCGGCGATGCGGCGAGTGCGGCCGGCGTGGGGAAGTCGAGGCGGCGTTGGGAGGCGGGGGGAGTCGAGGTGGCTAGTGCGTCGGGGTGGTCACCCGCGGCGGCGGCGGCGGCCTTGCGACCGTGCAGAGGGCGAGGGTGAGAGGGAGGGGGAGGGGCAGGGGCCGGTGGGCCGCCTGCCCAGCTGGGCCGGCCCACCAGCGGCCATTGTTTTATTTTTTTTTATTTTTTATTTTTCTTATTTGATGTATATGATGTATAATTATTATAAATAATTATTAATTGTTCTAAATAAATATATATATGATGTATTATTAATTATTAATTGTTCTAAATACTTACTAATTGTCATAAATAATTATTAATTGTCCTAGATAAATGTATATAATATTTTATTTTTTTAAAATTATTAATTGTCCTAAATAATTATTAATTGTCCTAAATAAATGTATATGATGTTTTATTTTTCTTATATACATTATGCATATCCTAAATAATTATTTTTTATTTTTCTTATTTGATGTATATGATGTATAATTGTCCTAAATAATTATTAATTGTTCTAAATAAATATATATGATGTATTATTAATTATTAATTGTCCTAAATAATTATTAATTATCCTAAATAATTATTAATTGTTAATTGTCCTAGATAAATATACATTATGCATATCCTAAATAATTATTTTTTATTTTTCTTATTTGATGTATATGATGTTTTATTTTTCTTAAAATTATTAATTGTATATACATTATTTACAATGCAATTCATATTTGCTTTTAGTTTAAGTGTCTATGTATATACATTATAGCATAAGCTAAGTAGTTATTATTTCTTTTTTATAATCCAATTATTTATAATGCAATTATATATATATATATGTAAATTGCATATATTTATTTATGTGTAAAAATAATAAACAATTAATATTTGCTTTTAGTTTAAGTGTCTATGTATATACATTATTTATAATGCTAAGTAATTATTTGAATAGATTATCACGATGACTTCTCTAACCCCAAACCAAGCGTCACGGTCTGACCGCATCGACCAAGCACCGGAAAAAGGTTCGGACCACACAGAGAAGGTGCAAGTATCACACAACACTGAGCAAGCACAAGGGTCGGACCACACAGAGAATGCAAAAGAACATGAATCAAGTCCTTCGTACGAGACCTCCTCTAGCGACATTCCAGATCCTCGCATAGAGAGGAACGCTCGTCGTGAATTAGAACGTGACCCTGATTACATTTCAGAAGTAGATGAGGTGATGAATTACTCATCCATAATTAAATCTTTCTAACTTTTATGTCCCTCAGTATATGTACAATAATGATTTATGTGTTTAACTTTTAACATGAACAGGAGGTGTTATCTCAGTTTCATGAGCTGAAAAAGATCCTATCCCAGAAAGAATTCACACATGAAGGTGCACCCGAACCGACGACGGAGACAACCACCGAGAAGACTGATGATAGAAAAAGGAAACGAGGTGACCGAGGATTGAATCAGTTTCCAAAAGTCACATTTAGAATTACAGTTGTGAGCCCGACAGGACAACCCCTAGCTCCTCCAGAGGCCTTACCTAAGTGGCGTAACACACTTGGATTCTTAGTTAGGGACCATCTTGACATCACAGTCAGGGAGTGGGCAAATGTGGACCAAAATGAAATCACAAGAATGTGGGACAAGCTACTTACAAGGTTTGTTTTACCTCAGGGTTCAGAAGACCTAGTAAAGGAGTACACATTGAAGCAGTGGGGAATCATATTTAGGAATTACAAGTTCGAGTTGAATTCTAAGTGGGCAAAGAAAGGGTTGGACCCGACAAAAAGGTATAAAATCACTGCTGGTCAGTGGGCGGTGTTTCTATAGCAGAGAAGTACCGAGGAGTTCAAAGCTTTGAGCGAATCTAAATCCAAGCTCGCAAAAAGGAACAAGTGCCACCATCATCTAGGCACAGGTGGCTATCAGCGCAAGCTTGCCCAATGGGAGCAAGAGGATGAAGCGCAGAGGGCTAAAGGTCTGCCAGCGCTCCCTGACCAACTTGGTCGCAGGGGCTCGAGGTGGATTCGTGCTCGTGTATCGGCAAAGGAAGCCAAGTCTGGCTTATCATTTTCTGACCCAATGGTCGAAGAGGCAGCGAAGAATATTTTCGCTGTGGTAGCTAAGCAGCAAGCGGGCGAATTTAAGCCTCAAAGGGAGAAAGATGTCCTTACTGTTGCTCTGGGTAACCCAGAGCATCCTGGTCGTGTACGAGGCATCTCATCAAAAGAAGGATGGAAAGAAGGCTTCGGACCAGAGTGGGAAGCAATGTATAGGAAACGGGATCGCTACAAGGAAGAAATGTCTAATTATTTTAAGGAGGAGGCTAAGAGAGAAGTCGAAGAGGTGATGTCTAAAATCCTCTCCAATCCTCCTCCTGAGTTGATGCAACGATTGGCGACCGCAATGTCTAGCCAATTAAGTGGCCAGCAGCCTCCTCAAATGCAGCTAGTCGTCGCCCCGACAACAACAGAACAAGCTCCGGTCGTCCCAAGTAGTATTGCCTCTACCGGAGACATGGTCCGCTATCCAGTTGATGAGATCGATAGTCCTGTGCCTTGCTCCCTAGTCATAAGGTATGGTTTTAACAATAACCGTACAAGGGAAGTAGCCACAGGACTTGCGATCCCGGGGCATCAATTCCATGGTAGTGAGATCCCTAAGGACTACTGCAGGGTGGAAGTGTTGACAGCTGTCCAAGGATATGAGAACGACATGCTAGACATTCCCAGTCCCGAGGGCATTGAGAAACTGGGACAAGCTATCAAGAATTTTATTCTTTGGCCTCGACGGGACGTCCTGCTGTCTCAGGTACCAGAACCATCACCCCAAGAAGTGCCGCAGACTCAGGAGTCGTCCCATCCCACATCTCTTCCCACTCCACCAACCTCTCCAATCTTGCATCCACAATCCCCACCACCACCATCACCAATAATGCCTCAACCACCATCCCCGCCACCATCAAAACCCACTCCCCCACCATCACCTAAACCCCAGGCTTCACCACCATCACCTAAACCCCATGCTTCAACACCGCAATCTTCCACACCACCGGCACCAAAAAATAACGATAAGACACCACCGCAACCAAAGAAAATAAAATTCTCGGTCCCCAAATTGGTTTCCCCGTACGAGCCAAAGAAGAAGGCCGCTGGTACGGCCCTATTTTTGTCCGGAATTGCAAGGAGCCGCACTTCAAAACTTGTTGACTTAGCAGAGCATGAGAAGGAGGGGTCAAAAAGCTGTGAAACACGTATTGTCAATATCAGGCCACCAACGAAGGATGATTACAAATTTGTCCCTACTAAATATGAGCCAGGCAGACCACTACTTAGTTGGGACAAACTCAAAAAGATCCCAGCTGGTATAAAAAGGATGCATGACTGGTATATGAGAGCAGTTTCTGTAGGCATTGACACGATCAATGTGATTATACCACCAATAGCATTCAACAGTGAGCGTACAAAGGCAATCGTTACCTTCGAGGACATGTGGCTAATGATGAACCTGCAGAGACTAGACGTGCAGCTGGTAACCGTGTTTGCATTGTAAGTGTCACTCGTACTATCTTGTGTTATTATTCATGAGTTGCATCAATTTTCAAAATCTAACGTACAAGTGCTCATTGCAGAATGAATTTTGAACAACAAGAGATGCGGTACGGTTCAGATCCGGATAGGTCTGCCAGTAAAAGGGTTGCGTATCTGAGCCCGATGAAGATATGCGAGGAGCAGCACAACTTCAGAATCGGAGACAAACACGACTCCTTAGAAGGTTTGGACCCCGCTGAGCGTAAGAAGATAATAGATGAAAGTCGACTAGATTATGAATGTAAATATGACCTCTACATAGCCTTGGCACTGCTCAAGTATCAAGATCGAGAATGTGTTGTTGCCCCATACAACTTTCGGTAAGTGTCAATTTGTATTCATCGTCGTATTAGTAATTTCAATGGGCACTTGCATCATAAATTCGATTCTCTCAGGGACCACTGGATCTGCCTCCTCATTAATCCTAGTCTAGGACGTGTGCTAGTCCTAGACTCTGCAGACTATATGATCCTTCAAGTTATGCAAAATTCATTACACATTTGGAACGGTAAGCTGAGTACATTAAATATTCATACCTATTTTTACAAGAGTTTCAGAATAACTTGAGGATTGTGTATTCGATACTATAGGGCCTATAGGTATTATAAGATCAAAGGTGGAAGGTGTGATTCATCAGAACCGGAGCAGCCATTGAGATTATTTTATAAATGGCCGGTACGTACCAAAATATCACAAGCTGTCTTTTATAAATATAATATGCATATGACGATGTTGCAACTAATAAGTATCTACTTTTTTGTCATACATCAGTGCCATAAGCAACCAGTCGGATCGGTCCACTGTGGATTCTACGTGTGCGAGTTCATGAGAGAGACCGGAAGATATGTAACTAACCCTTCTAAGGTATTGCTCTAATAGTCGTTTATATTATTTGTGTCATTTTTTGTTGCTAAGCATGTGTTATATGAACTATAAATTTATGATGTTTCTAACTTCCTCTGCAGCAACATGAGTTGGAAAAGGTGAAGAGCGTGACTCAAGCTGTTCTATATAACATAGTTGAGGACCTCTGCACTTTTCTCTTGAGAGAAGCCATTCCCACCGAAGGGAAATATCACGACCCGACCAGCGTCCTAGCAAAGCCTGAGTTTAGAGCGCTAAGAGATATTAGTAGGCTAAAGCTATCTCGATCGGGTTATTAGAGCAGAGGTTTCAGATGTGAAACCTCATATGTCTGTAAACAAAAAACTTTGATGTGTGATGTTTGTAATTAATATAATTTTATGTACAAAGTAATGGTATATATAAATATATTGCATGTTGCATTGGTTGAATCTTGTAGCCTAACATAGTTTCAATATTAATGTATATAATATATATATATATATAATATTAAAAATAGGATTTGCTGAAAAATAGGGTTAAATTGGAAAATCTTACCACAGGCGGAGAATCCAATTTCTACAGGCGGTTTACATAAAAGAGCCGCCTGTAGAAATTGATTTCCACAGGCGGATCTCATAACTGAACCGCATGTAGAAATCGGTTTCTACAGGCGGTTCTCAGTTAACCGCCAGTGGAAACTTTTATTTCCACAGGCCTATAGCCACTGGCGGTTCGTCAATCCGCCTGTACAAAGGGGTTGCGAACCGCTAGTATAGTATCTCTCTGTACAGTGTTAAGATGTGCGGAGTCAACTTGTCCAGCACCGCAATGAAACTTGCTTGGTGACCAAATGGCCAATGCATCGGATGTATGTGCGTGTTTCTTTGATAACGTATGTGTGCCTCTCTAGTCTCTAGTCGTAGTTTGGTGGTATGCTGGCATGGTGTTGATTGCGCGTGTCTTCCGTGTAATCATTCAAAAATGAACTTGCTTGTTACACAATCTCCAACCATGGAAACTTGGCTGCACTGAAAAAAATTTTTTAGAAAGGCGTCAAAGGTTTTGCCGAATTTTTATTAGAGATTTAGAGGAGAAAAAAATAAGGAATAGTTATACAGCCACCCTTTTTTTCCCCTCCCTCGAAGAACGGCCGGAATTTTACCGAAGTTTTATTGGAAGAATATATGTGTAACATACAACTTTGAGGGCGTTAATACACGACCACCAATCACAGATTCAGTGTCACTTTTTCACTTGCTATAGTTTAATTTTGCCGGCTGGTACTCGATCAAAACAGCGTAATCACTTGTGATCGAACTGACAGGATCTGATGCATGAATACGATCAGTTCAAGGACAAGGCATGGCATGCGTAGGGATGGACCGAGCACGAGCAGCAGTTCAAGTTGCACAAGGTACCCAATTTGCCGGCTCCACGGATCGACCAGACGTGTACAGATATGCTTCAGAGCGTCTCGAGACGACTCGGTGTACTCTGCAACGAAGGCACGAAGCGCTAGCTGAGAAATGCATATAGCTAGACGCCGTCATCAGGCCATTGTTTATTTCTCCGGTGCCCGGCGGCATAGACATGTACTGCGTTACGTACTTGCTCTCGTCCTCGCCCATGGCAGGTGGGTTTCTGCTGTCTTCCCTGCCCCGGCCCGGTCGACATGATCGGGCCGCCGCCGTGCCAGGCAAGCGGCTACCTGTGTTGACGAGATCCAGTCTGACTTCGGCCTCATTCCTTGGACTCATGACTCCCGTAGTTACCTACTATATAAGCACCCCATGCCGCACCCCCTCCTGTACCAGATCACCTAGCACAACGACCAAAGATAACAACGCCCGCCATCCAGCCCACCGCGCAGCACAGCCCGCAGCCATGTCTCCAGCTCGCCGCCACCACCTCCACCTCGGCGTCGCAGCGCTCCTAGCTGCCGCCGTCCTGCTCTCCGCCGCCGTGCCGGCTGCCAGAGCGCAGGAAACCGAGCATGAGGAGGAGTTCAGCTACATCCCCGGCGACGAGCACGGGCCGGAGCACTGGGGACGCATCAAAGAGGAGTGGGCGGCGTGCGGCACGGGGCGATTGCAGTCGCCCATCGACCTCTCCCACGAGCGCGTCTCGCTGGTGCGCTCCCTCGGCTACCTCCACCACTCCTACCGCCCCGCCGAGGCATCCATCGTCAACCGCGGCCACGACATCATGGTGAGGTTCGAGGGCGACGCCGGGAGCCTTGTGATCAACGGCACGGCGTACTACCTGAAGCAGCTGCACTGGCACTCGCCCGCCGAGCACACCGTGGACGGCCGCAGGTACGACATGGAGCTGCACCTGGTGCACGAGAGCGCCGACAAGAAGGCCGCGGTGATCGCCATCCTCTACGAGGTCGGCCGCCACGAGGACGCGTTCCTCCGCCACCTGGAGCCCTTCATCAGGCGGATCGCCGACGTGCGAGACAGGGAGGAGCGCGTCGGCGTGGTCGACCCGCGGCGCGCGCGCGGCACGGCCAGCGTCTACTACCGCTACATGGGCTCGCTCACCGCGCCGCCCTGCACCGAGGGGGTCATCTGGACCATCGTCAAGAGGGTATACGACGCTTTGCATTGGCCTTTGTCGTTAAGTTTGTTCACTTCGTTCACATGCATCACTAATCATTTGATCAACAACCCCTGTACGTATTATTGACACACACTTGCATTGGTTTGTTGGTCGAGTCACGATCTTATGATGTATATAAATATATATATATATTTATATATATATATATATATATATATATACATTCTTTTCTGTCGGCTTGGCTTAATTGGGTTTTGGTGAGGACATTTTTTTAGTACTGGTTCCATCCGTTTTTCAAGCGTTTTTTTGGCTCTTTTCTGCAGGTTCGCAGCGTGTCCAAGTACCAGCTGGAGCTTCTCAGGGAAGCCGTGCACGACGTAAGTCGATCTCGCCAACTTGTTAATTTTCCCACACATGATAAGATTGCTTTGGGGAAAATAATTTTTCTCCTTAAGTAAATGTGTCGTCATGTGCTTGCACCGTTAGATGTACATGGAATGCGTGTACAGCAGGAGGTGCATATACCTTGGGCCACATACTCCCCGTACTTTTTGGACGTTCCCGTTGTTCAAACTCAAACATGGCTAGAATCTAAGGCAATATGAATGTACTAGTATGTACGCTGATTTTGGTTTTTCTCAGCCTGACGAAATCCTTTGCGTGTTTTTACCTGCTTCCCCTTTCTTAAAAAGGACATGGAGAACAATGCGAGGCCGCTTCAGGAGGCGAACAACAGACACATCAGCATCTTCCGTCCTAAGCCCGATAAGCATTATTAGGACACATTTGAAGCCTCATATTAGTGATCTACATATGGGCTCGGCATGAAGACACCAGTTAGGACACAATTGTGAAATGATTCGGTCTGGATGTAGTTTACATACATATATATTCGATAGCTTATGACAGATATTCCATTTGTAATTCTTTTTGTTTAAGTTCCTTTGTTATATGAGTAAATAAAAACGCTTATTCATGTCCAATTTCATGGGCGTCAGGTATATTCATAAAATTGTCCATGTTGATGTGGCAAACATTTTGAGTTGAATACGAAAATGCCATTACATGGCAAACGCAATAGTGATCAGTCACTTATATGTCCTTCGCATCAGGCCAAATTTTATATACATATTGCAGTGAATGATGGACCCAAGAGAGCGCAGGTTGAATTATAGGTCAACTAAAAACTAAACTAGGTTCCTTTGCTAACTCGCTCAACATAGACAAAACCATTCTACCCACTGATCTTTCTCTTGTCTGTCATGGCGGCGGTGATGCTGACCCCAAGCTCCGGTGGCACATGCAAGCCAAGGCGATCAATGGCATGGACAGTGGGTGACATGCTAAAATTGTACACGAATTCCTTTTGTTTCTCTTTATGTATACCTTGGTGGTTCTTTTTACTTGTGCTTGTATGTCATCAAAAGCAAGGAGATAGTTGGCCAAATGAGGTTTGGCCCTTGTGATTCTCTCATGCCAAGTGACCTTATCTTTTAGTGGTTTTTGACAACTTGAGTGAGATTTTATCTAATTGTATCTCTTCGAGGCTCTTATGGTTCTATCTCATCCCAAGTGATGATCAAGCGCAGAGTGGTGGTAGCAGCATCAAGAGGCAGGCGCAGCTTTGTTGACACCTCCCTACACGACAAGGCAAGATCCATCCATGTCGTGCAAGAGGATTCCTGCACCTCGGTGCACATAGACCATAGACTAGAACTCAAACTGACTTGTACTCGGCCCCTCCTTATAATATAATGGGAGGGACGAATCCCGTAGAAGGTGGACGATTCCCATAAGAACCTCTTGAAGAGAAGGTTGGTTTCTTACTCGCTGAGGAAGAACACCGATGAGCATTAGTCGAGCAATCCTCTTTCAAACCCTTGATCTCCACTATTGTAATCTCCGATTTGGGTACTCCTTAACACGAAGAACAGTACACTGCTGGACATAGGGCTTAGAAGCCTGAACCAGGATAGATCACGTCCCTCTTGTGTTTTTAAGTGTCCGAGCTACTGAAGACCCACACATCAACTTCCGACAAAAAAACCACGATGCTCACCGCAGTTATGAACTCACAACACCCACAACATGAATATATACCTTGAATTAGTTTTTTTCTCAATTAACAAATGAAATAAGCGAGTAATATAAAATCATATGTAGAAATACTTTGGTTTTTATTTGTGCAGACATATGTAAATAAATTAGATTTATGGGGTTTACTTTGGTTTATTTTTAATGACTGCAAAGGTGGTTAATAGACATGCAAAAAAATTAATGGGATACTTTATATTGGTTTTTATATTGGTGTTTGTGTGTAATTTAGATGAAAATTAGGGAGTTATTTTTCGTAAAGGTAGCTGCAAATAATAACTTAGATCAAGATACTAGGGGGATTACTTTAGATTGTTTTATAGTAATGGCCAAGGTGTGTAACATTTTATAAAACATAATACAACTGAATTTGTTGTCAACATGATAAGATTCTACCGAATAGATGGTCATATGTTTCTAAGTTCTATGAGAACTTATTGAATTTATTTTCTTTTCCTAGCGCATCTCATGGGGATTAGTAATTTGGGACCTTGATATTTGTAATAACTAGTCCATCAACATGTGATATTTATGGGCTAGTTTTTTTTCTAAGAGACAAGAGTGTTAGGAATCCTTGGATAAATTTATGGCCACAATTAATCAAAATTGCTTATCTTCTCTCCCATTTGCTCATATTCTACCACACAATACTCATGTAGTTAGATACTTCATGTTATAGTTTTTTCTCCTTTGCATGTCACTTTGAGCCATGTGTGTTTGACATATATTTAGTTAAAACTAACTCCCTATCATCTATTCATTTTATAACATAATACTTATACAGAAGAGTCTTGTGTTTTCCCAGTTGTGATTCATTTGTTATTAGTTACCAGTTACTTTGTAAACATTTTCCATCACTATTCAGATTTGTGCCTCTGTGTGTTTCACATGTTTTTTAGTTCAAACTTTTGCTTCAACAATGTGTTTGATATAGAAATTGACATGCTCATCATTTCTTACATACATGTATATGTGATCTGCATGGTGACACACATCCCTGTATATATTGAGTTAGAGTTTCCATTTAATAATGGAAATTTGGATAATTTGGAAGCATATATACAAGAGTATGTTTACTACGCATTTTAATTTCCACACACATTCCAAGTACCAGCTGGAGCTTCTTAGGGAAGTCGTACACGTCGTAACTCGATCTCACCAAGAGAAGTGACAATATGATCACTAGGGCTAATGTTTCCTCTTAATTTTAATGTTAGTTAGAAAAAAAAAACTTTATCTTCCAATCTCTCCTTTAGAATGCATTGACCATCATCAAAGCTCATAGAAGAACTTTTGAAAGAAAAAATTGTCATTCAAGTGGCGAAAAGTTAAGTAAAAAAGCAAACAAAGTGCCACTTGATATGAGAAAGGACCATGAAAGTTATAATAAAAAATCTCGGTTCCCAAATAATGAGAAAGACATAAACACAAGTACATTGTTTCATCATTTGGCAATCACTCATCACAAGCAAACCAATGTCCTTATCAACTTTCTTTTCACATTCTCCCCCTTAAGGTAACCTTTCACTATCTCTCCCTTAAGGTATTGTTGGTTTCAAATTCTCCCACTTGATAAGCGTGTTGGCAACATCCATGCAGATAGAAATGATTTGAAAGACAAAATCCAAAAATTAATTTCATCCAAGTGATAAAAATCCATGTAAAAGTTATGATCAAAGTCAGTTGGGACGAGAAGAACCATAAGAGCCAAGAAGAGATACCAGTTAGACAAAATCTCATTAAGTTATCAAAAAACACTAAAAGGTAAATAATAAGGTCAGTTGGCATGAGAAGAATCGCAAGGGCGGCAAGCCCCATTTAGCACACTATCCCCTTACTTTTGATGACCTACAAGCACAAGTAAAAAAATCACCAAGGAACAATACACAAAGAGACTCAAAAGGAATCCATGTAGAATTGTTACCATGGCAAACACTATCCATGGCATTGACCGCCTTGGCTTGCATGAGCCACCTGAGCTTGGGGTCAGCATCACCCCCGACATGACAAACAAGAGAGAGAGAGAGAGAGAGCAGCGGTGGTAGAATGGTTTTGTCTATGTTGAGTGAGTTAGCAAAGAAACCTTGTTTAGTTTTTATTTGACCTAATTCAACCTGCATGCTCTTGGGTCCATCATTCCTTGCAATATTATCAAAATTTGGCCTAGATGCAAAGGACAGATAAGTGACCAATTGCTATTGTGTTTTTCATTTAATGGCAGATTAGTATTCAACTCAAATTGTTTCCCACATCAACATGGACATAAACACAACAAAAATTTATGAACACGCCTGACGCCCATGAAAGTGGACATGAAGAAGTATTTTTATTTACTCATATAACAAAGAACTTGAATAGAAAGAACTACAAATAGAATATCAACCGTACAAGCTATGGACTTTGTAAATTTAATTTCACTCGGACTGAATCATGTCACAAAGCAAACATGTCCTACTGGTGTCCCCATGTTGAGCTCATATTTACACATCAGTAATATGAGGCTGGAAACGGGCCCTAATAATGCTTATCATCGGGCTTAGGACGGAAGATGCTGATGTGTCGCCTGTTCACCTCCGGAAGTGGTCTCGCGTTGTTCTCCATGTCCTGCAGCAAGTAAAACACGCAAAGACGAGATTTAACAACGGGGACGGGGACGTACAGTGGTAGCGACATATTTACTTTCCATTGCAGTAGAAAAACAGAGGCAAAGTACGAGCAATCTCATTGCAAGCGTGTGGAAATTAACAAGCAGTTAGCGAGACCGATAGACTTACGTCGTTCACGGCTTCCGGCTTCCCTGAGAAGCTCCAGCTGGCACTTGGAGACGCTGCGAACCTGCAGAAAAGAGCCAAAGAAAAAACGCTTGAAAACAGATGGAACCTGTACTTAAATTTGCTCACCAACCCAAGCCAAGCCGACGACAGTATGGGCACCGTGCACGACAGAGAAGAATGTATATGTTCATCATATGATCGTGACGCGACTAACCAACCAACGCAAGTGTGTGTGTTAATAATACACACAAATGATGAGTGATGCATGTGAATTATAATGAAGTAAACAAACAAAGGCCAAGGCGCCAAAGCGTACCTTATTGACGATGGTCCAGATGACCCCCTCGGTGCAGGGTGGCCCGATCACCTCGACGTGGCCGGGGTAGAACGAAAACAAAGAAACCCACCTGCTACGGGCTAGAGGACGCACTTTGCAGAGTAAACAATGGCCTGATAATGGCGGCGGCTATGCATTTCTCAGCATCGTCGCAGAGTCTATACGAAAATAACGGAAGGCGGCGTTACGCCGAGTTGTCGATCTCGAGACGCTGTGCGTGGCTGCTTGCATGCGCTTGATCGTCAGGGCATTTTCTGGTGGATGCAGTGGAGCCGGCAAATTGGGTAACATGTCCAACTTTAGCTTGAACCGCTGCTGGTGCTCGGTCGTTCATCCGTACGAATGCCTTTGTGCTTGAAATGATCTTCTCCATCTTTTTTTTATCCAGAAGAAGGGGTATGGTATGGATGCGCAGATCCTGTCAGTTCAATCAAAAGCGATATACGCTGTTTTGATCGAGCACCAGCCGGCAAAAATTAGACTAGAAATTAGTGCAAAAGTGACACTGAATCTGTGATTATTGCTCGTGGAAGTAGTATGTTCTTTTTAATTTTGGTGGGTGTATTGACGCCACCGTGAAAGTATGTACCATTTGGGCACCGCCCACCAGGCAAGCTTCATTGCGGTGCGTGACAATGCGAGTTGACTCCGCACATCTTAAATTCAGTTCACCGGACGGCATATTACAAATTGCATGATCATGGTACAGTAACGATTACGTAGTATGGATAAGGATAAGTAGCTGGCTATTTTTTAGTCATGACTAATAGTTGACCCAAACAAAGTTTTAGATTAATACATACACTCATCCGGCCTGCCACGAGATGAGATAGTACACATATATCAATATTTTAATTTTAAAATCTCTCACCGAACTTAACTTAGTACGGTTAGTTTTGGAATTAAATCTTTACCATCCGATTATCATAAGTTTATAAGTATAAACAATATAACATAAAATAAATAAATAGCCAAATTGCAGTTTATTCCCTCCGTCTCAAATTATAAGTCATTTCAACTTTTCTAGAGAGTCAAAATATCTCATATTTGACCAAAATTATAGAAAAAATTATAAAGATTTATGACATCAAATATATAAAAATATAATTAATGAAGAACTTAATGATACTTATTTGGTATCATAAATATTATTATTATATAGAAATTTAGTTAAAGTTAAGATTCTTTGACTTTTCAGAAAAATGAATGACTTATAATTTAGGATGGAGGTAGTAGGAGATTATGCAAGTCAAACTATGTCTTATAAAAGGGAATGAAGGGAGTAACCAACTGCGATAATGTTATTGCAAAGCATAACACGAAAAGATGACATCCTCAAACGTCCTGACCAGTAATTGACAATATTGATTGAGCTATATAATCATGATGTGCGCGCGATGGCAACGACAAATGTTTTATGTTTTGCGTGTGTACCATTATAATATACTGTATACATTTATAATCTCTCTCTCTCCCTCTCCCTCCCCATAAGCAAAATGAGATGCATGAACCATGCAGAGCATCTCCAACCATTTAGTAAAATTCGTTTTCTAAATCTTGTTGTTGCCAACTTTCAAAATAATATGAGAAAGGAAAAAAAATCTCATCACTAACAGTTTGGTAAATTTCGTTTTCAAAAACCCAAAAACCCGCTAACGAAACGAAGAAGCCAGGGGCGAAGCCAGGAGAAAGTGGTGTTGGGGTCAGTACTAATGTACACCGGGGTCTTTGCCATTAAAGAACAGTACAAAACAGTAATTATCACTGTGTTTTCACTGATTTATTGGGGTCGGCTGACCCCAACGACAAAGCTTAGCTTCGCCCCTGGAAGAAGCCCGCTAAGCGAACGAAGAGCCTCGCTAAGCGAACGAAGAGTACTGCTAAGCATGAAGAGAAAGACTAATGCCAAGCACGGAGCCAGCGTATATATTTGCGCACTAGACAGGAAGATATGCCAAGTTGAAAAAAAAATAGGGAATTTGGATACCAAACTGTCGGAGAGGGGTTTTTTCTTGTTTTGCTAAAAAAAGTTATGAATCAGAAGTTATTTTCCAAAGTTTTGGAGTTATACTTTCTTTTTAGATTCCATGTTAATTATTAGGAGACACATTAGAAACAAGATGGATCCAAAAAAAATCTCATATAGATAAAAGGCATCTAATGATCAATCCAATAAACTCTAATAATCTTTGATAATAATAGTCATATGGATCTATTCTATTCTACGTAGTAAAATTACTCACCCTTATCATGAAAAGAATACACTGTAATTCCTTAAATGCATCCAAATTAACGAGATAATTGTTATTAAAGGACTCTAAACATGTGGCTTCGCTATTATAGAATTTTTAACATCGGTTTTGCTAAAATAGGACTCTAAATATTGATACTTTGTTATACATGATATTTTGTGCTTTTAATCATATTTCTTATATCAAATACCTGTAGTTGCCAAGACTTGACCCTTTTGTCCTCAAGATATACATGTCTGCAGGGGCTGCTGCCCGCTGCCTAGCCTGGCTGGCCGACGGCAGCCTGCTGGCTAGGGCTTGGCTGGCCGCCTCCTGGCCGTGGCTTGGGCTGGTTGGCCGCCGCCTGGCCATGCCCATGCCCAACCACCATATAGAGTGCAATATGTAACAAAAATGGGGAAATGATGATTGAAGCAATGGATAAAACCATGAATTTAACAGAAACAAGTTCATCTCATAAAACCATGGTTTTTTTTTGATACATTTAGTGGCCGCCTCCTGAGGATTACCAAAATCAAATACAGCAGGTCAATGTCGGTTGAATTGAGTATCAAGATGGTGACCACACCACCAAGTGATCGATAAGGTTCATCTCAGTTGCGCTGCTGCAGCAAACGCATGCAGCAAAAGACTGCCACCCTTGTGCATCCAGGTGCATCCCCCTCTACCCCATCTGCTCCAAGACGAAGCAGGCTTCCTCGGCCTTGCTGTCCTCGTGGAGCCCCCTCACCAGCCACCTGAACGTGGGAGCTAGAGGGTCGCCAGCGTCACGTTGAAACCCTGCAGACCTAGGTCGAAGTCGCGCGCTTGGTAGCACCCGTCGAGGAGGACGCGATAGGTGGTCGTGCTCGGTGCGCGGTGCCATCCTTGAGCTGCATCTCGACCAGCGCCCTATGTGCCTCGTCAACTCGGATCACCGGGCGTCATCTTCCGCTTGCGCATGTCGGAGATCAACCCAGTGGGGCGCACATCGCGAGCAAGCATTTCGTCGAGCACCACGTGGGTGCCCGAGAACCTGTTCCGGTGACAAACGCCCTTGAGGATGATGTTGTAGGAGATGGCGTTGGTCCGAACGCCGAGCTAGGGGCCTCCAGGAGCATGTCCTGTGCGGCGTCCACACGGTCGTTACAGAGGGAGTGCAGGACAGCGTGGAACGTGGCATTGGAGTGGGAGCAGAAGGCCGGGATGGCACAAAAGACGAGGAGTGTGACGTCCGAACGGTAGGCGGCGCTGGCTCCACTAGGGTTAGGCCACCAGGTGCCTTGACGTTTGTGGCCCAGGGCCCTACATGGACACCTTCGCTTGGAGGATCCCCGTTTAATTAGCAGAAGCGTAATACGGTTATTACGAAAAATACATATGTTTGAGACTCTAAATATGATTAAAAGGAGCAAATGTTATAAAAAAAATAAAGTGCAAATGTTTTGAGACCAACTTTAACGAAGCCAACGGTAGAAATCTAAAATCATGAAGCCACATGTTTGGAGTCCTATAATAGCAATTACTCCCTCCGTCTCTGATTATAAGTCATTCCAAAAATCTTGGAGAGTCAAAGTTTTTCAAGTTTGACCAAATTTATATAGCAAAATAATAATATTTTTGGTACCAACCAAGTATCATTAGATTCTTTGTTAGTTATATTTTCATAGTGTACCTATTTTATGACATAAATCTTTATATTTCTCTCTATATTTTTGGTCAAACTTGAAAATGCTTTAACTCTCCAAGATTCTTAGAATGATTTATAATTTGGAACGGAGGGAGTATCTCCAAATTTGTGAGTGCCCATAAGAAAAACTAACCTAAAACAATCCCATAATTTTCATCCAAATCATTGACTTATGCTATTCTAAAAAATAATCTAAAGTAACCCCATTTTGCATCTAAATTATGCACACATCTTTTTTATTAAGAATAATATATGTTAATAAACTTGTATCTAAATTGTCTACATTTGTCATTACAAGGAAATATATATAGAAAACATACTATTGTTGGTATTAAGAGACGAGTTTTATTTAAAACATACTATTTGTCTTTTTTTTAAAAAAAAACAAGCTTTATTTAAAATGCGTGTGGAAATTAATGAATGGCACAAGAGATGAGCGGATGGACAAGAGTGCCAAAAGGATCGTTCGGATGGACAAGAATGGAAATTAACGAATGGCACAAGAGATGAGCGGATGGAAATTTACAAACAACTGACGTAATTACTGTTTGTTGATTTATTGTGAGAGAAAAACACTGCTGATAGAAGAAAAAAACAACTTATAAAACAAACGAAAAGACTCAAGATCACAGATCTGTCCGGTATATCTCACGCCGTCAAGTATATCACAGGGCCCAGTTGAAGGATCACAGATCTGTCCAGTACAAATTTGGCTGTTTGATCGATTCAGAGATGATAGAACGCCTGTGCACAACATCATGTGTCCACGTGGCATGCATGAGCAGAGAAAAATGGTCTAAAAGCAATGCTGCAGAAAGTGCAAGGTAGAACGTCTTTGGCTTCCGTACTCCGTGACGCCCCGAGACAGAAATTTGGAGACGCCACCAACCACAACCAGGAAGCAGGAAGCAGCTACTAGCGTTTACTTGTGCGCGCGGCGTACTTGCCCGTGCACACGGTAGCAGGTTTGAGAGTTTGGAAGCACCATTTGCAGTTGCACACGGTAGTTTCTGCCGACGTGTGAAAACCGCAACTAAGTAAGGATCACGACGCATGCATTTGACACGCTAGCTAGTTGTTTGCTGGTGTGTCAACACCGTAATATATATATATATATATATATATATATATATGTATGTATATATAGCGCGTGACCAAACAAGGTTTAATTAGGTTTACCACGCAAAATTAAGGGTAGTATATATAGTCAACAGAACGGTGCGTGCATGGCTTTACTGGAAAACCTGATATATATGATAGGGAAGAAACGGCCAGTTGATGTATGGAGCAGCCACGCGCCCACGCGAACATAATGCAGTCCCGAGAACGCCGTCCATGCAATGCCGATGACTCCGCCCCATCGATCATCAGGCCATCAATCGATGGAGCCCGAACGGCGTTTATTTCGAGTTGACAAGTTACCAAAACGCACGGAGTGACCTCAAATATCCATCCAATTTGCCGGCCCTCTTCTGCGTAACGCCGGCATGTACTGTACGGCTACGGCCGCCATCCATCTTCTCTGCTGAGATCATGGATGCGATGAAGAAATGGCGTAGGCGGCACGAACTGCGCTGCGGCCTGCGGCGAGCTCATCCTCGGCCTCGGCCGTGGCACATGGCACGGCAGGCAGCAGGTTTCTTTGAAAACGCGTTGTTCGTTCCAAGTTGAAGTATGAGATTTTCCCTGTGGTGATTTCTCACTGATTTTGCCAAAAACCATAGCGGTCAGCTGACCCCAACAAAAGAGCCTAGCTCCACAACTATATATATAGAGGTGGGAATAGTGTGGGATATGTATGGGGCCAGTCCTCTTAACTTGTACTTGGCGTCGCTACGGCATTCCATGCATATGGACATTTTGTTGTGTTTTTCTTGAATAATTTCGGCATGCATAGATGTAAGTATAATTTTATTTTTGTACCATAAAATATTTGTCCAATCCAAACATGACTGAAATTACGGACCATGTAGTCCATCATGTCAAGATTTTATTATATATAGACGGCCCAAAATTTATCCTGCTATATTCTGTAATTTGGACTCTGCAAAAAAAGACTATGACGCGGTGACTCTAAAATGGAACGGGAAGTCCTGGCTCCTGGTTCTAGTCTGGCCAGCAGACTAGTCCACGCTGCCTCCCTGGCCCACAGCGCCCTCTCTCTCTCTCTCTCTCTCTCTTATATATATTCTGTGCGGGGAGCTCTTCTTCTTCCCAAATCAGCTCAACGGCCAAAAGACCAAGCAGCAGCTCGGCACACAGAGAGAGGCTACAGTCAGAAGAGCATGGGTCCAGCAGGTCGGCACCTCCGCGGCGTTCTCACGGCGCTCCTCGCGGCGGCCCTGGTGCTCTCCGCCGCCGTCCCGGCCGCGAGAGGCCAGGAGGAAACCGAGCACGAGGAGGAGTTCAGCTACGTGGTCGGCGACGAGAACGGGCCGGCGCACTGGGGCGGCATCAAGGCGGAGTGGGCCAACTGCAGCGCCGGGCGGATGCAGTCTCCCATCGACCTCTCCCACGAGCGCGTCTCGCTGGTGCGCTCCCTCGGCTACCTCACCCACTCCTACCGCCCCGCCGACGCTTCCATCGTCAACCGCGGCCACGACATCATGGTATGTGTTCTGACCTCTGACAGCTACGCCTTCGCTGGTGTGGTGGTGGTGATTGGAATTGGATCATCATTGATGATGCATGGCTGTGCCAGGCCAGCTGATTGATTGATTGATTGATTGGTTGATTGCAGGTGAGGTTCAATGGCGACGCCGGCAGCCTGGTGATCCACGGCACGGCGTACTACCTCAGGCAGATGCACTGGCACTCGCCGACAGAGCACACCGTCGACGGCCGCAGGTCAGAGTCATCGTCATCCTCGTCTCTCGCCGTTGAGGAGCTAATAATAAAGCCTTGACGTGAACCGCTTAATTACTCATTCCCTAATTGCTTAATTACTTACTAGTAACGGCTCTGAGATGTTGGTTCGTCGCGTGCGCCCGTGCTCGCAGGTACGACATGGAGCTGCACCTGGTGCACCAGACCTTGGCGAACAAGACGGCGGTGATCGGCATCCTCTACGAGATCGGCGGCGAGGACCCGTTCCTGCAGGCGCTGGAGCCGTTCATCCACCGGATCGCCGACAGGAAGGACAGGGAGGAGCCCGTCGGCGTGGTGGACCCGCGGCGCGCGCGGGGGAGGGCCAGCGTCTACTACCGCTACATGGGCTCCCTCACCACGCCGCCCTGCACCGAGGGGGTCATCTGGACCGTCGTCAAGAGGGTATATAGGCTTTGGCTTTGGCTTTGCAATAAATTTCTCGTCAAATTCCAAACTTTTAGCTTCAATTTCGTTTACTCCGGAGATCACCCATCATGACATTTACTCGATCGTGATTGGCGCTGACCGATCCAACGACCAACCGTGTTTTAAACAAAGTCAAGATGTTGGTCGGCATGTGGGTTGGTGATCGATTTCGGTTGGATTTTTATACTAGCATTTTCCCGAGGTTTTTGAGTGTTTCGTTTATGCAGGTCCGCACCGTGTCCAAGCACCAGATGGAGCTTCTCAGGGAAGCCGTGCACGACGTAAGTCCACATTGCCGCTACCTAATTTCCAAAAGTTTGACCAGCAGCGTGTTAGCATGTATCTATATGCTCTGTTTGCTGACTTGTTAGAAGAGAAAAACACTGCTGAATGACTAACAGATTCGACAGACAAGCTTAAGCGAACAGAGCCTATAGATTCTAGAAGGCGCCAAGAAATCTGGTTTTTGTTTTGTTTTTTATCAGTCTGACCAAATTTTTGTCTCGCTTGTGTTTACCTGCTTTTTTTCAGGGCATGGAGAAGAACGCGAGGCCGGTTCAGGACGTGAACGACAGAGACATCAGCATCTTCCGCCCAAAGCCCCATAAGCACTACTAGTTATAGGCTCCATGATCCAGCAGCGTAGTTAGCACAGTATCAGTGATGATGCATGAGCTGAACACCCGTGGTTCAGACAGACCTTCAGAATAATATACATATGAGATGAATTGCATTCAATTTGTTGGATGGTTCAGTGTTGAGGGGGAGATGTATACTGTATATGATTACAGTTTTGTATTGTAATTCTTTCTACCTCTCTGTTATACTCTGATGAAGAGTAGGACTAAATAAACTAAGCATCACCTTCTGCCCTTCTGGTGTAGTGGTGTGCACTTTTGCAGAAAAAAAGAAGAAGAAAGGTTGCTGATGCGCATGTGGGACTCGATTTGATTATTGTTGAGTAGTTGGGACCACAAACATGACTGTCTAACTGACACAGTCTTTGTTAAAAACATGACGAGTCACACAGTTTATGTTTGAGACCATTCAGCCAGCTGGATTTGTCTTCTCCCTGCAAGTGAAGAAAAATGTTTCAGAAACATGTAGGATGCAGAGATGAGTGATACAAGCAATCTACTATAACAAAGCCAAGTACTACAGCTACGAGCAGTGAGCACGGACCTGACGAACAAGACGACGACCACGCAGACCTCGCGCCATGTGCCTTGGACCAGTACAACAGTACTACTCAATACTCAAGTCCAGTTTTTGGAAAATCGGGCAATCTCGTGTAGCTCAGCTCTGCTTTTCTGTTGTATGAACGGCAAATGCGTGTGAGTTACCGTTGGCGAGAGGGACGACAAATACGTGGTTGGTGGTGGTGGGTGGTAGAAAATGCAGTCGCGGTTGATGCCGCCAATGCATTGCAAACGGCTTATCACGCCGGACGGCGGGTCTCTTCTGAATCTGAGTTAAAGAGCAAGGGCCTTGTTTAATTCGTGTTTAATTACGGAGTAACTAGGCTAAAAAGATTCATCTCACAAATTACAGACAAATTATGTAATTAGTTTTTATTTATATTTATATTTAATGCTTTATGTATGCGTCGAAAGATTCAATGTTACAGAAAATATTAAAAAAAATTTGGATACTAAACCAGCCAAGAGGTTTAGGCCCTGTTTGGTTCTAAGTTCTTTTTTTTATCACTCATCGCATTGAATGTTCGGACATATGTATGAAGTACTAAATATATACTATTTGCAAAACTAAAATAACAGCTAGAGAATAATTTGCGAGACGAATCTTTTAAGTCTTGTTAGTCCATAATTGGACATTAATTGTCAAATACAACAAAAATACTATAGTGCATATTAAATTTTATCACCCATAACCAAACACCCCCTTACTCTTTGGAAGCGGTTACCTGAGGTGTTGTTTACTTCGTGAAAAAATTTGCAAAGTTTTTAAGATTCCTCGTCATATCGAGTCTTGTGGCACGTGTATGAAATATTAAATATAAATAATAATAATAATCAATTGTATAGTTCGTTTGTAATTTAGAATAGTCAAAACCAAAAATTTTAACTCAGGCCTTGTTTAGTTCACCCAAAAAAACAAAAACTTGTTAAGATTCCTTATCACATTGAATCTTGCGACACATGCATGAAACATTAAATATAGACGAAAACAAAAACTAACTGCACAGTTTATCTATAAATCATAAGATGAATTTTTTAAGCCTAGTTAATCTATGATTGAACAATAATTGTCAAATAAAACAAAATACTACATTACTAAAAACCCAAAAAAATCAGAACTAAACAAGGCGTGTGAACAACCTCCTTGGAAGCGGTCACACTCACACCTGGCCCGCAACAGCAGCAGGACTTGGCTGATGACTGAGAGGCTGCTCCGCCGTGCTGACATGCTCGGCTCTAGGTGCCGACCGACCTCCCCCCGTTGACTTCTCACTGATCATGTTCGGACTTGTGGTGCTCCGGTGACGCGAGGAAGACGACTACTAGAGGCCACCGTCAGGGTCCTCAGGGAGGGACTCGGCAAACGCACAAGTCTCTCCACGACGTGTGGGTGTGGAACGGCAGATTCAGATGCGGCAGAATTGTCCGTGCTGCTGTGTGAAACAACCTCCCCGGCGGTGCTTGCTCAGTCAGGCGGTCGCCGCTCCCGCGTTCCGGTAACATAACGTACATCCCTGGTAGATGTAGATACGTATGCGGTTGACGGCCCATTTTCCCAAGGTCCGTCCACGAATCAGCGGAGGTGTACTGAACTGAAACCGTGGAACGGTCTGTGTTCTTGGCGGCAAACTAGTTGTAGTCGACAGCAGTCGGAATTGAAATTCGGATCCACGACATGGTTTTAAAAGGAGCGCGCTTGAAAATTCCTCGGAAACGGTTTTTGTTTTCGACGATTGAAGATTCATTAAAGGAATTAAAAAGAGAGGAGTCGTCGAGATTGACAAGGCCTCGGCCGGCACGACCGGGTGATACGTCGCGTATGGAGCTGCCAAAGACGTCCACGGACGATACTTTTTTTCTTTTTTTAAAAAAAGAAACAAAATTTCTCTCTGATGAGCATCATCCCAACCCAATGGACTTCTGTAGACCCGCGGAAAGAAATACTCCTACTACTTCGTAGCTTGCAGAAGCTTCCCTCCCATCAGTATAGTAGGAGTATGAATGTATGATCTTGAAAATCATTCGGGCGTCTGAACTTTTGCACGGTTCAAGAATTTTGGTCGTATTGGTGACTCTCTTAACTGCTTCGCTAGCTCAAGTTTTGGACTGCTGTTGTTCCATCACTCCGAAAGTGTTCCTTGGATTGTTTAGGTTTTTTACTGAATATACGGAATAGGTTTTTTTTAAGGGCCTGAATACTGTAAACATTATTGTTCAGTACTACTAGTACAAATCTAAATGACGTCCAAGAAGATCCAACTGGCATTGTCTTTTCTTTGTTAAGAACCAAGATATGAGGATGCCTCTAAGATTTCCTCCAGCTGGAGTTCTCGTTCTGTGCAGTGCGAATGAACTCCAACAGCCCGCTCCACTATCTTAGTTATCAATCAATCAATCAATATAGCTACTCCATTCATGAAAGAATCAATTCCTAAAATACATGTAGTGATTTATTTTTTTAAAATTTAACTAACTTTATAGAAAAAAGTAACAACATGTATGATATAAAATGCACATCATATAAAAATATATTTTATGATAAATCTAATAATACTAATATGATACCATAAACCTTAGCATTTTTTTTTAAAAAATTTAGTTAAAATTTAAAAAATTTGACTTAGGAAAACTCTAGAAATTGATTTTATGGACTGAAGGAGTATTAATTAAGTGCAGGAGCTCTTAAAATTTATTAACCTATCTCTGATTTCTCTCGTGTCCCTGTCTCTCATGCCACCACGACGGGATGCTCGAGGAATCATGGGCAGTTGACAAATCATTCAGGAGTGTTTTTCTTTTACAATAAATCAATAACAGTGTTACAGTCCAAAGGAAGAAGGTGGTTCGGCAACTATCAAAAGTTCAGTCCTGTCTTGCGCGGCGCCATGTGCGAGCGATGGACCGACTCCAACTTTGCGGAAAAATAAAAAAAGACCATGTCACGACTGATGGGCTGCCCGGGCTGAATCAGAAGCTTGCCGTCATTACAGCCCAGGAAGCCGTCCGAAGGAGCACTTGTGTGCCGAAGCCGGCGGTGAATGGTAAGGGCCGCTCGCACGACTGACAACCCGACCTCAGCTGCGCCACCCCACCCCACGCCACGCCGGTGCTCCGTGCTCGAGCTCGACGCTGGCCATCTGCCGCTCGCACGATTCGGCACGCCTCAGCTGCGCTGCCCGCCTCGCTAGTGAGATAAAATTATATTCTAAATTACAAAATTTAATCATCATGTAAAATAAAAAAAATAAAAGTTTAGAAATAGCAAACTTGTTATTTTAGCAAACCGGATAGCATATCTGTTGGATTTTAATTTCTGCTTTAAAAAAATAGAAATAGTCTAGATAACATATATGTTAGAGTTGCTCTTACATACATAGCAGCTAGCAGGTAAAAACAGAGGTCCTAAATCCTGACAGCTAGCGCAGTTTCTAAACAAGAAACGGGAAACCTCTGAAATCATGTCCGCGCGCGTTATTTCTCCGTCCAACATTGGAGCCGTCAATGGAGTGGAGCACAAGTTGCATGCATTGACAACAATGACAAGTTACCGAATGCACTGATCACCAACCGGCCTCTCCGTCCTGAAGAAATGAAAAAGAGTTCATCAGCTCCCCTGCCCGCCTCGCTCGTGTGTATTACTAACATAATATACTACCATACCATGCCGGCCTCCCTACCCATCCCAAATTAATCAACAACGACCACAGAAACAAGCGGCGCACAAAGGACAGCTACTAGCATGGGTCCCGGTCGCCACACTGCCGTGGGGGCTCTCCTCGCCGCGGCGCTCCTGCTCTCCGCCGCCGTCCCGGGCGCCAGAGCGCAGGGAGAAACAGGCGAGTTGTTCGACCGTATGCATGCATGCCGTGAGGTAGCATATTTCGTGCAGCATGCACCTGTCCATGTACGTATCAGATCTGAATGGAGGGAGGATATATGCATTTGTTGGTTGCAGAGGATGAGGATTTCAGCTACCTCCCGGGCGCGGATAACGGTCCGGAAAACTGGGGCAAGATCAAGGCGGAGTGGGCCAACTGCAGCGTGGGGCGGATGCAGTCCCCCATCGACCTCTCCGACGAGCGTGCCCAGCTGGTGCAATCCCTGGGCTACCTCAACACCTCGTCACCTCCTAGCGCCCCGCCGAGGCCACCATCGTCAACAGCGGCGGCCACTACGTCATGGTATACATGACTTGCTGAGATCGATCAAGACACCGCACCGGCCGGCTGGCGGCTAGCATAGATAAGCAGCTAACCAGCCGGCAGCACTACTAGCTAGCACATACTCCGTCCATCTATTAGCACTACTATAGCTAGAACATACTGACGACTTTGGGTCGCCAATGTTTGGTTTTGGGAGTTAAATTTTAACTTGATCTCATCATATCGAATATTTGGACACATATATAGAATACTAAATATAGATTATTTACGAAACTAAAAGAGTAATTTGTGAGGCGAATCTTTTAAGTCAAATTAACCCATGACTAGACAATAATTACTAAATAAAACAAAAATAATATCATACGTGTGTTAAACTTTAACACATTCAACCAAATACCCCCTCTAATGTAATGGCTCCGAGACACGCGCTCGATCGCACCCATCAGGTACGACCTGGAGCTGCACCTGGTGCACCAGACCGTGGCGAACAAGACGGCGGTGATCGGCGTCCTGTACGAGATCGGCCCCATCAAGGACCCGTTCCTGCACAAGCTGGAGCCCTATATCAAGCACATCAAGAACACGAAGGACCAGCCGAAGGACGTCGGGGTTCTAGACCCCCAACGGTGCCCGCGGCAGCGTCTACTACGTACTACCGCTGCATGGGTTCGCTCACCACGCCGCCCTGCACCGAGGAGGTCGTCTGGACTGTCTTCAAGGAGGTATGCTCTGCTTTTTGCTTCAGCGCCGGCCTGGGCCTGGGTACGGTGGCGTTGGCGAGGGAAGCTAGCTAGCTGTTACTGGCGTTTCCTCAAGTTAAGCTGTCAGCTGCGTGCTTTGTGTGCAGATTAGCCACGTGGACGAGTACCAGGTGAAGCTTCTCAGGGATGCGCTGCAAGACGTAAGAGTCCATTTCTCACCAAAAGCCAGTATGAACGGACGCTGGTTTTGGTTTTTGTAAGCTGATTAATTAAAGTTCGTTGTTGTTGGGTGTTCTTAATTACCTGCAGGGCAATACGATGAACGCGAGGCCGCTCCAGGAGGTGAACAACAGAGACATCAGCATCTTCCGCCCCAAAGCCCTATGATTATTACTAGTATAATGCATCTACTGATCAACAAATATACTATATATCAGTGGCGTAGCTAGGATTCAATGTAAGGGTGGTTCATCTAAATATAATAAGCTAAATAATAATATTCTAAATGTAATTTTTATTGTAATACAGAACACTTATAGTGTAGTTTAATATTATTCCAAATTCTATGGTGGTCCGTCCATGGCTCATGGTGCCACCATGCTAGCTCCGCATATGCATACGGATACCCATGCTTTGCCGAGTGTCTGTGGCACTCGGCAAAGGCTCAAATATACTCGGCAAAGACCACATGACAAAATTTTAGCCGGTAAAAGGGTCTTTGCCGAGTGTCAAAAGAAGGTCTTTGCTGAGTGTGACACTCGGCAAAGAGCTTCTTTGCCGAGTGACCGAAAAAAAACACTTGGCAAAACATTTAACACTCGGCAAATATGCGGATTCCGGTAGTGATGGTATATGCCACATTTTCATACTTTATTATAGCAGACTTAAGACATATGTACTCACACTGTCCTAAATTATAAGTTATTTTAATTTTCTTAGAGAGTCAAAACATATTAAGTTTGACCAAAATTATCCTATTCTAAACAAAATTTTGACCAAAACTATAGAGTGAATAAAAAATTATGATACAAATAGGTATACTATAAAAATACAAAAGAATAAGGAGCTTCATGCATCCATCTCTAAAAGTCTTCTTCTTCTCCTTAGGTGAATAAGGAGCTGCTATTTTTTGAACCGTTCATATGAAGTGGGTGTGACCTTTGGTGTGCCACCTTCCTCACTAATAGCATCAGTAGCATCCTCACTTTGACCTATTGGAAGAGCATCAGTAGCATAACCTCGTCTCTCACATATTATGAAGTCTCATTTGTAACACTAATTGCATCAAACATGATCCACTGCTGGTCCTTATTATTATCTAGTGGATTGTCCCTGAAGGTTATAATACAATCTGACATAGTAGCCTAAAAAGTACATAGAAATAATAATTAGATATTTGTAGAGAAATTCTCTCAAAATTAACATAACAACTTGCATATGAGATAAAAGTAGTTGTCAATTATGTGCTCACCGCATTTTACTCTTCCCACCATTCATTGGAAGCCACGATACACCCACTGGTAGGATCCCTCTCTAATACAATCGCTCTCATGTTCTAAGTTTTTCGTTGGTTATATTTCTTCTCACTGATGTTCTTTAAGTGAAACGCCTATATAAAAATCGTCACCACCAGCGTAGAGCTTATAGTTGAAGGGTCAGGAATGACCGCGGGTGATCCAATGCAGCAATATTCCAACATGTGCCTTGCATGCTGGGAATGGTTCGGAGCACGAACAGCAGTTCAAGTTGACAAGTTACCAGATGCATGGATCGGCCACTATGGATCGTACAAATCAATTAAGTCAGGAGAAACGTGCCGTGCATGCATGTGCATCATCTCTACAAGGACTTCGTGCAACACGGGCCTCCATCTCCGTACGTATATATACCTCACTGCGACCATAATACGCATTACGCATGCATGCAATGCAGCAATGCGTAGACGGCGGGAACGTTTACTTCCTGCGGCGTGTGTACCTTGCTCGTCCTCGACTGTGGCAACATTTTTCTCTCTTCATTTTTTTTTTCTATTTTTGACGCGTTCACCGGCCTCTCCTGGCTCTTGCTGACGGAAAGAGTTCAACTCCTCCCTGGTACATATAGTACGGTTTTTGCACCGCCTAGAGGTAGCTTGTTGAAAAGTAAAAAAAATAAAAGATCCGTCGTTAGAACTGAATTAGAATCTACTCTCCTGTCTTTGTTGTCTTTTTTTTAAAAAAAAAGAAGCTTTATTTAAAATAAAGTTTCGGTCTCGCTAACAAGACGGTACATAATAACAATTACAAATGAAATGGAGAAAAAGAGAAGGATCAGATCTAGCATAAATAACATGGAATAATCTCATACTCTAGCTAGAACTCAAAACCACCATTCAACCTATGCTCCTAAGAGACTGACGCGGTTGCTTTTATTTTCTAGCACTAAAAGCAATATGGTCTAAGTTCATAAAATTCTATTATCCTCCTACAAAAGGAAGTGACCAATAGTTCACAGAAACGTCTCACACGTCTCTAAACCGACATGTGTCCTCCACCGACCAATCCACATGACTGGTAGATATGAACAAAACCTGATGTAATTGACCAGATGGATTCGCCTTGCTTTAAGCAAAGCTTTTTTTTTTCCACCAAAAACCCTATCAAAATGGAGCATCCCTTCTGGTATTAAACCATAGAAACAACAACGAATTTCCTGACAACACCTTCAAGAAAGTAACTGTGCCATAAGGCTCCGACGACGATGCCAGTCCACCAGAGGAAGGGTTTTCACCCACAACCTCCAACTAGCAGTTCACGGCAGCGCAGAGCAGTCAACCCATATATGGATGCATGGATCAAACTAAAAACAATTGTTGTCCTTCAGATACTTATTCACTCACACTCTATTAGCACAAAACATAGGATCAGATCCAGTTCTAGTTAATACATGTATGACTGCCAAAATTCAAGAACATCTCAAAACACAAAGACGTGAAAGTAAAGTCACCATATTCAGTAAAACAATTTGAATCTGTTGAGTTAAGATGACATGAAAGTAAAGTCACCATATCAAGTTAATTGTAAAATGCCTAGTCACGAAAGTAGTCTCTCTATTGTTCTTTCATGGGACACTTCGAATTTAATTCTCTCTTCTATTTCCATTATTACTAAGCACAGGCATGCCCACCTATCTGTTTCATGTATGGCACTGACCATATACCGGAGCTTGATCAGGTGGCTATTTAACAATTAATAAGATCAAATATTAACCCAATATATATAGATTTATTATGTCCCCAACGATGCAAAAGAGCAGATATATACAAATTCTAGGGTTCAACAAAATACATATTCAAAACCTATAGAGGTGCAATGCAAATGATGAAATTAAAACACATATAGAGGAGCAATGCAAATGATGCAGATTTATGACAAGCAGATAGAGAGTAGAGTGTATCTAAGTATTGTGGCACGAAATAACTAGATATAGATCATAAAGATAATTAATTTTTGATTAGTTGCATGCATGCATCTGCAAAAGTTTTAAATACTTGTGCACAATGTAAAATTCTAGATCTGAGAACAGGTTGATAACTAACAGAACTGAACACTTACACATCAGCTAGCAGGTAAAAGAGACTAGAGAGGTCCTAAATTCTAACAGCACAGTTTGTACCTAAACAGGAAACGGGGAAACCTCATGAGAACACGAAGCACCAACTGAGAAAGGGGCCAGACATGTGTAGAACGCGGCCGGCCGTTGCTCCGTCCAACATTGGAGCCGCGTGGATGGAGCACAAGTACGTAGTTGCATGCATTGACAAGCTACCGAATGCCGTGCATGCTCCAATGGATCGACCACAATCAAACAATGCTAGTTGCTAGGCCATGCATGCATGCGCATCTCTACGATGACTCTGTGTGCAACGGCCGTACCCGGAGAGGCCGAGACAATGGATGCGGTCAGCTAGTGTGTGGATCTATCCTGTGGGCGATACATCTTTTTTCTTGCTTTTTTCTTTGAACCTGAAGACTTTCAAGCCGGTGGAGTTACAGCAGAGAACTTCAGTCGTCTTAGTCTTAGCTTAGCCTTTCTTGTCTCTTTTGGTCAAGTGGACCGGTTAAATTTTAGCTTGTTCGTTTTGCTTTCTTGCAGGGGCAGAACTAGGATAAGGACAGGAGGGCGGGGGGGTGGGGGGTGGGGGGGGGGGGGGGGGGGGGCTAAACAATGAAGATTTAGTGCTAAAGGTAGAGATTAGTTATGTTTTTTAGGCTAAGTAACAGTGATTAAGGTACAAAATCATGCTCATAGGGGGTGCTGCAGCCCACCCAGCCCCCCTGTGGATCTGCCCCTGCTTTCTTGAAGCAAGTCTGTGAGTCTGCTGTGTTCAGGTTGTTTTAGGCCATGTTTGGATCCATAGAACTAACAACTAGTTAACTAATTTTAGTCCCAGAGTAGCCAAATAGACAGACGAATTCTTAGTCCACTAGTCATGGACTAGTAGTTAGTTCACTAGTTTACTTATAGAAGCTAATAGGACTAGTGTTTAGTCCTAGTTCATTCAAACAGCCCCCTTATAGTTTGCTCGATGAAGTTGGTGTTGTGCACGGCGCTTTCAGTTTTCTATCGTTTCATTGTAAGCTGGTATATCCCCAGCCACTTTGTATCGCGGTTACTTGTTGCTTAGATGCGGATAGCAATGCGTAGACTCCAGCCTGAGCCTCCAGGAACGTACGTAGACCTCATGCAGCGTGGGTATATGTACGTGCTCGTCCTCGGCTACGGCAGCAGGTTTGTTTGACGAGATCATCACCGGCCTCTCCGTCCTGATTCCTGAAGGAAAAGAGTTCAGCTTCTCCCTACCCGCCACCTTGCTCGTGTGTATATATACCCTACCATGCCGGCGTCCCTGCTACCCATCCCAAACCCACAACGATCACACAGAAACAAGCGGCGCACAAAGGACAGCAGCTAGCATGGGTCCAGCTCGCCACGCCGCCGTCGGGACGCTCCTCGCCGCCGTGGTGCTCCTGCTCTCCGCCGCCGTGCCGGGCGCCAGAGCGCAGGCAGAAACAGGTTATTGTTCTTTGTTCGATCGTATGCATGCCGTGTCTTGCCATCATATCCATGGGTGCACCGGTGCACGTTCTGCACCTACCTGTCCATGTACGTCTGTCTGACTGGAGGGAGCATATATGGATGCATGCATTTTGTTGGTTGCAGAGCATGAAGAGGGGTTCAGCTACATCCCGGGCGCGCCTAACGGTCCGGAAAACTGGGGCAAGATCAAGCCGCAGTGGGCGAACTGCAGCGTGGGGCGGATGCAGTCCCCCATCGACCTCTCCCACGAGCTTGCCAAGCTGGTGCAATCCCTGGGCTACCTGAAAACCTTCTACCGACCCGCTGAGGCCACCATCGTCAACAGCGGCCACGACGTCATGGTGAGTTTCAAGGGCGACGCCGGGAGCCTGGTGATCAACGGCACGACGTACCACCTCAGGCAGTTGCACTGGCACACCCCCAGCGAGCACACCATCGACGGCCGCAGGTACGACATGGAGCTGCACCTGGTGCACCAGACCTTGGCGAACAAGACAGCGGTGATCGGCGTCCTCTACGAGATCGGCCCCATCAGGGACCCATTCCTGCAGATGCTAGAGCCCTTCATCAGGAGCATCGAGAACACGAAGGACCAGCCGAAGGACATCGGGGTTGTAGACCCCAACGGTGCCCGCGGCAGCGGCAGCGCCTACTACCGCTACATGGGCTCGCTCACCACGCCGCCCTGCACCGAGGGGGTCGTCTGGACCGTCGTCAGAAAGGTATAGTATGCTCTTCAGGCTCTTGTTGTTCGTTGCTTCACGCGTTGGCGAGTGAAGCTAGCTAGCTGTTGCTGGCGTTTCCTCGAGCTAATAAGCTGAACAAGTTCATGTGCATGCTTTGTGTGCAGATTAGCCCCGTGGCAAAGGACCAGGTGAAGCTTCTCAGGGATGCGCTGCAAGACGTAAGAGTCCAACTCCATATTATAACTAAAAATTTCCACACGCCTCTGACCAAAAGTCAGCATGAACACGGACGCTGGTTTTGGTTTTTGTAAATTGTAAGCTTATTGAAGTCCCTTTCTTGCGTGTTCTTATTACCTGCAGGGAAATACGATGAACGCGAGGCCGCTTCAGGAGGTGAACAACAGGGACATCAGCATCTTCCGCCCTAAGCCCCATCATCATTATCACTAGTGATGCATCGGCTGATCAACAGAGATAACATATCACATTTCAATACCTTATTATAGCAGACGACGATATATGTATCTTGTAATTCTCTATGTTTCTATGTACTTATGTTATGGAATAATCGAGTAATTAATTAATAAATAAATGGTCCACTACTTCGTCCACTTACTACGAGGTAATATCTAAATGAAATTGAGCCATTAATTTTTTAAAGTTTTTATTTAATGAGTAAAGTCCATCTCCGGTCCTTAAACTTTGTAGGCTGTGTCATCCCAGTCCATATACTTTTAAAGTATGTCATTACTGTGCCTAAACACAGTTTGGGTCTCAAATTAGCCCACTACAGGTCTTGCCAGCGTCATGTGCCTGTGTATATAAGCAGAAACACCCCCCAACCCACCTACTCTTTATTTTGTTTCAAACAACACTCTGCTATTGTCAGGATACCCGATCAAAAAAAGAACAAAACGAGTAGACTCTGAACATTCCAAGAATAGAGGACACCCGATCAAAAAAAGAATAGAGGACCCGTTGCTATTGCCAAGAAAGAAAAGCAGATCACTCAACACCACTGTAACACGACAATATTTCACTGATTCTCCAGCAATAGTTTAGATGAACATCAAAACAATAAAACAGGAAACTATTTGACACAAAGATTGGCAGCAAAAAAACACATTTCATAGAGATAAATGTCTTCTTAACCCAGTGCTTAACATCTGACACATAGTGCAAGAGAGGTAATTTCTTAACATAGTGCATAGAACAAAGAAGTTGCAGACACAGTGCATACAGACGAAAACATCTAGTGAACAATACTGCCCCACTCTAGCACTGACTACACATTATCAGGATGTCCTTCCTCTTGCACTTGTGATGATCTTTTGGAAGATCTGGAGGTAGATGCCTTTGTCTTCTTGGAAGATGTCTTCGCACCTGTGGATGCCTTCCTCTTCTTGGCTAATGCAGCCCGGCCTGCAACAGTACTTGTATTTAGTGGACTTGGCCTTTGCACTGGCTGGTTAGATAGGATAAAGGTTGGATCTGGTAGAGGCCCTTGAGGTTCACTACCGGAAAACAGGCCTTTGCCGAGAGCCTCAGTGTTTGCCGAGAGCAAAAGCGCGGGCTCTCGGCAAAGGTAATGTTTGCCGAGCGCTACTCTCGGCAAAGACAGGCCGTCGGCAAAATCTTGATTGGCCGTGGGCCAGAACGTCGGCAAATAAAACCTCTCGGCGAACTTGGACGGTTTGCCGAGAGCAACTCTCGGCCAACAAAGGCCGACGGCAAACAGCGACTTTGCCGTGAGCCGCGCTCTCGGCGAACATGTACTCTCGGCAAAGATCCTGCCGCCGTAACTTGGGCTGACGGTGTGACGTGTTTGCCGAGAGCCCCTCCGTTAAGGCTCTCGGCAAACTGCTTTGCCGAGCGCCACGCTCGGCAAACGTGTTGCCGAGTGCCTCCTCTCGGCAAAATTGCTGTGCATATGTGTTCCTCTTCTCCTTTGCTCTCTCAAATTATTTGTTTTAATATGCTCCAAAGTTTTTTATCTCTACACATGCTATCTGTTGTACTCAAACTTTGTGTTCCTCTCTCTAATTATTTGACAAACTTTGTGCAAACATAGACTAACTAAACTCAGAATATTTCATGTAACTCAAACTTCATTCTTGGCGTGCAGAAAAGAGAGGAAGAGAAGGAAGGATTGTCATTTCATGTAGTAGAGCTATTTGAACCGTCATTTCATGTAACTCAAATTTCACCGGTAGCCTAAAGACAAGAGAGGAACAAGAAGACATCGTCATTTCATGCAGTAGAGGTATGTAAACCGTCATTTCATGCAGCTGAAACTTCACTGGTGGCGGTGCAGCCAGCCTTGCACGGGGAGAGGAAGAAGGGGAAGGCACACTGACAGACTTCAGACTCACTGTCCGATGCTACACCACAAACAACAACGTCCATACTCCCAACTCCGTCGCATAACCGCATGCATCGTCGTTTGACTCCACCGCCAGCACCCAGCGGCAGCTAGCCAGCAGTGGTCTGGTCGATCTTGATCACCTTCTTGGAGCCGTGTACTTTCGAGACGCAGTTCTGCAGCGAGCAGTAGAGCTCCTTGGCCGCTGCCGATGTGGTGAAGTTGATGAACGCGTACCCAAAGTTGGCCTCCTTCCTGTACACCATCACCATTCATGAATTTCATCACAATCAAAATACCAGTGATCGGCTTCAAAAGTGCAACATTATTAGAGCGGAGAAGCTGGATCCAGCAAAAGAGAATTCTAACATTATGGGTGTCATTTCATGTAGTAGAGCTATGTAAACCGTCCTTTCATGTAGTAGAGCTATGTGAACCGTCATTTCATGTAACTCAAACTTCATTGGTGGCGTTCAGACAAGAGAGGAAGAGAAGGGAGGATTGTCATTTCATGTAGTAGAGCTATTTGAACCGTCATTTCATGTAACTCAAACTTCATTGGTGGCGTGCAGACAAGAGAGGAAGACAAGAAGACATCGTCATTTCATGTAGTAGAGGTATGTAAACCGTCATTTCATGCAGCTGAAACTTCACTGGTGGCGTGCAGACAAGAGAGGAAAAGAAGGATGGATTGTCATTTCATGTAGTAGAGCTATATAAACTGTCATTTCATGTAGTAGAGCTATGTAAACTGTCCCCCAGCCTACCCCTCCTCCTCGCCTGCCGGTGAAGCCAGCCTTGCACGGGGAGACACTAGGTTCTTTGTTTCCTTTGCATGTTCTTGACAAGGCCGTCTTAGAGGGGAGGGCAACAGGTGCGACGGCCGGGGGTCCATTCTACTGAGGGGCCCATAAATATATGTCTATATATAGTATTTATAATATATATTTGGAATACTGAAATGGAACTTTATCATGATCGCCGATCAATTCAGATTAGTTGACCGTTTCGCCTCCCAATTGCCAAATATGGTGATATCGCTTTGTGTGGCGAGATATTGTGAAGCCACGACACGCGACGCCACTCGTTCGCACACAATGAGAGACAGGCCTGACTTCCTTAAACCTATGTTGCAAGTTAATTATTATTATTAGTGCTTATGTTTTAATCGCCGTATTAAAAAATTAGATTACTAAACTCTTACTATCTTACTTGCCCAAGGGCCCTTAAAATTATTGAGACGGCCCTGGTTCTTGATGAATCTTAGCTCCATAGATTCATAAGAATTTTAAAACACTATTACAAACTAATTAGTTATGCAGTTCCAAACTTTTTTTATAGTCATTAGAGAGTATATAAGCTCTAATACGGCAAAATTTCATATCTTTTTGAAATGGTTTGCCGAGAGCTTACTTAGGATGCTCTCGGCAAAGGACCCTATGCCGAGAGCTGTTGGTCTTGCTCTCGGCGGCGATTTCTTTTTTTTTTACAGGAATTGAGGTTTGCCGAGCGCAGCGCTCGGCAAAGGCCTTTGCCGAGAGCCTGCCTGGTCAGCTCTCGGCAAAGTTAGATTTTTAGGCGCAGTTAGGGAAACAAAATAAAATTGCATTTTTTAAAAAAATCAATGGTTTGCCGAGAACAACGCTCGGCAAAGGCCTTTGCCGAGAGCCTACCTGCGTAGCTCTCGGTAAAGGAAGTTTTTTTTTTTAAAAAAAAAACTACGGCGCGCGTCCGTGAAAAAAATACGGCACTCTTTGCCGAGCGCTTGCTCCTATTGCGCTCGGCAAATAGATCAGGCGCTCGGCAAAGAAGGCATACTTAGGTTCCGGCTCAGTCACGCACACGCACACACGCACCGCACGCTACGCACGCGCCCGCCCGCTGCCCTCGCCGCCGGGAAAGCGCACGCCGCGCGCAGCCCGCCCGCCGCCCCTCCGCCTCCGCGCCCGGCCGGTCGCCCCCACCCCCGTGCGCTCGCACGCTCGCGCCGCCGCATGCGCCGCCGCCCCTTCGCCTCCGCGCCCGGCCGCCGCCCCTCGCCCTCCGGCTCCGCCTCCGCGCCCGGCTGCTCGCCCCCACCCCCGTGCGCTCGCACGCTCGCGCCGCCCTCGCGGGCCCGCCTCTGCGCGCCGCCGCACGCGCCGCCGCCTCCCCGTGCGCTCGCACGCTCGCGCCACCCTCGCGGGCCCGCCTCTGCGCGCGGCCGCCTCTACGCGCCTTCAGGTAATGGTGTCCTTTTCCGTAGTATCCGTGAATTTGTAAATAATTATTTAGTAGAATTGATCGTGCTTGCATACACATGAACTCCCAGTACATGTTTTTAGAAGTACACACAAGTAGGAGTGTGTTACATTACTATATAGAAAAAGATGACTGTTAGGGTTTAGTTGATGATGGCGGTGGTGGTGTTGGTTTTGTATCTGTGGTTGCCAGCCATCATGCCATTTATATATTTATGCTCGCCGGCCATCGTGCCGTTTGTTTCTTGCAGGTTTTTGAAACCTCACCCTATAGGGGAGGTGCTGCTGAAATTTTGAATTTTGATGGTCGTGTATCTTTTTGATTTTCAGAGGAATCTGTCGGAGGGTAGCCGGAGTACCTCGTCCTCCTCGCTGCCCGCACCAGTTCGGCTCGCCACTGCACCGACCCGTCACGGCCCCGCTAGCCTGACGTCACCGCCACCTAAGGTATAACCACTCTTTACTTGTCTTGGCCATTTATCTTCACGTAACCTAGTTAGGCGTCTCCCGTTCGAAATAGATACGGTTAGAAATATGCAGATCTTTGCATATCAATAGCCGTATCTGTTTCGAATTGTCCACGTTTTTTTGGACAGCCCGAGGATGTGTAGATGATGTTAGTTTCCATGGTCTGCATCGATTTAGGACAGAATTTCGGCAGCACCTCTCTATTGTTCTCTGGATACACATTCTCCTTATCCGGACGTGTATTTGGAGAACAGCGGGGAGGTGCTGCCGAAATTTTGTCCTAGATCGGTGCAGATCATGGAAACTAACATCATCTACACATCCTTGGGTGGGATTAGGACCTATCCTTACCTATTAGATGGTAGGAAGGACGTGTAAATGCAAGTCTATAGTTATATTTATTACTTGGTCATGTATATGTTAGAGGATGGATGACCGTGAGTGGATGTATTCGGGCCGTCGGAGTTCTCGTGAGATTACTAGAGAATGGGTCGACAAGACCGAGGCTTTCATCAAGCAAGCATTTGATCGGGCTTCAGGGGCACGTGCCATCTTTTGTCCATGCACCAATTGTAAGAACAGAAAAAGGCAAACAAAGGAGGTGATGACTTCACATCTAGCTAGGAATGGATTTACGAAAAACTATACCCGATGGACCCACCATGGTGAAGACGATCGTGAGAGAGAGGAGGTGGTGAGACCACGTATCGAGGATTTTACTGCTGATGCTGATGCCGGGGTAGCAGCTTGGTTAGATGACTATCACGCAGCACACTTCGCTGAAGGACGTCAGGAGGGAGAGGGAGTGGAGGAAGATCCAGAGGAAAGCGCAAAGGCGTATTACCATATGTTGTCTGCGGCAGGGAAACCCCTTCATGAACACACACAGGTTTCAAAGCTTGATGGCATTTCACGCTTAATGGCCTTGAAGTCACAGTTAAACCTCAGTCGAGAGAACTTTGATGAAATGTTGACAGTTATTGGCTCCATCCTTCCGGCTGGTCACCTTCTGCCACAGAACATGTACGAATCGCAGAAGGTTCTCCGTGCACTTAAGATGCCGTATGAGCAAATACATGTTTGCGCGAATGGCTGCGTCCTCTTTAGAAAAGCACACAAAGATGCACAGTATTGTCCAAAGTGTAAATCCTCTAGGTATCTAGAGGTAGACTCTGGTGAGGGTGAGAAGAGGCAGAGTTCGTATCCCACGAAAATCCTACGGTACCTTCCATTCATACCGAGGATCCAACGGCTATTCATGACTGAGGAGTCCGCGAAGCAAATGACATGGCACAAGAATGGGAAAAGATACCATGCTGACAAGATGGTGCATCCATCTGATGGTGAAGCATGGCATCACTTTGATAACATTCATCGTGACAAAGCTGCAGAGGCACGTAATGTGCGTGTTGCACTGGCAACAGATGGTTTCAATCCTTACGGAATGGCTGCTGTCCCATACACTTGTTGGCCTGTGTTTGTTATCCCCCTCAATCTCCCCCCTGGGGTCTCCTTCCAACGACAGAATGTGTTCTTATCATTGATAATTCCAGAACACCCAGGGAATAACATGGGTGTGTTCATGGAGCCTTTGTTTGATGAACTTGTCCATGCTTGGGACCATGGTGTATGGACATACGATCGAGCTACAAAGACAAACTTCAACATGCATGTTTGGTATCAATACTCCATGCACGACTTCCTGGCATATGGGATATTCAGCGGTTGGTGTGTTCACGGAAAGTTTCCATGCCCCTTGTGCAAGACAGGTACGCAGTTCAATTGGCTGCCGAAGGGCGGCAAATATTCTGCGTTCGACAAACATCGACAGTTTCTCCCGCCCAACCATCCATTTAGACGAGACATTAAGAACTTTACTAAAGGTGTCGAGGTTACAGACCCCGCACCAGAGATGATGACTAGTGCTGAGGTTTATGATCAGATAGATGCTCTCCAGATCAATGCGAATGATGGTAGGTTCTTGGGATATGGTGTGGAGCATATGTGGACTCATAAGTCACCATTGATGATGCTCCCCTATTATAAAGATCTTCTTCTTCCACACAACATTGATGTAATGCACACCGAGAAGAATGTTGCCGAGGCGCTTTGGGCAACGATCATGGACATTCCTGATAAGACGAAGGACAATGTAAAGGCGAGAGTGGACTTGGCAACGATATGTGATAGACCGAAGCTACACATGCAACCTAAGGGCGGCAAAAGATGGACAAGGCCTAAGGCCGATTACAGACTGAAACAGGAAGAAAAGAGAGAAGTATTAGAATGGACCAAAAGAATAATGTTTCCCGATGGTTATGCAGCGAATTTGAGGAGGGGAGTCAACTTATCTACTTTACGGATCAACGGCCTGAAGAGTCATGACTATCACATATGGATTGAGTGTCTTCTTCCGGCAATGCTCCGCGGCTATGCCCCTGAGCACTTGTGGAAGACGCTATCTGAGTTGAGCTATTTTTTCCGCCAGCTTTGTGCCAAGGAGTTATCTCGTAGCGTGATTGCAGAATTGGAAAAAATGGCACCTGTGTTGCTCTGTAAGTTAGAGAAGATCTTTCCACCCAGCTTCTTTAATCCGATGCAGCATTTGATTTTGCACCTCCCGTATGAGGCACGAATGTGGGGGCCCGTGTGGGCCCGTTGGTGCTATCCAATCGAGAGATGTCTAAAGGTTCTTCGGAAGAAATGCAGAAACAAATGCAAAATCGAGGCTTCCATAGCAGAGGCATTCGTTATAGAGGAGGTTACTAACTTCACACAAGCATACTATGGTGACAAGCTTCCTAGTGTGCATAATCGACCCCCTCGTTACAATGCTAGTGAAAATGATTCAAAACTCAGTCTTTTCCAAGGGCAATTTGGAAGTGCAAGTTATGGGACACCATTGTTGTTGAAAAATGAAGAGTGGCGCACAATCATGATATATGTCTTGACCAATCTGACCGAAATGGAGCCATACATGCAGTAAGTGGCTTCTTGCACGAACTTGTTAATATGTCGTCAACATTCTGCATCCAACCTCCTTGGTTTTTACAGGGAGTTTATTAATGAGAACTGGCATCTATCAAGGGAACCTACCCCGCAAGAACGTGACACCATTCTTCATGAGGCTGGGGGAAATGGAGTCCTCGATTTTATTTCTTGGTTCAAACAAAAGGTACTATGCAATTTAGCACGTACTAAGTTTAACATTCCAAATTCTTTGTGCATTCCACTTTAACGATCTATCCTTAACCTTGCAGAGCCAAACCGATTTGACTATGAATCCAGAGTTGAGACAGGTTTCCAATGGCTTTGAACATAGGGTCAAGTCATTTTCTTGTTATGATGTGAATGGATACCGATTTCATACAACAAGACACGAGCAGAGCCGGCCCAATCGAAAGACCACTAATTCCGGAGTTTTTACCGGCGGCCTTGATGGGGTCGAGTTTTATGGCAAAATTGAAGAAATATACGAACTAAGGTTTCGTGGTCGCAAACCTCTTAATCTTGTCGTATTCAAATGTCATTGGTTAGATCCTCAAGAAACGAGACGAAATCCTTCCTTAGGTCTAGTAGAAATTCGACAGGATTCGGTCTATGGTGGAAAGGATGTCTATATTGTGGCTCAACAGGCCACACAAGTGTATTATCTCTCATACGCGTGCCAAAGGGACCCTCTTCTTCAGGGTTGGGATATTGTGCACAAGGTATCGCCGCATGGTAAAGCACCTACCCCAAATGCCGAAGACTATAACTTTGACACAAGCACTTATGATGGAGAGTTCTATCAAGTAGAGGGTCTAGAGGGGACTTTTGAGATTGACTTAACTGGAGCTATGGAAATGGAAGTAGATAATGAAATCCATGTTGATGAGGATGACGGGGATGTGGTGGAAAATGCGAAAGACTTGGAGTTACTTGAACAACTAAGTAGTGGCAATGGTAGTGGTGACATCGTTGCGTCTTTGGAAAGTGTTGAACATCTCGACCTAGCTGATAGTGATGATGAGAGCTATGATCCAGATAATCCCGATGGGGATGATTATTTCTAATACATGTAATACTATAATTTCTTTACTTTTGTAATTATGCTTTAGTTTTTTTGCATCTCTTTACTATAATTTCTTTTTTAATGATCTCGCTAATCCTATCTTATTGTTTGTCTTGCAGGTGATTGTGTGAAGATGTCGGGCCCGGGCCGTAGAGGTTTGCGGGCGCTCAGCGAATTCTACAACACGAGGAGCGGTTCACAGGCAGCTGGCACATCGGCACCGCCTCAGGGGACGACGAGGAGGAGGACAGGCGGTGGGAGGCGGTCGAGGGCGCCACCGCCTCCACCAGACCCCTCGGAGAGGCCGGAGGACCAGGTGGACGAGGACGCTCACCAGGTGGACCAGGTGGATGAGCACGCGCAGACCCACCAGGAGGACGCGCACACGCAGGAGCCGGCAGACGACGAGGAGGCCCGGGCTCTGCAAGGGGAGGCCGAGGCGGACGAGGACGACGAACAGCAGGAGGACACTGCAGGAGGTTCCGGATCCTCCTCGGGTGTGTACCAACGAGGTCCGGCGAGCCTACCTGATCGGCCCCCGCCGGCTCTACGCCCGGTCGCTCGACCCGTTGGGCAAGCGTATGCAACTTTTACATTTCTTTTGCTACTATGTATGATAGTCTCACAATGAAACTAATACTTTCTTCTTAATCACCTTTGCAGGTCATGGAAGGTCGTGGTCCCAGGTGCTCACAGAAGGTTGCCCAATGGCATCCTGGGCCTTCTTTGCAGGGAACACTTCCCAGGAATGGTTCGCTACAACGATCAAGACGTGCCGGCCACCCTGTATGAGCACTACCTCGCTGCAGAAGATAGAGAGGACGAGAGGGGCCACCGGTATGAAAATGTGGCGGAGCGGATTATGAATGAGTTTTATGTAAGTATTTCTCGCACTACTTTGCTCACTACATTGCATTCGTTAGGCTTTCTTGATCCAGTGTACTGATATATCTTTTTTATATCCAGGACTACTTCAGAATAGAGGATGCCTACGAGAACAGGGCATTGGTGGTGTTGGCCAAGTCATGTAAGAAGCGCATCACAGACATGCACTACGAGGCCAGGATCCAGGCGATCATCGACTACTGTGCCATCTTCGAGGTTCGGAAGGTAAAGAAAGAAGATGCTAGACTTATGCATCTGACCAGAGAGCAGTACCTGAAGGTAAAAATACATCAGTGTTGATTTCTTCTAAGATTGGGTAGGCTTCAATTGTATTTATATCTGTCAATATATTTCATGTCATGCAGGTGCCTCCTAGCTGGTGCGCCAATAAAATGGTGGCCTGGGAGAGGATGGTCGACAAATGGGTAAGTGAACAGTGGGCGAATAATCACAACGCCCTTAGAGACCGACGTCTGTTGATGCCAGGTGCATCCCACCACCAGGGCAACCTTAACATCGACGAATACGCGAGTAGATGGGTACGTGGCTTGGTGTATCTTCATTTATTATCTCAGACGCTTATTCTTTCCTTCCTATTATTAACCTATCTTATTGTTTTTTCTTGCAGTCGGCTTCACATCAAAACCAGCCATGTGGACGGCTCAAGGCATGGGTTCTGTCCCACAAGGACAAGGCGACGGCAAACATTGACTGGAACCCGGACAACGACCCAGCTGAGTCGTACTCCAACTCCAGTATCCCTGAGATCGTCAGTCAGTACACCGAGGCGGCAAGGACGGTCCATGGAGAGGCGTTCGATCCCCACACCGCGGACCTTGACGGTGACCTCGTCATGAGGGTGGGAGGAGGCAAGAAGCGTGGGCGGTACATCATCGGTAACAGCACGCTAGACCCAGCGACTACTCCCACTCTCGCACAGGTCCGGGCAAACAGCAGGAGCGAGAGCGTGCCCGTACGCCCAAGGGTGGACACTTCGACGCATCGTGTTGCCACACTACAGGTTATTTCTATTTTATTTGTCATTCATTAGTTTTTGCATTACTTGAAATTGATTGTAACAATACGGTGAAAAATATTAGGCCCAGGTGGAAGCGCTCCAAGTTGACAAGGCCAGGATGGAAGAACAGGCCAGGCAGGAGCGGGAGTACCAGGCACAGAGGTACGACGCCTTGGCTCAGTACGTGGCAAGCCTTGGCCTCACGATGGGTCGTCCAGCGCCACCAGAGTTGTTCGCTCCTCCACCATATGCACAACAACCATACGTGAGTTCAACTTCTCTAAAAAACTTCTTTAGTGTATATGTCGACCATCGTGTCGTTCATATGTGATGGAAGGCCTTCGTGCCATTGATATATGTGTCTCGGCCATCGTGCTGTTGAATGTGGTGGCCGGCCATCGTGCCGAGTCTTTTTGCAGGTTTTGGAAATCTCCAGGTACAGGGGAGGTGCTGCCGAAATTTTTATGTGTCTAGGCTTACATTACATATTTGTGACTAGTTCTAGAATTTTTCGACTTCACTAAACATAACAATGTTTATTCTCATTTGTGCAGGTTCAATCGGCGGGTTCGAATGAGGTGCCGCCCTTAGGAGCGTCACTTCCGCCGCTTCAGCCGCCGTCAGGTGGATCCTGGTATGCACCACGTCCGCCGCCGTCGCAGCAGCCTCCAGGAGGGTCGGGGTGGGACACTTGGCAGCACTGAGACATTTATTGTTGATGGATGATTGTGATGAATGTTTGATGGATGTGTGTGAGATGTTTGTGAACTTGTGAATGATGGATGTTTGTGAACTTGTGAATGATGGATGTTTATGAGACATGTTATATATATATATATGTGTGTTATCTGTATATCTGTTATATATATCTGTGAATATCTGTTATATATATCTGTGAATAAGAGCTGGAAACAAAAAAATAAAAATAACAAAAACCTCTCTGGATGTTTGCCGAGAGCCAGGACAGGCCAGCGCTCGGCAAAGGCCTGCTATTTGCCGAGAGCCAGGCAGGCAGAGCGCTCGGCAAACGCCTTTGCCGAGAGCTGTACTCTCGGCAAAGAACTCTCGGCATTTGTTTTAAAATATGAAAAAATCAAATTAAAAAGGTTTGCCGAGAGGAGCTCTCGGCAAAGGTGATTACCTTCACTAAACACTTGTCCGGATTTTTTAATTTTTTGTTTACTAAATTCTTTGCCGAGCGCAGCTCTCGGCAAAGGTACTGTACGGACAACCGTTAACGGTCGTTTCGACCGTTACTGGACTAAACTTTGCCGAGAGCCGTCCTTTGCCGAGCGGGCTGGTACGAGAGCTCGGCAAACTCTTTGCCGAGCGGGACTATCGGCAAACATCCCTTTGCCGTCCGTTTGTTTGCCGGCGGTTGTTTGCCGAGCGCAGCTCTCGGCAAACTGTTTTGCCGAGCGCCATTGCTCCTTTGCCGAGCGCTTCAAGCACTCGGCAAAGGCCTGGGATCCGGTAGTGGTTGTGACAGTGAGCTCTCAAGAGTTTCCTGCGTAGAAAATAAAGTCACTGAAGTACTCATGTCAGGAATAAGAGAGAAATGAATGTATGAGTTAGAAATCTGACCTCTCCAAGCATTTGAGAAAGCACTGTGGTGCTAGCTTGTGTCATGTCTATAATTGATGGTGGTTGAGTTGCTGACATGTTAAGTGGGTCTGGTGTCTCATTTTCAATGACTTGCTCAGTAGGTATTTGATCAGCAGCTGCTCTCATTGCTTGTTCTTCTGCCTCTCTCTCAAGTGTGGCTTGTGTTGTGGCAACTAAAGCTTTTGCTTCTCCTGCACTGAAGCCCATTCTTTTGAGTCTACATCCAGCACTATTATGACCACCTTCTGAGCAATGGCTGCAGTGCATTGTCACACCATGCCTCGATAACCTTGGCCCATTTTTGCCTGGTTCCTCATGAGCCTGCTTCTTCCTAGCCTTTGGAGGTCTACCAACCCTTTTCTCATAAACTGGTGGCAGGACCTGTGGTGCAACCATTTTCTCCCACTCTGACTTATCTCTGCAAGGCCAAATGCTATATGCATATGCACTTTTATAAGCATCTAGTGAGTAGCAGTTTGGTAGAACAGACTCAGGTGCTATATTCTCATGCCTTAGACAGCTAACTGCATGGCAACAAGGAATGCCAGTTAGTTGCCACCTCCTGTAGTCACATGTTTTGGCTGTTAGGTCCACAATGTGCTGATAATCTTTGACTAACACTGAAACGATCTAGATTTTTCCACAAAGGGAAAAATCCACAGATTCGAATTATAATGTGATAATTCAAAAATTGAACCATCGCATTATCATATATCAGCTGTTATCGTAGTCATACATCGTGAGAAACAAGATTACAACACATTTGCTTTACAACTCTTGGTCAACAAGCCTATTACATCGTTTTTTTTTCTAGCGGAAACACACACGGGTCTTTATCAGAGTCGATATAGCGCGTCATCGGTGAAGGCTCCTCCTTCACAGGCAATCATCAGAGTCGGCGTAGTTTCTCAGCGGGCGTAGCCTTCATCTCCGAACCAAACTTGAGCGCAGGAACGAGACCACCTAATCCTTCTATTCTCCGTAGTTATCGTCATGGACCACGTTCAAAACCTGCTAAACAATTTTCAGTACGATTTGTACTGGCCACTGGCTCCCACCCTATGCTTTTGTGTAAGCTTTGTGGCAAGTGGAATGCAAAAGGGTAGATCAAGAGGCCTATATATGGCTGTAGTTTTTCCTATGCAAGTTCATCAATATTTAATAATAATAATTCATCAAGTTTTAATCCATCTCAACCACACATCCATCCATCCATCCATCCCATCACAAACATCTCACCACACTCTCACTCTCTAGGCGGCAAGTACGACTCCCGCTCGTGCCTTGCCTCAACGGCCAACGCCGGATCCAACACAAACCCAGGGGAAGGTAGAAAGGACTCCTCTCACTAGTCAAGCGAAGCGGAACATAGAAAAGGTCCATAGCTGAGAAGACAGCATATGTATCGATCGATCAACCAAACTCTGCAGAGGTTTACACTAACCACAAGATCACCATCATCGACGAACCGGCTCGTCTAGGCTGATACCGGGCTGCCTTCCAACTAAATGCGATGCCACCCTACCACTCAGGACTGGGGCCACACCGGAGTACCACCGGCATGCTAAGACTGTGAGGCGTAGTACCGGGCCCCCAAAGGTCACTACGCTGTCTTAGGAGGGTGTGGGTCCTCATGCCCGTACCTCCCTACACTATCCGCTATCAACCTAGTAGTAGTGGCACCGCACTAGCTGGTCGTACATCCATCCCGCACCATAATAAGGCGAGTGGCGTGTAAGGCTTCCTACGAACCGGTTCTCAGAACCTGTCAGTCCTTAGGGTAACCGAACAGGACATCTTCACGAGGGGCCAACCGATGCCCCGCTCGACGGGACATCCGGCTACCCCGTGCGAAACAGCACCTCCCATCCCGGTGCTTCGTCCCACGAAGACACTCCACTCCGGGACCTCTCCCTGTCACATGTACCCGCCACAGGTATCTCTCGTGGAGAACGCCCAGGTAGCGTTTCTCCGGCAAGACTTGTCCCAAGACTCGTCGTAGATCCTACTCGGTTGACTCGACCCTCACCACACACCCAAGACGCACGCCAAGATCTCCCCAAATCCATTATCCATTTCTTATCCAGTTATCGGCACCACGTGCCTTATCCACTCACATCCAATCCTCCACAATGCATCACATCACAGATATAATGCGTAGTAGAAGCAGTAGCAAGTAGTATGCAAGCGTCTAACCTAACAGCGGGTGTGCGAGGGTTATAGGTTGCAACAAGGCAATGGCTCACAAGCATTTCTACCATGCAACCTATCATAGTTCATTTGCATAAAAGTAAAGCACTAGCATCTATAATATTACATGTCTAATAGGATTCTACGAGGTTGGGTGGGACGTGGCACCTGTTGAATGTCATTTCCAAGATCCACAGTGCACTTGTAGTTGTTCTCATCCGAGATCCTCCTTTCTGCATGTACTCCCTCCAACGGGTCCTGATCCGATCAACGCTAACCGAAGAAACTACCTCGAAAGCGACAAACAAGGCGAAACAATCAAACCACTAGACCTCGAAAGACTACGAAAAGAGACGACAAAACACTGAAGAACAACTACACTAAAAGAGCACCGAAAGGATAACGACTTAGCTCTCTCGGCGGATGTCCGATCCATGGGCTAAAAGAAATAGGAATGGCTGTTCACTAAGTACAAGTCAGAGTCTTAGCATAGCCGGTACTTCCCGGGTCAACTGAGTCAACCTGTACGGCTTTAATAAATTGCTTAGACTCTAACTCATCCTAAGCAAACACCATAGCTTACGGTCTTTCGATCCGAGTGTCATAGAGATCGACGGGAATCGAAAAGACTACGAGCACGAGAAGTTCCGGTCTCTCTTAACCCATACACCATGGTAGTTGGCGAGAGCCAAGAGAGGTTGGAACAAAGAGAGAAGAAAGGGAAAGTGGTCTACTCCTTCCAATCCACTCGCCATGGTAAGAGACGGGGAATCTGAAAGAGTGACACGCAAGAACACGAGTGCTCAAACTACTTGTAGGGTACCACAACCTAGGTGCACTAAATGCACTAAGACATCACCAGGGTTCTTAGCGGTGTGGTTATCACCACGAGAACCAAGGAATGCTACGGTCGAATAGGTACAAGCGTACAAGAGTTTAAACACGAAGAACCAAAAAGGCGGGACTGACGACAAGTTCATGGTGACCACGCCTGTGGGTCGAATAGGGTCGCTAACGATCATGGCACTAGAGAGTCAATTAAACATGGGGAAACAGTTTATGTTCGGCTTCAAGATCACGGCGGGACAAACCCACGATCGAGATGATCAAACACACTACCATTTCCCCGATCGGCTCGAAGGCTCGGTTCTCAGGCAAATAACAAAAGAAAGAACAGCGACAACACGAGAGAAGGGACATGCTTGGCACTACGACCATGGCGAGACGAACTTGCGATCGCAACACTCAAACGTATCACTCTCTCAACCGGCTCGAAGGCACGGTCCACAGACGACGACAAACACACAAGGAACCACGACTCGTCCACTAACAACACAAAGACACAACGACAACTCGGAGTAGCACATTTCCATAGCACGAGAAATAGGCAGAGATAGATAAATAAATAATTAGACCGGCGCAAAGGCACGACACAGGCATGGATATAGATAAATCATGGATCGACAAGTATGCACAAGGATAGATGATAACAAGGTAAAGGTTTTTGTCGATAGAGATTCAAAAGATTCGACCTTGCAGTTGACGGGCTTCGGTAGCAGCTGTTGTTCTTCGGATGCAGCGAAGTGGTGGTCATGCTTGGTCGCCCGGCTTCGTCATTGGCCGGGGTGCATCTATCGTGTTCGGTTGGTGCTGCAGCAATGGAAAAGGCACGGTCTTGGTCGGCAACGAGGTATGCTCGGTGTTGCGGCTCTGTGGAAGGCGCAGCGGGTCCGTGGTCTCCCTGTGACAGCAGTAAAACACGGCACGAAGGCCGGTCTCAGCAAGGACAGCGACAAGGTCAACCACAATGAGGAGAAGAACAAAGCTTGCCTACTGTTATCTCACCAGCGGCAGTGGAAGTTGCCGAAGATGGGGTGCTGCTGTTGCTGAGGCTGTGCTGCACGTGCAGAGATGAACGGTGGCTAGCAAAAGGAGAAGTTCGCGGTCACCGTGGTACGCTGAGCACGACGTCGTGGTCGGGGTCGCGATCACCATGGCCGGCGCTGACGTGGTGACCACGGCGAGCTTGGTGGTGGCGCGGCTGCTCGACTTGGCGAGGACGACGTGGGGGCGATGGGGCTCGAGCACGGCGTGACGGCTCGACGAGGTAAGCTCCACGGCGGCACGGGAGCTCGCGGTCGACACCGCCGCGGACGCGGATGAGGGCTCCGGCGCGAGGACGACGCCGTGGCTCTCCATGGCCGGCTCGACAGCGACGGGTGCACGGGGCGAGGTCGTGGCCGCGGTCCTGCTGCTGCTCGGCGTCGAGGTCGTGATCTCGGGCGGGGTTTGGCCGGGGCTCGGTGGCGCGGGACGGAGCTTCGGGTCGAGGCCGAGGCGAGGGCGAGGTCGGCGTGGCGACGGTGGGGCTCGACGGAGCGCACCAGGGCGAGGCGAGCTGCCGCAGCGGTGAGGGAGGAGAGCAACAGTGGCGGCGGCTTGGAGGAAGAAGAGGAGGGCGGCGGCTCGGGCTCTTATAGCGTGGGCGCTAGGGCTTCGGGGTAGGGCGACCATCTCCGGCGTCCGTGCCCACGTTGGGACACGTGGCGCGCATCGGCATGAACGCCGAGGTGGATGGGCAGGCGCGGGCGCGAGGGTGCTCCCCATCGTGGCGGTGGCGGCGGCGGCCTGGGGTCGGGAGCGCGCGCGGCTTAGGGCAGGGGAGGGGCGCGGCTCTGCTGGGCCTTGGGCCGAGCGAGGCGGATGGGCCAAGAGGCCAGGCCAGGTGGACAGGGGGAGCGAGGCGGGCCGACCTGGCTGGGGAGCAGACTGGGCCTTGGCTGCTGCGCGGGCCAGAATGAGAGGGAGAAAGAATGGGCCAGAGCAAGGAGAGGGAGGAGGAGAGCTAGCTGGGCCGCGTGAAGAAACGGAGGGAGATTCAGCCCAAGAGAGAGAATGCTTTCCCAAATATGACAAAGGATTTGGGATTTATCATGTTAGATATTGAAACAAATTCGGAGTAATACAAGAGAGATTGAAAAGGAGATTTAAAGGTTTTAAAAGAGGAGCCAAGGAGATGAGAGAGATCACGAAGGACTAAAAGAAGTTGCTACGAATTTGCGCACTCCAACCCTAAATAAGACTCAACTCCACTTCGACTCACGAACAAAAACACTCGCCTACAAACAAATCTACATGTATGCCACGATTTGTTAGCGGGTTAGGATCGAATTAGACCTAAAAACTATATGCTTTACACGATCACAGGAAAAATTTTAAAAAATCTCGTATTTTTGGTTTACGTAAAAATCTGGGATGTTACAGTCCACCCTCCTTACAGGAATCTCGTCCCCGAGATTTAGGCGTTGCTCGGTCGGTGAAGAAACGAGGGTGTCGTTCCCAAAGCTTTTCTTACTTCTGAGTTGTTTCACTTTCAGTATGATCGCTCCAATAACCTTTTCCAAAAACGGAGTGAGTCATGTTCTAGGTGTATCCAAGGCTCAGTCGTGGGTGTTGGGTATCCAAATTCTTACACTGAGGCGATGGGTATCCAAGAATCACACGGGGTTTATGAACATCTGGCTCTCAAGTTGAGACTATTGTTAGTTGGCCTGGATCATCGTGCTCAAACCTTCTTCTTCGCTTGCTTGATACTCATCCAAGGACTGGCATCCGATCAATAAAGGGTATGGCTGACTTAGGTTTGGCTAGGATTGTTGGCTTTCACCAGCTGTTTTTCAAGCATCACTTTTTGAAAGAGGCTTTTGAAAGGAGGGCTTTTCAGAAAACAGGTTTCGTAAAAGGAGTGAAAGTAGTTTTACAAAGTCCTCTTTTTTTGAGACTTCGAATTGAAGAGAGCTTTTGAAAAAGGTTTAAATCGATGCAAGTTTTTTTTTTGATAACCAAATCTTTTTAAAGATTTTGTCGTAAAAGATTTCAAATCATGAGATTTTGAAGCTCTTTTATTTTATTATTATTATTTTCTTTAAAACAAGGTATTGCTTCTCTTTTTTATTAGAGTCAAACAAACTAGTTTCGAAAATGACTAGAAATCATTTCTCATTTTGAAAGATAAAGCTTTAACAACAAAGCATTTTCTTTTAAAACTTGTAAGTTCATTTTGTTTTTGCTAAAACTTTTCCCTTGAAACGATGCAAATAAAATCTTTTCGCAATGATTTTTGTTTAATAAATCACTATCAATTCCTTTTTCCTTTAACACAAGGTTGACTTTTGAAAGGAATTTGACTCTCGAGATGAAATCAAAGGCCTTTAAAACAAAATTGAGCCAAAGATACTTTGATTTAAAAACCACTTTGTTGAGTGAAAATCAAAACTTTTGTTTTTCTGAAGCGATTTTGTCATACCTTTTGCAAGATGACTTGTTTTAAACCGTTTCATAAATAGTTTTTGAATAAAATTGAGTTGAGAATGGAGTTAAAATTGCTTTCATTTTGAAAAGGAAAATTATGGAGAGAGTTTTGAAACACTTTTCCTTTTGAAACCAAGATGTTTTTTGTAAAAGAGGGAAACTTTTTCAACCAAAAGGAGGGGCAATTTTGAAGATAGGTTTAGTTGGAAACTGAAAACAAGTTTGAAATGGTTGGGTAAAACAAGATGTATCAGCTTCACACTCTTTTTCAACTCTGTTAGCCAGGGTTACTTATCTAGTCTCGGGACGGTCTTGGGTTTAGCCGGCTATGTTGGACAGGATCCAGAGTCTTTCTCGCATAAAACAGGTTTTATGATCTACACTCAAACAACAAGAAGCCAAAGAAACGCAACAACATAAGATCCAAGCACTCAAACAGCATTACAACTCCTAATGCATAGTGTTGACTTGAGGCGACTCATAGACCTTCAAAGTGTCACACGACTACCGATCTAGCGTGGGCGATAATGGGGGAAAGATTCCAACGGTCAACTTTATGACACAGGGAGGTCAGTTAGCAGCAGAATTCAAGGCGAAGGGGAAAACAAGTGTTAGCATCTATAACTCTACAAAAGATAGAATGTTTGGCTTCTAAACTAGTGTTTGGTCCTAAAGGTCTCCCTAGGGTCAAGTATGGCTCTGATACCAACTAAAACGACCTAGATTTTTCCACAAAGGGAAAAATCCACAGATTCGAATTATAATGTGATAATTCAAAAATTGAACCATCGCATTATCATATATCAGCTGTTATCGTAGTCATACATCGTGAGAAACAAGATTACAACACATTTGCTTTACAACTCTTGGTCAACAAGCCTATTACATCGTTTTTTTTCTAGCGGAAACACACACGGGTCTTTATCAGAGTCGATATAGCGCGTCATCGGTGAAGGCTCCTCCTTCACAGGCAATCATCAGAGTCAGCGTAGTTTATCAGCGGGCGTAGCCTTCATCTCCGAACCAAACTTGAGCGCAGGAACGAGACCACCTAATCCTTCTATTCTCCATAGTTATCGTCATGGACCACGTTCAAAACCTGCTAAACAATTTTCAGTACGATTTGTACTGGCCACTGGCTCCCACCCTATGCTTTTGTGTAAGCTTTGTGGCAAGTGGAATGCAAAAGGGTAGATCAAGAGGCCTATATATGGCTGTAGTTTTTCCTATGCAAGTTCATCAATATTTAATAATAATAACTCATCAAGTTTTAATCCATCTCAACCACACATCCATCCATCCATCCCATCACACACATCTCACCACACTCTCACTCTCTAGGCGGCAAGTACGACTCCCGCTCGTGCCTTGCCTCAACGGCCAACGCCGGATCCAACACAAACCCAGGGGAAGGTAGAAAGGACTCCTCTCACTAGTTAAGCGAAGCGGAACATAGGAAAGGTCCATAGCTGAGAAGACAACATATGTATCGATCGATCAACCAAACTCTGCAGAGGTTTACACTAACCACAAGATCACCATCATCGACGAACCGGCTCGTCTAGGCTGATACCGGGCTGCCTTCCAACTAAATGCGATGCCACCCTACCACTCAGGACTGGGGCCACACCGGAGTACCACCGGCATGCTGAGACTGTGAGGCGTAGTACCGGGCCCCCAAAGGTCACTACGCTGTCTTAGGAGGGTGTGGGTCCTCATGCCCGTACCTCCCTACACTATCCGCTATCAACCTAGTAGTAGTGGCACCGCACTAGCTGGTCGTACATCCGTCCCGCACCATAATAAGGCGAGTGGCGTGTAAGGCTTCCTACGAACTGGTTCTCAGAACCTGTCAGTCCTTAGGGTAACCGAACAGGACATCTTCACGAGGGGCCAACCGATGCCCCGCTCGACGGGACATCCGGCTACCCCGTGCTATACAGCACCTCCCATCCCGGTGCTTCGTCCCACGAAGACACTCCACTCCAGGACCTCTCCCTGTCACATGTACCCGCCATAGGTATCTCTCGTGGAGAACGCCCAGGTAGCGTTTCCCCGGCAAGACTTGTCCCAAGACTCGTCGTAGATCCTGCTCGGTTGACTCGACCCTCACCACACACCCAAGACGCACGCCAAGATCTCCCCAAATCCATTATCCATTTCTTATCCAGTTATCGGCACCACGTGCCTTATCCACTCACATCCAATCCTCCACAATGCATCACATCACAGATATAATGCGTAGTAGAAGCAGTAGCAAGTAGTATGCAAGCGTCTAACCTAACAGCGGGTGTGCGAGGGTTATAGGTTGCAACAAGGCAATGGCTCACAAGCATTTCTACCATGCAACCTATCATAGTTCATTTGCATAAAAGTAAAGCACTAGCATCTATAATATTGCATGTCTAATAGGATTCTATGAGGTTGGGTGGGACGTGGCACCTGTTGAATGTCATTTCCAAGATCCACAGTGCACTTGTAGTTGTTCTCATCCGAGATCCTCCTTTCTGCATGTACTCCCTCCAACGGGTCCTGATCGGATCAACGCTAACCGAAGAAACTACCTCAAAAGCGACAAACAAGGCGAAACAATCAAACCACTAGACCTCGAAAGACTACGAAAAGAGATGACAAAACACTGAAGAACAACTACACTAAAAGAGCACCGAAAGGATAACGGCTTAGCTCTCTCGGCGGATGTCCGATCCATGGGCTAAAAGAAATAGGAATGGCTGTTCACTAAGTACAAGTCAGAGTCTTAGCATATCCGGTACTTCCCGGGTCAACTGAGTCAACCTGTACGGCTTTAATAAATTGCTTAGACTCTAACTCATCCTAAGCAAACACCACAGCTTACGGTCTTTCGATCCGAGTGTCATAGAGATCGACGGGAATCGAAAAGACTACGAGCACGAGAAGTTCTGGTCTCTCTTAACCCATACACCATGGTAGTTGGCGAGAGCCAAGAGAGGGTGGAACAAAGAGAGAAGAAAGGGAAAGTGGTCTACTCCTTCCAATCCACTCGCCATGGTAAGAGACGGGGAATCTGAAAGAGTGACACGCAAGAACACGAGTGCTCAAACTACTTGTAGGGTACCACAACCTAGGTGCACTAAATGCACTAAGACATCACCAGGGTTCTTAGCGGTGCGGTTATCACCACGAGAACCAAGGAATGCTACGGTCGAATAGGTACAAGCGTACAAGAGTTTAAACACGAAGAACCAAAAAGGCGGGAAAGGACACGGGATTCATCTTCCTTTGATCCACTCGCCATAGCAACACTGGGAATCGTAGAAATGGAATCAAAACACCAAACAAACAAAAGGGCTCAATCCACATATTACTGGATCTACGGGGATTCAGAACAAGAGAGAAGAGGAATGGAGTCCACAGTCTCGACCAACTCATCATGGAATGAACGACGGTTGGATGAAAGAGATACGACCCCACGATCCGAACCCACTTGTAGGGCACCGCGACTGTGTAACAAATTCAGCACAAGGCTATTCCTAAGGCCCGTAGCAATGCGGTTGTCACGGCTAGGTCCGAGGGAATGCTATGGTCTAGGTGGTGCAATCATACAAGGTGGTTAGGATAAACACGCGAAAAACAAGGTAAGACCCGATGGCTATGGCGAGGCGACTCGCAGCCATGAGCTCCCCCTAACGAGTTGGCTTTCATAAGTCCCACGATTTTCGTCCGCTAGTCTCCCACTAAACTAGGTCACGAGTGGCTCGCCAGGTGCGGGTAGGAGGTGCACCGACGACAAGTTCATGGTGACCACGCCTGTGGGTCGAATAGGGTCGCTAACGATCATGGCACTAGAGAGTCAATTAAACACGGGGAAACAGCTTATGTTCGGCATCAAGATCACGGCGGGACAAACCCACGATCGAGATGATCAAACACACTACCATTTCCCCGACCGGCTCGAAGGCTCGGTTCTCAGGCAAATAACAAAAGAAAGAACAGCGACAACACGAGAGAAGGGACATGCTTGGCACTATGACCATGGCGAGACGAACTCGCGATCGCAACACTCAAACGTATCACTCTCTCAACCGGCTCGAAGGCACGGTCCACAGACGACGACAATCACACAAGGAACCACGACTCGTCCACTAACAACACAAAGACACAACGACAACTCGGAGTAGCACATTTCCATAGCACGAGAGATAGGCAGAGATAGATAAATAAATAATTAGACCGGCGCAAAGGCACGGCACAGGCATGGATATAGATAAATCATGGATCGACAAGTATGCACAAGGATAGATGATAACAAGGTAAAGGTTTTTGTCGACAGAGATTCAAAAGGTTCGACCTTGCAGTTGACGGGCTTCGGTAGCAGCTGTTGTTCTTCGGATGCAGCGAAGTGGTGGTCATGCTTGGTCGCGCGGCTTCGTCATTGGCCGGGGTGCATCTATCGTGTTCGGTTGGTGCTGCAGCAATGGAAAAGGCACGGTCTTGGTCGGCAACGAGGTATGCTCGGTGTTGCGGCTCTGTGGAAGGCGCAGCGGGTCCGTGGTCTCCCTGTGACAGCAGTAAAACACGGCACGAAGGCCGGTCTCAGCAAGGACAGCGACAAGGTCAACCACAATGAGGAGAAGAACAAAGCTTGCCTACTGTTATCTCACCAGCGGCAGTGGAAGTTGCCGAAGATGGGGTGCTGCTGTTGCTGAGGCTGTGCTGCACGTGCAGAGATGAACGGTGGCTAGCAAAAGGAGAAGTTCGCGGTCACCGTGGTACACTGAGCACGACGTCGTGGTCGGGGTCGCGATCACCATGGCCGGCGCTGACGTGGTGACCACGGCGAGCTTGGCGGTGGCGCGGCTGCTCGACTTGGCGAGGACGACGTGGGGGCGATGGGGCTCGAGCACGGCGTGACGGCTCGACGAGGTAAGCTCCACGGCGGCACGGGAGCTCGCGGTCGACACCGCCGCGGATGCGGTTGAGGGCTCCGGCGCGAGGACGACGCCGTGGCTCTCCATGGCCGGCTCGACAGCGACGGGTGCACGGGGCGAGGTCGTGGCCGCGGTCCTGCTGCTGCTCGGCGTCGAGGTCGTGATCTCGGGCGGGGTTTGGCCGGGGCTCGGTGGCGCGGGACGGAGCGTCGGGTCGAGGCCGAGGCGAGGGCGAGGTCGGCGTGGCGACGGTGGGGCTCGACGGAGCGCACCAGGGCGAGGCGAGCTGCCGCAGCGGTGAGGGAGGAGAGCAACAGTGGCGGCGGCTTGGAGGAAGAAGAGGAGGGTGGCGGCTCGGGCTCTTATAGCGTGGGCGCTAGGGCTTCGGGGTAGGGCGTCCGTGCCCACGTTGGGACACGTGGCGCGCATCGGCACGAACGCTGAGGTGGATGGGCAGGCGCGGGCGCGGCAGGGAGCAGGAGGGCGCGGGCGCAGGGGTGCTCCCCATCCTGGCGGTGGCGGCGGTGGCCTGGGGTCGGGAGCGCGCGCGGCTTAGGGCAGGGGAGGGGCGCGGCTCTGCTGGGCCTTGGGCCGAGCGAGGCGGATGGGCCAAGAGGCCAGGCCGGGTGGACAGGGGGAGCGAGGCGGGCCGACCTGGCTGGGGAGCAGACTGGGCCTTGGCTGCTGCGCGGGCCAGAATGAGAGGGAGAAAGAATGGGCCAGAGCAAGGAGAGGGAGGAGGAGAGCTAGCTGGGCCGCGTGAAGAAACGGAGAGAGATTCAGCCCAAGAGAGAGAATGCTTTCCCAAATATGTCAAAGGATTTGGGATTTATCCTGTTAGATATTGAAACAAATTCGGAGTAATACGAGAGAGATTGAACAAGAGATTTAAAGGTTTTAAAAGAGGAGCCAAGGAGATGAGAGAGATCACGAAGGACTAAAAGAAGTTGCTACGAATTTGCGCACTCCAACCCTAAATAAGACTCAACTCCACTTCGACTCACGAACAAAAACACTCGCCTACAAACAAATCTACATGTATGCCACGATTTGTTAGCGGGTTAGGATCGAATTAGACCTAAAAACTATATGCTTCACACGATCACAGGAAAAAATTTAAAAAATCTCGTATTTTTGGTTTACGTAAAAATCTGGGATGTTACAAACACCTGAAACACTCCAACCCTAGATGGCATTGCATAGCATACATTAGCAATCTGAGTATTTCTGGCCAACTTCTTTCTGATTTTTGGGAAAAAATAACTTGTCATCTCATTTTTCTAGTTCCTTTCTCTTGCTATAATGCCTTGTCATCAACTGGCACATGATCTTCTCAAACATAGACAAAATTGGTAACTCTCTAGCTTCCAATATATAGTTATTGAACACCTCACAGTTGTTGTTCAATAAGATGTCACATTTGGGAAAAGTGGAGAAGTAGGCTCTTACCCAAGTGTTGGGTGCCATCTTTGATAACCAGTCATAAGCATCAGCATCCAAGGCCTTCATCTTCTCCATATTTCTTTTCCACGAATCCTCTGAGGAAGACCTTGCACATGTCCACAGTTGGTTCTTCAAGACTTCACCTTTGAACTTCTCTTGGAAATTTGAGTACAGATGCCTTACACAGAATCTGTGTTCAGACACTGGGAACACCTGCTTCACAGCTGGTATTAAGCCCTGAACAAAAAAGGCACAAATATTAGAAACCACACGGTATTCAGCAACCAAAAATGCATTTTAAAATATAAGAAAACATTAGACCACACTTACTTTTTGCTTGTCTGTCATTATTGTCCAGGGATAGGTGTTGTCAATGTTCAGATCAGACTTGAGAGTCTCCAAGAACCACTTCCACGTGGCAAGTGACTCAACTTCCACCACAGCCATTGCTATAGGGAAAATGCAGTCATTGGGATCCATGCCCACTGCAGTAAGGAGTTGCCCCCCCCATATTTGGTCTTGATGAAGCAACCATCTAAGCAAATTATGGGCCTACAACCTGAAATGAATCCCCTTTTGCAAGCATCAATACTCATATAACATGTGCTGAACCTACTATCAACCAAGTTCAAGAAAAAAGATGACCCAGGGTTGCTCCTCCTCAACTCTTGACCATAATCCCACTAAGAATTGAACTACATCTCCATGAATCTGCCTCATAATCACCCTTCTTGCTCTGGCCACCTTACTTCTAGAAGGACTTAGGTTCCAATCTTTCTGAATTGTTCTGCTTAGGCTGGTGATGCTCATCTTGTCATTAGCCCTAAATGATTCCAAGTACTTACCAGCAATCCATCTGGCAGTACACTTCGTGACTTTCCACTCTTTTTGACATGTGTGACCTCCATAGTAGGTTTTGACTACAAATGATTTCATCCTACTATCAAATGAAGCATAAAGGTTCCATGGACATCCTTTAGCACAGTGAGATTTGACCCTAATCCTGTCATTCCTTGGCATCTTTATCTCCACTCTGTGCCTGACACTATACTCATTGATAGCTTCTCTAAGCTTCTCAACCGAAGGGAACACAAGTCCAACTGAAAATGTAGGATTTGTCATGTCCTCATCTGTGAATGACTTGAACCTATGACCACCTTCTCCCTCAGCATCAGAGTCTGGTAAATCAAGGCCCTCATCATCAGTGTCTTCCTCTTCTGACATTAAATCTGGCCTAACCACAGCATAAGGCTTTAACCTGCTGCCTTTAGCTTTCCTACTGTCCTTCACAATTACCTCTCCTACATGGGGTTCATCCTCATCAGCATCAGCCAATGTCTCCAAAATGTCTTCGTCCCCATCTTCCATTTCATTATCGCTGTCAATGAAACCATCAGATTCTTCACTGCTGTCTCCAGGACCACTTGATTCACCTTTAGTGGTTTTGAATTGATGCACTTTCGTCTTCTCCAAATCAGTATAGAAAACTGGGAGCTTCTCACCAACCTCCTTAGGCACATACTGCACTTTATGTGGGCTCAGCACTTTAGGAAGTTTAGCTACTAGATTAGCTACAATATCATCCCAATCAACCCCATCAGCAATACCATCATGGTCGAAATACACTACAAAGTTCTTGACCTTGCTCACAACATCAGCCATGGCATTGGTGTCTTGGTCTTCTAGGAGGATTCTAAGGCCATTTGGGAAGGGCAGCCCAGGTAACAACCAGTAAAACTTCAATCTTTCATCCTTTTTGTAGCCTAATTGCTCCACAGAGTCATCAAACCAAAGAAGGGACCAAGTATCTGCCTCTAAATAATCAAAAAGTCCACCTTCTCATCGAAGTATGTTTTGAGAGTACCATGACCAATAAAAAGGCCCCCATGGTGAACCTCTACACTGAACTGATCCGCACTGTCACCTACATTGCCGAGAAAAATTGAACACAGAAATAATCGATCAAAACCCTAACTAAAATTACCTGGCCAAAAAACCCCAATAAAGCACACCCTACTGATGCACGCACTCCTCAAACATGGATAATATTGCAGGGGGAGATGGGATTAGAGATGAGGAACTCACAGTAAACCGGCGCAGGTTGCCCTTTGTGCCGCAATTGCGCAGCCATGGTAAACCGCCACCCTGCCCAACTTGTCTGCCTCCGTCGACTGGGAGTCGTGGGCCTCTTCGCGTTTTGCGGGCTAAACTCTGATCCCAGGCAATCGCCAACCACCGCGAGACGAACGTCGCGAGAAAGACGGCGAACGTCGCGAGGAAGACGAGAAGACTCACAAGAAGGGGAAGGAGGAGAACTGAAACGATGAAGGGAGATGGGGGCCTATTTGCATAACTGCGAGGCCGCATTAGCCAGCGCCTTCGTCAGCCTCGCGGGTTAGATGCCCGTAATGGACCCGTAATGGGCTAATTTGAGACCCAAACTGTGTTTAGGCATAGTAATGACATACTTTAAAAGTATATGGACCGGGATGACACAGCCTAGAAAGTTTAAGGATCGGAGATGGACTTTACTCTTAATTAATATTAGTTAATTAACTCATCTAGGAGAAGTGGGCCGTGGGCACCAAGCCCTTGTTCCTGTGCAGCCTTTTCTTTCCTATGCGTGCGGACCACCCGAATCCACTTCTACGGTGATTTACTGTTTTCGTTTCGAGCAAATGATCTCATGCTTTTCACTTTCACATCGTGCATGCGAATCATAGAGTTCACTCCCTCCCTTGCGCTAACATCAGCGCCGATGTCAGGATTAAAAAGTAAAATATTTATTTCAAAATGTTATAACGACTTCTAAATGGTGTATCTATTTTTCTTTCCATCTGTACCGTTGTGTTTTGTGTGATAAGATATGAACAAAACTAGACTCCATTTGCATATATTTCAAAAAAAGTATTTTATTAGTATTTTATGTGTATTATGGTATCATTTATAATTTATAGGTTATAACTTATAAGAATAACTTATAGCATATTTTTACTAATATGTTGTGATACTAATTTCTGTTTTTAAGTTTTGAATATAACTTAGCTTTACATCTAAGTCATTTGTCAAGTTGTATAACTTATAAGTTTAAATATAACTTATACATCTAATTTACTATTAACAGTAGTGCATCTAACTTATGTTTCATATTTATTATTTTTAAATATTACAATATAAATATTTTGCAGATCTTTCAATTGAAGAAATAGATATGCTTAATGTCATAGTTACAGAGATGTTGAGATTATCGTTGCAGAAGTTATAAAAGCTATTATTTATCTTGGTTTTGCAAGGTTTCATCATCATATTATTGAATTTACTCTGTAGTGTAAGTTGTAAAAGTTATTTTTATTTCATCCCCCACCCTTTATAAACCCTCTTCTCATGTCCTGAATAATTAATTTTTGGAAAAGAGAAAAAAAAAATACTTGAACCCTAAAAGAGAATGTGTGGGACTAATAAGTTAGCAATGTTAAGTTATTTGTTGAAATTACATTATCTAATTCAGTTATCTAAGTTAAGGATGATGAAATCTAAAATAGAATTTCAAAGAACTACTAAGTTACCACTTTTAAGTTATTTGTGGAAGTTTTGCTTTCTAATTCAGTTTTCTAATTTATGTGCGCATGGTTCTTTAAAAAAAAGAAAAAAAAATACTGCAGCGCGTGTGATGTAGCAAGATAAGTGAAAGGAGAATGAAATGTCCCAAAAGAGAAAGTGAAGTGAATGACTCAAAAATAAGAAATATCTGCGTTGTCCAAAAAGAGAAAGGAATGCATGTGCTATCCAAAAAAGAGAAAGAAATGATGGTCGGAAATTGATCGGCCATTTTATTTTCAATGAACGTTTGTGATTTAACGGTGTTGACTTTCGACCAGTATAGCGTCTCGAGAGCCTTTGTCAACAGCTTCAAGGGTCACTACAATGACTTGCCTCCATCACAGAGCTTGAGGGGCTAGTTAACTCCTTCAGCACCGAGGTCTACTACACCATTGTCAACCACTTTGACTCAAGGGGTTCACTGACAACTTCGGTCTTGACATCTACTTCTACTACTATGACTATACATTAACTACACCAAGCGCAGCAGAGGGTACGATCACGAGTGTCAGCCATGAGGAGCTATATGAGGACCACCCAATCGGGGGATGAAGCCTTTTACTAGGCGCTCATGAGGGCAGATCTACAGGCTTTATGGCAACCTTTTGACCATGACTACTACTACTTCAACTATGATGACTACACCTGTTCCTGAAGAGAGTACTCATGCAAGAAGGTCCTAGAGATGAAGATTTTCATGTAATGAAGTGCTAGTGAGACAATGATGTGAAGACATCACTAATGTAATAACTTAATGTTGGTTCATTGAACAATGAATGTAATATATGTTTGTCATCTAATATCTGCTTTACGTGTATTTTCATTTGTGAAATTCAGATTTAGATTCAAATTTAAAAAACATTTTTTTTAATCTAGAAAACATTAAACAAGGCGAGTACATTATTACAACTATCTCAATTAAAAGTTTAACTGAGGCGGGCGTGTTTATCCAACCACCTTGGTTAATATGTATTAACTAAGGCGATTGTCTTATGTCGCCCGCCACAGTTAATCGATTAATCGAGGCAGTTAGGACAACCACCTCAGTTAAGCCACGATTAACCATGACCTTCTGTCCGAGGCGGTTGCAAAACCTGCCTCGGTTAATCCAAAAGGTCTGCCTCAGTTAAGTTTGTTTAGTAGTGTTGCACGCTCAGAAGGTCCTAAAGATGAAGACCTATGCTCTAACAAGGTCTTGGACGTGAAGACTTGGACAGTGAGTGAAGCCAACAAAACATATCATAGAAGCTTCCAAAGGAACCAAAACCTGAAGACAAAGATATTGAGGAAATACATCAAGGCACTTGGAGTTATAAGCTTCAAGAGTTAGCACATGTATAGACTAGAGTAGTGTGCATGCTCTTTTCTCCATGCCTATTTTTTCATTGGATTTTGGGATAGAGTTTTTAGTGAGGCACACATGTTAGTTGTGAAGGGTGATCCTCATAACTGGTTTAGAGTTGTATTTGTGCCTCTTCTAGTTTGAGCATCTATTAGATCTTGTTATAACGATTGTGACCTAATAACTAAGGGGCTATGTTTGGGGAGCCCATATATATGGGCCAAAATAGGTGCTAGTTTAGTCTCGTGTGTATGGGCCAAGACCCCTTGAAATAGGTCTAACTATTGGCTAGAGTAGTATCATGTAAAATCCAACACCTCCAAGGGGCCACTTCTAGGTAGTCATTTCCTATATATAAGTGCACAAGGGCATGACTGCAACGGACTCTCTCAACACCCCCAATTCATTTGCTTGTTTCAAAACTATAATGTCTCCTCTCTACTATCAAGCTCTCTCCAATCTACTCTCTGTATTCGAAACCCAAGTTTTAATATGTTGTACCACCTGCATTTACGATAAAACATGCACAGTTCATCGACAAATAATAAAGGTTATTAAATATATACAACATTATAATGAAAAGAAGGATTATCAAAACGCTAAAGCAAAATAAAAAGAATATGCAAGTTTACTCAAAACTCATCCAGTGTTTAGGTAGTCACCTTTTTAAGTTTATTTTCCATAACCTAGGTATAAAATGATGATAATAAATGTGGGAGTGTGGAAAGTTGAAAGGGATTATTACCGTTTTTGTACCTCTGTAGCCAACCACCGGATGGTGCTCGCAATGGACTGATCTTGGTCGGTTATTATTGTACTTAGCATCTTTTCATCATTTGCAGTCAACAATGTATCGAATAGTTAGTCAAATGTGCCAATAGTTTGATCCTTTAAAAGTGCACAACCAAAGAGTATTGTGTTATCATGTTGTTAACAATGTATAGAATAGCTACTCAAATGTGCCAATAGTTTGATCCTTTAGAAGCACACAACCAAAGAGTATTGTCTTGGCATGTTTATTGACACCGATTTTTTAGACCGAAGTTAGCAAGGGAAACCCCAGCCTATTTTTTCATTTTTTGATAATGCAGAACGATTTAAATTCGCTCCCATAGGGAGTCAAACCCAGGTCTACTGGTGCTACTCGGCAAGAATGGCATGCCATACAAATTGGTATTGAATGTTGTGTTGAATGACATGTAGTCACCGTATACTTTGCAGTTAGCGTCCTAATCAGGGACGCTCAACCAACTCCTGGTCGGTGGGCCTCACTGCACAGTGCCAAATAAAAAGTGGTGAGGGCTGGGGCACAAGTGATGAGGTTGACCACTATAGTGCCACCAGTCCGCACCTAACCCTAATCCAATTGAAAGGAAGACACTGCCAGCGACGGGAACTCCGCCGCCAGCACCCTCCATCGTCTACGGTCATCGGTAACATCTTCTATGTCCTTTATATCAAATAGAGAAACAAAACACCACTAATTACACCCTAGACAATCCAAATGATATAGGCTGGGAAAGAAATTGAATAGAAATGAACGAATTTGATTTGAAAGAAATCCTCAAATCCAAATTCTAAAGAACACAGAAGAGAGGGACCCGATCCAATCAGATCGAAACCCTAACCCTAAAGAAAGAAAGGACAGTCATGATGGAGAAGTACTAACTAGGGGCTCTTCTCGCCGTCATCACCACCTCCGTGCGGGAAGGAGCCTAGAGCCACCGGCGTGGGGAGGCTTCGCCATCGTGCTGCTTCCCCTCGAGCGATTTTTTATTTCTAACCTTTTTTTCAAACAAATTCTAAATTTAACACTAAAAATATATATTTTTTAAATCTAACTCTTTTAACCACGCCACAAGCTATGGCGCAGTATATGTATAGTACCGCGCCATGCATGCTGGTGCGACAGGGATGATGACGTGGCTCTCTACCAGGCCAGCTCGGTTGACGTGGCAGGTACTGTCGCGCCATGCATGCTGGCGCGGCAGTGCCGCGCCATAGCGCACGACGCGCTCGGGCAGGATCATCTATTTTAACTAGGCCTTGTTTAGTTCGTGAGCCAATGTCTGGTTCAATTTACGTGCTGACATAGATTCGACCTTGTTTAGTTTGTGAAAATTTTTGGATTTAGCTACTGTAACATTTTTGTTTGTATTTGATAAATATTGTCCAATCATGAACTAACTAGACTCAAAATATTCGTCTCGATTACAGATGTATTGTGCAATTAGTTATTTCTTATCTATATTTAATACTCTATGTATGTGACGCAAGTGTGATAGAAAATTTGAAAAATTTTACAAATTTTTTTAGAACTAAAAACTTTTTCAAATTTTTTGGATTTCCCATCGAATCTTTAGACGCATGCATGAAGCATTAAATATAGACGAAAATAAAAACTAACTACACAGTTCACCTGTAATTTGCAAGACGAATCTTTTTGAGCCTAGTTAATCTATAATTGGACAATTCGTCAAATACAAACAAAAGTGGTACAATATGTATTTTGCAAAATATTTTGGAAATAAACAAAGCCTTAATAGGTACACCCTCGGACCACAAATAAATTTACATCTTGTTTTCTGACAAGTGACTAAAAATATATAAATTAATATTAATATTCATATTTATGAATAAGTATATTATAAAAGTATATTTCATGCTCAATTTAATGATACATATTACAAATGATAAATATTACTATACTTTTGTATATATTTAGTCAAAATTTTTTTAAAAATTGACTCGTCAGAAACAAAAACCAAAGCCAACAGTCCATCTCTCTCGTTCATGCAGTCCTTTGGGCTTTGAAAGTGACGTTGTCTGCTTGGTCTGCCCTTGACGCGCCATATGTCGTGGCGCGGCAGTGCCGCGCCTTGACCTGTGGCGGGCTGACCGGCCGGGAAGCCATGTCATCACCCCTGCATGCCGCGCCAGCATGCATGGCGCGACAGTGTACATATGTCGCGCCTTGGCTTGTGGCGCAGCCAAAAGGGTTAGATTTTTTTAAAATATATTTTCACTGTCAAATTTAGAATTTGTTCAAAAAAAGGATTAGAAATAAAAAATTTCCTCGGGCTCCGCCGCAAAGGGCACCGCCATAGTTGTAACACCCGAAATACTGATTTTCAGTTTATGGGATTTAATTCAATTTAATTAAGTGTTTTTGTGGGCATTTGAATCTAGCAAACAAATAATTTTGTGAAAATTAAAACTCATCATAAGTTCAGAAACATGTTATGCATTCATGCTGGAGCATATTTAATTCTGTGCTTTTGGCTTTTTGGTTTGAATGTATTTGATTCAAATTCACTTGTGAAAATGCTTTGGAAAATAAAATAAAAAAAAAATAAAAAAAAGAAAACCCAGCCAACCCCCTGGGCCTAATCCCTTTCCCCCGGCCCGCTTCCCTTTCCCCCCACCGCACCGCAGCGGCCCAAACGGCCCAGGCAGGTGCGCTCCCTCTCCTCTCTCACCGCCAACCGGGCCCCGCGCGTCAGTCTCCCCTATCCCACCTTCCTTCTTCTTCCCAGCCGTGTCGCGAGCAGGGGAAGCTTCCTTCCCGAGCCAAAACCGTAATCACGATCGTCGATTCGCAAACGGACGGCTGGTATCCGATTTTCGTGAACTTTACGTTTGTGTGATCGTAGCGCTGCGTAGAATATTTTGATAAACTTTTACATTTGTTTTACTATTGTTTGGTGTATTGCTCTAATTATATCTTGTTTGCTTCGTGTATGATTGTCTACATTGGAATGCGTGTTGTTGATTGATGATTAGGATTAGACGGTGAGCCGTACGTTGGTGACCAAGACCAAGCTTTTGAGGACCAGCAAGCTCAGGAGAGCTTTGAGCAAGGCAAGTATAACTTGGGACTATCCTTGTTACCTATATACAATTAATACAATATTTATCATATGCATGTGTCCACCTTGATGACCTTAGCAAAATCATAGATGATTGTTATCTTGAATTCCTTGTTACCTATTTGGATATGCATTTGGGTAGTTCTTGCTAGTGCTTGATTATTAATCCATGATCTTGTAACATGAATATTTGAATATACAATAAACAATAAAATAAGCTTTCTAGCAACTTGAATATAAAGGGTGGAAAGAACTCTGGCTTTTGCTAGATTGATCTTGACCCTCCATAAGGACTTATCCCTTGGCAAAAGCTGGGACAACTCGTACAACCATGAGGGCTATATGGCTCTGGCTTTAGTCAAGTATGAGTAAGCTTTTCTAGCTTGTTAGAGGTTACCCGAAAGGGCGGAGGGGCTGAACCGTTTTGGGTATAGTGCGAGCCCCTGTCCTTATGTGTATAGGCTGCGCGTCATTGTGCCATTCGGAAGGGGGGTATCTATATCTGCGCGCAAAGGAAACCTTGCGGCCCTAACTTGTTAGACGAACCTTTGAAAGACTTCATAGTGAACCCTGCCGGTTTTCCTTGGAAGTGAGCTAAGAGGTCGACGGGCCTCGGGCGAAAGGGTAAATCACGACTCATGGGTAAAGATGTACAACCTCTGCAGAGTGTTAAATCTGGTATACTAGCCGTGCCCACGGATACGGGCGGCCCGGAAAACTGACGGAATAGATGGACACTAATGAATATGACTAATGATAATAAATGATGGTTTATTATGTTGTTTACATGTGTTATTCTTAATTCTTGTATACATTGATCATGTGGTTATGGGATTAATTATGCTACCTTGATATTTGCTAGCCAATGATTAAATATGCTATCTACATATAAAAGCTAAATGCAGTCAAACCAGTGTCAGCTATTTGAGCCTCATGAACCCCTGGTTATACTTGTTGAGTACGATATGTGCTCACTCTTGCAACTTCCCAACACCTCAGGATATGATAATGAAGATGACTGGAATGAGGATTATCGCTATGAGTACTAGGTCTGGAGTCAACCAGTCAACAGTGTCCCTGTGTGAAGCTTCCGTCGAGAGCGTTGTTTTCTTATTGCTATCATTTTTGTATGAGACTATGTGAATTATTATGTTTCGCTATGTAATAAACACTGCAATGGTACATTTGAGATTTGTCTACTTATGTGTGCGACTATTTCTGGGGCACATGTGAGTCTTTTATGCATCCTATTTTGTTCTTAAAATATGGGTGTGACAAATTGATATCAAAGCTTTGTTGACTGTAGGACGCAAACCTAGTTAGCAAAGGGTCAAAAATTTAGGTCCTTATTTTACTTACTTCATGCTTCCCACTATGGTCTTGTTATTTGCTAAAAGTTTATGCTTCTCTATCTTGCTCTATTGTGAAATTATTGCATCCATCTGATCTATGTCTAAAAACTTTTTGTAGATGCCGCCTCGTACCCGCAGTGCTGCACGCATGGCTGCTGAGGAGTACCGTGCCATGTTCAACCTAGGAGGACAACGTGTGGATGGAGTTCCTGAGCTGGAAGATGAGGAATCAAGGGTGGAAGCTCAGGAGGAAGGGCCTGAGGATGAGGAGATGCAAGATCTACCTCCACCACAGTCTGCTAATGCAAGGATGGGATGGACTACTGAGCTGTGGATTCCAGAAGCAGATGCCAAGGCCTTCTTCCATGAGAATTTGGTGTTAACATTGAAACACCATTACCCGGATTTGCAAGCCACACTGGAGTATAACTGCACTGAGCACAAACACCCGCTGAGGAGATCACTTTGGGTTGCAGAGCTGATAGTCAAGACACTGGATGCCACCAAGGGGATTCGAAAGGTGGAATCAAAACACATCGCTCGAATCAGCCGGGACACGATGAGAGAGAGCATGGCAGATGCAGCTTACCAGGCCTTGGTCTTTTACCGTGGTAGACGTTTTGAGGATGTTCAGTATAATGCAACATACCACTATCCTCGCTTTGTACCAGAGAAGATGACTTGGGCCATAGAAGTTGCAGATGCTTCACAACCAAAGCTTCAAGCACAAGTGGAGTTGACTTATGAGCTGACACTCAAGGTGATAGAGTTGGAGAATGAACTACACCGTGAGAGGAAGCTGTTGGAGAAAGAGCAAAGGGAAGCGGATGACCTTCGAGCGGAGTTAGGCCGCTCCAAACTTCATAAGAGGCTGCATGTTGAACCCATCTTGAAGGATGCTGCACCCGAGGAATAGAAAAGAACCCATATGTAATAGGAACGTTAGTAGTTTACGAGTCTTTTGCTATTGTGGCGTGAACTTGGTGTGCTTGCTGATTTGTTATTATGAATATGTGTGATTTGGATTTTTGTAATGAGTGCTGGGACTTTGTGGGCATGTCCACAAGTTCCCTAGTTAAGAACCTTAAGTAAGAACATGAATAAATAGTGGGTTGGGGTCATATCCTGTTTCTGTCTTTTGCTGTTTTCTGGAGCAGTCTGCAATGATTCTGGAATAAATCAAATTCTGCTCGTGCAATGTTCATCAAATTTTTCTGGGAAAAAGTAGACTTTCATATATTTCCAATGCCGCAAGAATGACCATATTATCTATTATGAGCTGTGAGTTATGACTGTTTAAAGTTGAGGTTTCTGCGCAGTCTGGAATTCTGGAACAGTTTCGGTTGTACCCAGTTTTTGGTTAACCTCACGTTGGAATCTGGTAATATGATCTAAATGAAAGTTGTAGACAATTTCTTTATCTTTCCAACGGTGTACAGCATGTATCCTTTTGAATTCTGGAACTCGAGATATTACTGATTTTCTGACCTGCTGATGTTGGATATTACCCAGAAAATTTCAGATTCGGTTAACTCTTGTAATTGTCATGTTGGACATTACTAAGATGTGTTTATATACCTTGGAATGCAGATGGCAGCAAGGGGAAGAGGCAGAGGCAGAGGCCGTGGCAATGGCAATGGTGGCAATGCCCCAATCACCGTGGAGGAACTCATGCAAACCCAAAATCAGATGATGCACGTTTTCATGCAGCACCTGCAGCAACAACCTCCACCAACACCACCACCTGTTCATGTGAGGGACAAGCGTGGAGAGTTTATGAAGGGAAGACCTCCGGTATTTACACACTCAGCTGATCCCATGGAGGCAGATGATTGGTTACGTGCTGTGGAGAGGCAGCTAAACATAGCACAGTGCAATGACTTGGAGAAGGTGTTGTATGCTTCTGGACAGCTTCAAGGTGCAGCTCAGACATGGTGGGAGTCGTATCAAGCTGCTCGTCCCAACAATGCTCCTCCTGTCACATGGCTGGAATTCTGTAGGGACTTTAGAGCTCGACACATAAATGAGGGAATGATGGAGCTCAAACAGGAAGAATTCAGATCACTCCGGATGGGCTCCATGACAGTGGCAGAATATCATGAAACGTTTGAACAGTTGGCTCGCTATGCCCCGAATGAAGTCAGGGAAGATGCTGATAAGCAGCGCTTGTTCATGAAAGGCTTGTACTATGAACTCAGGTTGCAGCTGGCTGGAAACACCTATCCTACCTTCCAGGCACTTGTGAATCGTGCCATTGTGCTTGATAATATGCGTAAGAGTCAGGATAAGAAGAGAAGGATGTTGGCACAAGGATCTGGGATCAACAACCGTCAGCGTTTCAGTGCTCATCAAGGCCATCGGCAGAGGTTCCAGGGATCAGTTAGTCGGTGGAACCGCAACCAGCAACCACAGCGTTTCCAGAATCAGTCACAGAGTGGGAACCAACGTCCTCCATTCCCACAACGTAACTACAATCAACAGCAGCATGGTCAGCAGACACTTCGCTCAGGGAACTCAAATGCCAACTCCACAAAAAGAAGTGCTTCTAACACTTCTACCAGGTGTTTCCGTTGTGGGAAAGAGGGACACATGTCATATGATTGCCCGGAGAAGCTCAACAAGCCGAACAACAACCAGAAGTCTGCTGCTTATGCGGCAACAGTAAATAATGTGGCTACAGAGACAGTTCAGGAGGGACCAGAGATCATGATGGGTACGTTCAGCATCAACTCTATCCCTGCTACAGTTTTATTTGATTCTGGAGCTTCGCATACATTCATATCACAAGCATTTGTTAGAGTTCATAGCCTTCCACTAGTTGCAATGAAAACTCCTATGCTAGTTAATTCACCGGGTGGGACTATACTAGTTTCTTTATGTTGCCCCTCAGCAAGTCTTTCTTTAAGGGGGGTAGATTTTTCTATCAGTCCCATGGTTATGAGAACTTCAGGCATAGATGTGATCTTGGGTTTGGATTGGATGAAGCAACATGAAACAAATATTAATTGCAAAGAGAGAGTAGTGGCTCTGACAACACCAAAGGGAGAACGAATCAGTGTTTATGTAACAGTGCAAGCACCACTCACAGCCAAGGTGAACCAACTGAATGTAGATGTTGATCCTCAGAATTTGGTAGTGGATGAGTTTCCGGATGTCTTTCCAGATGAATTGCCAGGTATGCCACCTGACCGAGACATTGAATTTATTATTGAATTACTACCTGGTACTGCACCCATAGCTAAAAGACCATATAGAATGGGGGTTAATGAACTAGAAGAACTTAAGAAACAAATTAAGGAATTGCAAGATAAAGGGTTCATTCGTCCTAGTTCATCACCATGGGGTGCACCAGTTATCTTTGTTGATAAGAAGGATGGTAGTCAGCGGATGTGTGTTGATTATCGGTCACTTAATGAGGTTACTATCAAGAACAAATACCCATTGCCTAGGATTGATGACTTGTTTGATCAACTAAGAGGTGCTTGTGTGTTCTCTAAGATTGATTTGCGTTCTGGTTATCATCAATTGAAGATTCGGAATTCAGATATACCAAAGACAGCTTTCACAACAAGGTATGGGTTATATGAGTATACGGTTATGTCTTTTGGTTTGACCAATGCACCAGCTTACTTTATGTACATGATGAATAAAGTATTTATGGAGTATCTTGATAAGTTTGTGGTGGTCTTTATTGATGACATTCTGGTATTCTCTAAAACCAAGGAAGAACATGCTGAACATCTGAGATTGGTCTTACAAAAACTTAGAGAACATAAGTTGTATGCTAAGCGTAGTAAATGCGAGTTTTGGTTGGAGGAAGTTTCTTTTCTTGGTCATGTTGTCTCTAATGGTGGTATTGCAGTGGATCCTAGTAAGGTGAAAGATGTGTTGAATTGGAAACCACCTACAGATGTAAGCGAAATTCGCAGTTTTCTTGGTCTAGCTGGTTACTATCGTAGATTCATTGAAGGGTTCTCAAAACTTGCAAAGCCTATGACTGCTTTGTTGGAGAAGAATGCTAAGTTTGTATGGTCTGATAAGTGTCAAGCTAGTTTTGAGGAGTTTAAGAAGAGATTGACTACTGCACCTGTGTTGGTATTGCCAGATCTGAGTAAGAGTTTCTCTATCTATTGTGATGCTTCTCGTCTAGGTTTGGGTTGTGTTCTTATGCAAGAAGGTAGAGTTGTTGCTTATGCATCCAGACAGTTGAGGAAACATGAACTGAATTATCCTACTCATGATTTGGAGTTAGCAGTTGTGGTTCATGCACTCAAGATTTGGAGACACTATTTGATTGGGCATAAAAGTGACATATATACTGATCTAAGAGTTTGAAGTATATCTTCACCCAGACCGACTTGAACTTGAGGCAACGAAGATGGTTGGAACTGATAAAGGATTATGATTTGGAAGTGCATTATCATCCTGGGAAGGCGAACGTCGTAGCCGATGCACTTAGCAGAAAGAAACATGCTAATGAGCTTCGGGCGACACCTGAATCTGAAGAGTTGTGTGCTGAATTTGCATATTTGAACTTGGGAATTGTAGTAAATGCTATGGAGATTGAGGTCACTCCTACTCTAGAGGAAGAGATATTGAAAGGACAGTTGGAAGATGAGAAACTGAAGGAGATAGCACAAAATGTGGTACTAGGCAAAGCACCAGGATTTAGAATAGATGACAATGGTGTACTATGGTTTGGAAAAAGGATATGCGTTCCAGAAGTGAAGGCTATTCGTGATATGATTCTGAGAGAGGCTCATGAGTCAGCATATTCCATTCATCCTGGTAGTACTAAGATGTATCTAGATCTGAAACAGAAGTACTGGTGGTATGGCTTAAAGAGAGATGTGGCCGAATATGTTGCTTTGTGTGATACTTGTCAGCGAGTGAAGGCTGAACACCAGAGGCCAGCTGGACTGTTGCAACCAATGAAGATTCCTGAGTGGAAGTGGGAAGAAGTAGGCATGGATTTCATAGTGGGTTTACCTCGTACACAGAGAGGATATGATTCAATATGGGTAATAGTGGATCGATTGACTAAAGTTGCTCACTTCTTGCCAGTCAAAACCACTGATTCAGGAGCTCGACTAGCAGAGTTGTACATGGAGCGGATAGTTTGTTTGCATGGAGTGCCTAAGAAGATTGTATCTGATAGAGGCACTCAGTTTACCTCTATTTTTTGGAAAGCAGTGCATGACTCATTGGGAACCAAGTTGAATTTCAGTACCGCGTATCATCCACAGACAGATGGACAGACTGAGAGGATCAATCAGATATTGGAAGATATGTTGAGAGCTTGTGCCTTGCAGTATGGGACTAGTTGGGATAAGAGTTTGCCATATGCAGAATTCTCCTACAACAACAGCTATCAACAAAGTCTTAAGATGGCACCGTTCGAGGCACTATATGGTCGGAAGTGCAGGACACCTTTGTTTTGGAATCAGACAGGAGAAACTCAGGTGTTTGGTACGGATGTGCTTAGACATGCAGAACAACAAGTGCGAACCATCCGGGATAATCTGAGAGTTGCTCAGTCTCGTCAGAAAAGTTATGCAGATACACGTAGGAGAGAACTAGCTTTCGAGGAAGGTGATTATGTCTATCTAAAAGTGTCACCTATGCGGAGTGTGAAGAGGTTTAATATGAAGGGAAAGCTAGCTCCAAGGTATGTTGGTCCGTTTAAAGTTTTGCAAAGGTGTGGAGAAGTAGCGTATCAGTTAGAGTTGCCTAAAAGTTTATCTGGCGTGCACGATGTGTTCCATGTGTCACAACTCAAGAAGTGTTTGCGTGTACCTGAGGAGCAATTACCATTGGAAGAACTTTCTGTTAAAGGTGATCTCACTTATGAGGAGTATCCGGTCAAAATATTGGAGACAGCTGAGAGAGAGTCACCAGAAGTCGGGTCATCAGAATGTGCAAAGTACAGTGGAATCGACATTCGGAAGCAGAGGCAACTTGGGAAAGAGAGGATGATCTGAGAAAATCGTATTCATATTTGTTTGAGTAAGTTCTGTTCAATCTCGAGGACGAGATTCTTTTAAGGGGGGTAGAGTTTGTAACACCCGAAATACTGATTTTCAGTTTATGGGATTTAATTCAATTTAATTAAGTGTTTTTGTGGGCATTTGAATCTAGCAAACAAATAATTTTGTGAAAATTAAAACTCATCATAAGTTCAGAAACATGTTATGCATTCATGCTGGAGCATATTTAATTCTGTGCTTTTGGCTTTTTGGTTTGAATGTATTTGATTCAAATTCACTTGTGAAAATGCTTTGGAAAATAAAATAAAAAAAATAAAAAAAGAAAACCCAGCCAACCCCCTGGGCCTAATCCCTTTCCCCCGGCCCGCTTCCCTTTCCCCCCACCGCACCGCAGCGGCCCAAACGGCCCAGGCAGGTGCGCTCCCTCTCCTCTCTCACCGCCAACCGGGCCCCGCGCGTCAGTCTCCCCTATCCCACCTTCCTTCTTCTTCCCAGCCGTGTCGCGAGCAGGGGAAGCTTCCTTCCCGAGCCAAAACCGTAATCCCGCGATCCCTTGCCTTTTTCGAGGAATCAAACCTCTATAAAGTTCCTAAGCACCCCGAGGGACCCCTTTCGCACCCACGGAGTTCTATCCGAGCCCTAGCCGTCGCGTTCTTCGGAGTTTGGATCTCGCAGTGAACTCCTACCGCCGCCGCGCGCAACTGCTCCTTCCCGGGCCGAGCCGACCTCCGTGGTGAGCTCGCCATTCCTTTCTCTTCACTCCAGTGCCTTCGGTGTTGTTTTTGGTGAACCGCAGCGTCGCTTTGGTGAACTCCGGCGAGGAGCTTGACGCCGGCAATGGAAATCCGCCGCGGCCGCTCCTGTTCCGGCGAGGAGGCCGGCCAGCCCCGCCCAGATCGAATACCAGCCGTCCGTTTGCGAATCGACGATCGTGATTAAAAGATACCCCTTCGGGGTGAAAACTCTTAAAGAGACCCTCGGCTTCCTCTTATTTAAACCCGCGGTCCTGGCGCCCTGGAGGAGTTTACGCTTTCCAGTTTCAAAAGCGTATTTCTGTCAGCTGAGTTTCAAAGGCGCTTTCCAGAAATTACAGAATTGCCACTAGATTTGTTTTGCTTATAAAATGCTCATTTTAACTCCGTTTTTGTCCATTCAAATTCCGTTGGATTCGTATTTACGATATCTACATATTAGAAATATTAGTTTACTGTTTTGAAACTTTTTAATTTCCTGGTTCTATTTAATTAATTATTTCTCTATAGAAATCTTAGAAAATTCATAACTTCTACGTTTTAAATCCGATTTTCGTGAACTTTACGTTTGTGTGATCGTAGCGCTGCGTAGAATATTTTGATAAACTTTTACATTTGTGTTACTACTGTTTGGTGTATTGCTCTAATTATATCTTGTTTGCTTCGTGTATGATTGTCTACATTGGAATGCGTGTTGTTGATTGATGATTGGGATTAGACGGTGAGCCGTACGTTGGTGACCAAGACAAAGCTTTTGAGGACCAGCAAGCTCAGGAGAGCTTTGAGCAAGGCAAGTATAACTTGGGACTATCCTTGTTACCTATATACCATTAATACAATATTTATCATATGCATGTCCACCTTGATGACCTTAGCAAAATCATAGATGATTGTTATCTTGAATTCCTTGTTACCTATTTGGATATGCATTTGGGTAGTTCTTGCTAGTGCTTGATTATTAATCCATGATCTTGTAACATGAATATTTGAATATACAATAAACAATAAAATAAGCTTTCTAGCAACTTGAATATAAAGGGTGGAAAGAACTCTGGCTTTTGCTAGATTGATCTTGACCCTCCATAAGGACTTATCCCTTGGCAAAAGCTGGGACAACTCGTACAACCATGAGGGCTATATGGCTCTGGCTTTAGTCAAGTATGAGTAAGCTTTTCTAGCTTGTTAGAGGTTACCCGAAAGGGCGGAGGGGCTGAACCGTTTTGGGTATAGTGCGAGCCCCTGTCCTTATGTGTATAGGCTGCGCGTCATTATGCCATTCGGAAGGGGGGTATCTATATCTGCGCGCAAAGGAAACCTTGCGGCCCTAACTTGTTAGACGAACCTTTGAAAGACTTCATAGTGAACCCTGCCGGTTTTCCTTGGAAGTGAGCTAAGAGGTCGACGGGCCTCGGGCGAAAGGGTAAATCACGACTCATGGGTAAAGATGTACAACCTCTGCAGAGTGTTAAATCTGGTATACTAGCCGTGCCCACGGATACGGGCGGCCCGGAAAACTGACGGAATAGATGGACACTAATGAATATGACTAATGATAATAAATGATGGTTTATTATGTTGTTTACATGTGTTATTCTTAATTCTTGTATACATTGATCATGTGGTTATGGGATTAATTATGCTACCTTGATATTTGCTAGCCAATGATTAAATATGCTATCTACATATAAAAGCTAAATGCAGTCAAACCAGTGTCAGCTATTTGAGCCTCATGAACCCCTGGTTATACTTGTTGAGTACGATATGTGCTCACTCTTGCAACTTCCCAACACCTCAGGATATGATAATGAAGATGACTGGAATGAGGATTATCGCTATGAGTACTAGGTCTGGAGTCAACCAGTCAACAGTGTCCCTGTGTGAAGCTTCCGTCGAGAGCGTTGTTTTCTTATTGCTATCATTTTTGTATGAGACTATGTGAATTATTATGTTTCGCTATGTAATAAACACTGCAATGGTACATTTGAGATTTGTCTACTTATGTGTGCGACTGTTTCTGGGGCACATGTGAGTCTTTTATGCATCCTATTTTGTTCTTAAAATATGGGTGTGACAATAGTGCCCCTCAACGGTGCCGTGCGCGACTCTGGCCGCACGCGCGCTCCAGCGAAGGGGGCCGCAGCGGCGCCATCCCTCCTCTAGGCGGCATTGATTGGCGCTGCTGGTGCTGGCCCTTCTCTGGTGTGGCGACCAGCAGCTCAGCATCGTGCATTGAGAGCAGGGGAGGAAGAGAGAGAAAAGGTTAGGGAAGGAAGCTGAGCAGGACCGCTCTGGCGCCGCCACCTCTCCACCGGCGCTAGGCTGTCGCAGCCACCACCTGCTGGCTGCTGCGGCGCTGAGGGAAAGGGATGGAGAAGAGAAATGGCTAGGGTTTGGGGGGTCTCGGTGGACAGGCGGGGTTTTGTTTCGCCGATCTCAACGGACGGCCATCAAATGGCATCTGATGGCTCAGGAGAAGCTAGGCTGAAACCAGCCCAGGCACGAAGGCACTTTCCCAGCCTAGGCCTCTGGGCATGGGGAGAGCTGCTTGTGCAGCTGGGCTATCTCCGCGATGGGCCGGCCTATTTCGCTAACTATTGTCGCGGATTGGGGCACGGAAAAGGTGGCCGCAAGCCACTATTGCGTGCTGGGTCGCGCAAGCTGCCGAGTTAGTTGGGGCGCGTGCGCGAGCAGGCCTTCGGGCCAAAAGAACAGAGTGCGCCTTTGGGCCAAAATGCACAAGATGCACATTATAGTTTGTGAATTGTTTTCTAATTTCAGAAGCAATGTTGATGATTTTAAATAGTTTTTTCATCTCTATTCAATTTGAACCAATGGGATAATTGATTAGAGAGTGGAAGCGTAAAAGTAATGCTTCTAAAAAGTGGATAACTACACTAATGTTTCCGCTGCAAAGTTAAAGATTATTATCTTCTTATTAAATTCGAACCAGCGGGAGAATTTAATTGGAAGAACAGAGAAAATTATGATTATATTTATTCTCCGATTAAAATAGGAACCAACGGAAAATTTTAACTGGATGAATGGTCAATTTATAGCTAAGTAAACTATGATATTATTATTTTGTGATCAACGTTGATGAATATAATATCATAAGTTTGCTTATGAGTTTAAGTTTAAATCTCTGATAAATTTTGTATCAAAGTGACTAATTTATCAGAGAATATAAAAAATGTTCATAAAATAGAAAATTGTATTTTTGCACGTTTTCACTATAAAGATGATGATGATCTTTTAGTTAAATTCGAACCAACGAGAGAATTTAATTTGATGATAATTCAATAGAATTCAGTAAATTATGATATTATCATTTTCTGAGCGAAGTTGTTTAATAGCAATGTCATGATATTGTTTATAAATTATATGCATTATTTCTATTTCTGGCCAACGGTGATTTATGATGTAGAAAAGTGATATTTATTCTATTTCTTCCCAACAGTGATATAGAATAAAGCTTAAAGATTTCAAAGCTTGATGTGCATGTAGAGTTATTTTCATGCACATTACGGTTGACAATTGTTGAATATATTTCATAAAAGTATCTCCATGCTTTCATCCTTGAAGGTAGTTTTAGAGCTGGGTACTTGTGATTCAGAAGATGAAAAGTGCAAGTTTGCATGAAAGAAGACCATTGTATGAAAGATAGAGCAATAAAAGTTTTAGTTTAATTTTTATGTACCCTTCATGTAGAAGAATTTATTTCTAGTTTTACTGATGAGAGTTGTAGAAGTCATATACATGTTTAATTGGATCAACGTTGGATTAAACATGTGTGTTAAAGAGTATTCAGATTTATTTCTGAATTTGATGATTGAATATGCTGAAATGCCAATTGTGGCATTTATGTCTCTTATAGAGAATTATCCCGCATGGAGGGAGGAGTTTTTGGTATAGTACTTATTTGCATATGAACCAACAGATAAGAATGACATGCAAGTATGACTTACAAAAATATTAAAGGATTCTACTAAGTTCTTGAAGTGAAATAAGGAAAGTATACTCTGAAAGGTCCAATTAGGCTAGAGGAGGGTGAATATGTTATTTAAAATTCTATAAACTTTACTAAGAAAGTGAGTTAGTAAAATAAATGGCGAAGCTATTCTAGCACTAGCACAACTAAGCTATGCAAGCCACCTACACAAGTCTAGCAAGAAGGCTAAACACTAAGTCAAAACAACAAAGCACAACTAAGGGAAGCTACACTCCTAAACAAGAAACCATACTACACAAGCTAAACAACTAGCAAGGTAAGCAAGTAAGTAAAGAAGTGGTGAGTGATTGTTATATTGATATTGTAGAGTAGAGATATATCTAATCAATAACTCACAAATACAATCACAATAGAGAATTCTCAGCAAGAGATGACACACAATTTTTTACCGAGGTTCACTTGCTTCCTGTGGCAAGCTTGTTCTCATTGTGGCAATACACTCACTTGATGGATCACAAGTTAATTGGCAATTCAAAGCCATACCCTTAGCGGGTGCCACACATCCACTCACAAGATGGGGATCCTTCAAGCGACGAGCAATCTACTAGAGTAGCCAATTGTGATCTTCCGCGGGGAAGGCTCAAGAACTCATCACAAATCACTTGGTGACGCTCAAAACAATCTTCAATCATAAGCTCAACACCTCCGCTGCTCCAAACCGTCTAGGGCATCGGGAAACATCCAAGAGTAACAAGAACCCTATAGCAAACTCAAGGATCAAGTGCCACTAGATGCAACTCTTAATGTAAAGCACTTGAATCTCACTCAATCTCACTAGGATTAGCAATTAAGCAAGGAGATGAATTGAAGGAGTGTTCTCTAACTCAAAGTATGTCTTAAATGTTCAAATATGCAATAGAGATCTCCCGAAAACCAGCCACCCTCTATTTATAACATTAGCCTTGGGGGTTAGCCGTTAGGTGCATTATCGGGGGCATTAGACGCTCCAATGCCTACCCATCGGACACGGTCCAGCGTTCGACACTAACCTCCTGCGCGTGTTAGATCGCTACCACGTGTCTCTCTTTGAACATGGACCATTAATCGCTAACGATCACTAGAAAGTTAACGCTTTGAAGTTACCTCACATCGGACGCAGAGATGTAATGCATCAAACGTGGCGTCTTCACACTAGATGCTACTTAGAGAAAGCTGAAACTTGTTGAGCAGGCATGGGACGCATCGGACGCATCTGATGACTATGCATTGGAGCGCACCCTAACCACCGGTGAGTACAACCGAAAAACTCTCGTTCACGCCGTGCTAATGTCACTCCTACAGGTGTAGACACCAAATGCTCTGATGCCGAAGCATCGGACGATCCGACGTCGAAGCGTCGGACGCTCCGACGTGCAAAACTAAGAATGCACTACTGTGCTGAAAGACTCGCGTGACTTCGCTTTCTCTTTAACTCGGTCTTGGGTGTAATATAAAATATGCATATTATTTTTTCAAAAGCGTCCACCACCTTTGCAAATTTGCCAACACCACCAAGTGTACATCACCATTATGCATGTGTGTTAGCATTTTACAAGCATTTTCTTATAGGAGTTATGTTAGCACTTTACTAGATTCTAATGCGTAAGCTCAAGACATTGACCTACTAGCATTTTATTCGAGAGATGACCGTGATTTTCCCTCTTGATAGTCCGCTATCTATCCTAAATCTGGTCAATCACTTCTCTACTCATCTTAGACCGGCAAAACCAAAACCTTATGTTTATACCTTTGCCTTGATCACTTTATTCTTTGTCCATCTCCAAGTGCTTGATCACCATGAACTTTACTTCATGTTCATGCTCCAACTCTTTGTGATCTTGTGGCCACCTTTCCATGCCACTTTGTTCCTTCATCACTTGTGTTGCTATGTCTAACTTAAATCACTTAAACCAAAGCCATTAGTAACTAGGTGTCATTAATTACCAAAACCAAGGCTTTCATACTCCCCAAAAATTTAAGAAATAACTCAGATTTGCATGACACAATCATGTCAATAAAGTAACTGATCAAAGTTTTCTCATTCTCAAGAGTACCAATTAGTTTTGAAATTATGGCAATAAAGTTCATGCCACATTTTGAGGGGAAGGATTGTGAGAAAATTGAAAGATACTCCCCATTGCCTAATATATAGGTTGCATTGAGGGTAAAAATGATAAAAGTGATCTATAAAGATGAATGTGATCGTTGAGGGAGTACAACGGTCATAATAACAATACCCTAAGATGGTGCTTAAAGCGCCATATAAGATTTCAACATATTAAACCCAAATAAGAAAGCTTGAAAATACACTATCTTTACAAAAGACGGTGTAATCTAGGGGAGCATGGTTTTTATAGATCTAAGACTTAAAGAGAAGTGAGACTACATGCTCACTCCAAAGATTCAAGATTGATAAATTACTCAATACCATGTTTATGTTGTATGACTTGTACAACATCTGTTGTTAGCTCTTCAAAGAAGATGTACAATATAAACAAGGATCTTATAATATAGGAGCCTATAGAATCAATTGCCTCTTGGCAATGAAAGAGCAACAACAATCTCAAACGAAAGAAGTGCCAATTAGAAAAGGCAGTCATTTCTGTTGACTATGAAATATATGCTAGTGAAGATATTCAAATAGAGAGTAATCTCATCTTATTTGAATAATCCATGAGAAGCGCTCACTCATCCAAATGGCAAAAGGCCATGGAGGATGAGATAAAAGAGACGAGTACCAATGGTGTTTGGGACTTAGAAGAAATAAATTCCTAATGGAGCCAAAACAGTAGGTTGTAATGGGTCTACAAGATAAAGTGTGACTCCAAAGGGAATATAAAAAGATATAGCGTGACTTATGGTGAAATTATTCACACAAAGAGAAGAAATACACTCCAATAAGTGTTAGTGGCACATTATGATTAAGAATTATGACAGATGAATGTAAAGACAACATTCCTTGACAAGGATTTGTTCGAAAAGTATACATGACACAACTCAATGATTTTGTCTTTAAAGTAAAGAACATAAGAGATACCGCCTAAAGAAACCTTTTAAGGACTAGAGCAAGTCTCGCTAGAACGTGGTATTTAAAGATGAAGAGTCTAGAAAGTTTGGGTTTTAAAGAGAATAAGAAGGACAATAGCATTTATGCAAAGTCTAAGAATGGGAAATCAATTTTCATGATCCTATATGTGGATGACATCTTACTTACTAGTAGTGATGTTGGTCTACAGTAAAGAAGTCATTGTCCTCAAATTTCAATAAGAATAATATCGGTAAAGTGTCTTTTGTTCTAGAAACTACAACTTGTCGAGATAAAAGAAAGTGGTATTAAAGATGTTGCAAGTGCATGCTTAGAAGAGATTTTAAAGAAATAAAGCATATATATATATGCTTTATTTCTTTAAAATCTCTTCTAAGCATTATCCGCAAGCACACATATATATAAACATTGTTGGTATAAATTAACTGCACTCTATTTAAATAGATTTAAGTAGGATTATCCGCAAGCGCACACATATCATAGCAGTGTCACATTTTACCCGGAGGTTTTAAATATCGTATCCACAGGGAACAGATGTGATGATGACATAGTATATAGACTTAACCCTACAATTAGGCTAGATCATATCAAGAAAAAAGAAATAACTAATGCACTCTGGTTCCGACTTCGGTAAACTTTGTATAATATCGTCTTATCGGGCAAGTAACCTGAATAGGGGAAGAACCAGAGTAATCCCTTATCATGCACCTATAAGTCTATCAATCCTATCAACGGAAAGTGGACTACAGAGGAATCAACGCAGCTATAAGGTCACCTACGCGAACTACCACTGTCCGGCTGATCAGGGGACATCCACAAGTAAACCTAGCCTAGGCACCACGCCTACACTACGAAATACTACTTCAACCAAGTTACGATCAAGATCAAAGCACTCAATATGAGTTGTGAACCAAAGAACGAATAAGAATAAGATGCTTACTTAAACCAGAAGGGTAAGTACAAAAGTACCTTAGAACGTAGCATCGGGCGAGGGAACTGAATCCAGACAAATACAGCCACGAAGAAGCACTGACTTGCCGGAACTCCTCTAGAATCTCTACTCCTCTACTTAATCTCTCTAATCTCTAAACAAGACTAGATCTAGAAGAACTAGTCTCTCCTAATCGCTACATCTAGATTAACTAGATCTAGATGAACTAGAACTAGAACAACTAGAGGCACCCTAACCCTAATTATGTGGAGAATATGAAGCGCCGGGGTGTAGAATGCCTCTTGGGGGTTGCCTTGGGCGTCATTATATAGGCCGAGGTGGAGTAGGGGGCAAGGAACCGCCACGTCAGCGATCCGCGTCTTCATTGTGTGCACCGTCGCATTAAACTGACTTAAAATCGACGGAGGAATACTTTGCTTGGCTTCAAGGAGTCGTAGGAGGAAGACTCCAGAAGGCGGCGGCCAATGGGCGAAGTAGGGCACCGACTGGCCCCAGGCCCACCTTTCCTCCTCCACGGCTCTCGTTCCTTCGGGTGTCTTCTAGACCCTTCCTGAGTCTTCTCGTGATATTTTTCGGCGTGGATGAGTTTCATGGTAAATATGCACTAGAATTCCTCTTTTCAGCTCTCTGTGAAATAAACCCTGGAAAATACAGAATATGCAAAACTCGTGGAAATTGTCAGATAAACCCTAGACTAATGTGTTTTTATGTGTTCCCTTGTGTCTAAAGTTCTAATAAATATTGACGTTATCGACCGTCAACAAACATACGCCTCATCCTATGGTCAAGGGTAAGAGTTTCGAGAACCTTAGTGTTTCAAGAACCAATGTAAGAAAGAATAGATGGACGTCCAATATGCTTCAGCTGTTGGAAGCTTAATAAGTGTATGAATAAGATCTTACCGTGACATATTTCATATATCCAGGATGTTTTGGCAAAAGTCCAATCCAGATATAGATCACTGGAATGGAGTTGAGAATGCCTTGCAATAGTGCAAAGATTTATAGGCCTCATGGTGAGTAACAAAGAACAAGTACTCTCAAATTTTTGTAGGTACAAATGTTAAATTTTGGCGAGATGTTTGGTGAAACCCACATAGTAGCTAATACTTGCAGTTTGAGTTTTATTGTGGAAAAGCTCCAAAGAAATAGTTGTGGTGTCATCTATGATGGATACCTAGAGTAGAGCTTATTATGAGGCTTAAAAGGCAGGCAAAAAGGTTAAGAAAACCTATACCCAAAATTGATAATAGTTGTCAATGGCAATAACCATTTAAGTTTTTTACTCCTATAATAACAAGTCAAGTGTGCTGCCAAACACATTGGTACAAAGTTATACGTTGTGAAGGAGATAGTCCAGAATCACATTGAAAGTATTGAACATATAAGTAACCAGCAAGTGGTTGCGTATCCGCTTATCAAAGGCTTACCACCCAGTGTGTTCGAAGAACACACAGTCGATATGGGTTTATGGGAAGCCTATGTTTTCCGGACAATAAAGGACCCAAAGTTAAAGAATCTGTCTCAGAACAGAGATGTGTATTATAGCTGTTAAATCTATCGGCAATCGACCGTAACGATGAAAAATGCTCTATGCACCGATCTGTGATGGAATGCGAAAATAAATAAACGTTAAGTTTAAAGTCTAAAGTCTAAAGTATAAGTTGAGATCAAAATGGAGAATGTTAGAATTGATCTCAACTGAATTAGCCCAACGGCCAAATCGGACCCCTTGACTGCGTCCTGATCGGGGACGCTCAACCGACTCCTGATCGATGGCCCCCCATCGCACAGTGCCAAATAAAAGGAGGTGAGGGCTGGGGCACAAGTGACGAGGTTCACCACTACAGTGCCGCCAGTCCCCACCTAACCCTAATCTGATCTGAAGGAAGGCACTGCCAGCGACGCTGTCACCACCACTGCTCCAACCGCGAGCTCCTCCATCGTCTAAGGTCATTGGTAACATCTTCTATCTCAATCTCCTTCTCCTTTTTCTCTGGATTGTGCGCTGGAATGTCTTTTATATCAAATAGAGAAACAAACCCACTAATCTACACCCTAGATGATTCAAATGATATAACAGGAGACCACCAATGGCAGCAGCTGCACAGTGCTCCTAGTCCTAGTCGAGACCGACGCCCGTGTCATGTGGTACTGTCGCATCGACGGCGAAGTTTGGGCGAGCCACGAATACGACACCGGAACTCAAGACCTCGACGGGCACACGGCGAAACAAGTCATATGCACAATAGCGGCCTGTCAGGGCAGGTTCTACTTTGAAGGCTGCACCCCAGGCGTCATCGGCGTGCTCGAGTTCTGCCCTGCACCATCGTTCAGATGCATTGCGATCCTTGACGCCTTCTCCGGGACAAAGGGTTTCCAGAAAATGTTCATGGTCGAGTCTAAGCAAGAGCTCTACATGGTCTCCCTGAAGTACGTGTGACCTTGATCCTGACGTCGTCCACTGATTCAGTGTTCACAAGATGGATTTCGTCAAGGACGAGTTAGTGTTAGGTTGATCTCAGGCCCAGCCCAACGGCTGGGGCTTTTTCCCTCTGGATCGCGCCCTGATCGGGGGCGCCCAACCGATCTATGGTTGGTGGGCCCCCGACGCGCTGCGCCACATATAAATAGGAGTAGGGGGCTACAGGCACACTACACGAGGTTCGTCGTGCGCCGCCAAACCCTACTCACAACCCTAGGTCGCCGATCGACAGTGCGCAGTGGCGTCGGGAAGCACCACCGCGCCGCCACCCTTCTACCCCTACCCTGCCGTCGTCGGTCAGTGCCGGTGGAGGCCTGAAGGACGACGAGATCTACTCCGTCACCGCGTCAACGCCCTCGACATGGACAGCACAGGAGCTGCTCTCACCGGCAACGTCGATGGTCGAACCCTAACCTCTCTTACTACTCAGTAGTATTAGATCTAGTATGTGTACATATATGTGTCACTGTCTATATTGTTTTTGTATCCCGAATTCCTATCCGTTCTATTACTAGTAGATCCTGCTAGAGTTTTATCAATGGTATCGGAGCTCTTCCATGATATGGCTCCTTGCGCGAGAGTGAATATATACCCCGAGGTAGACTTTCTATCATCTCCCGCGTAATCAGAATCTGAATACCCTACTATTTGTAGGTCATCAGATCTTCTATAGGTTAACATGAGCCCTTTCGTGCCTTGCAAGTACCTTAAGACTTTCTTTACTAGATTCCAGTGTTCCATACCTGGATTACTTTGATATCTACCAAGTAACCCGGTCACAAAAGCCAGGTCTGGGCGTGTGCACACTTGAGCATACTGTAAGCTTCCGACAGCTGAAGCGTATGGAACGGCTTGCATGCGATCGCGCTCGAACTTGCTCTTGGGACATTGATGTTCCCCATACTTGTCACCTTTTACAATAGGAGCAGGTGAAGGTCTACACTTATGCATATTGAATTTCTTCAATATTTTCTCTATATATGCCTCTTGGGACAATCCCAATACCCCTCGACTTCTATCTCGGTGAATCTTTATGCCCAAGACAAAAGAAGCTTCACCTAAATCTTTCATATCGAAATTTGAGGACAAAAATCTCTTGGTTTCCTGCAGTAGAGTAACATCACTACTGGCTAGTAGAATGTCATCTACATACAGTACTAGGAAAATGTATTTCCCATTCTTAAACTTTGCATATACGCAATTGTCCTCAACGTTCTCTGTAAACCCAAACTTTCTGATTGTCTTATCAAACTTTAAATACCACTGTCTGGATGCTTGCTTTAATCCATAAATGGATTTCTTCAGGCGACAGCCCATTCTTTCTTTGCCTGTCACAACAAAACCTTTCGGTTGTGCCATGTATACTCTTTCTTCTAGATCCCCATTGAGAAAAGCTGTCTTCACATCCATTTGATGCAATTCTAGATCAAAATGTGCCACTAGGGCCATTATGATTCTAAAAGAGTCCTTGCTCGAGACGGGAGAGAATGTTTCATTATAATCTATCCCTTCTCGCTGAGTAAAACCCTTGGCTACCAGTCTTGCTTTGTACCTTTCTATGTTCCCTTTGGAGTCACGTTTCACCTTGTAGACCCATTTGCAGCCTACTGTTTTGGCTCCTTCAGGAATGTTCTCTAGGTCCCAAACTTTATTGGTACTCATAGACTTTAATTCATCTTCCATCTGAACTTCTTCGCATTCATAGACTATATTGGTACTCATAGACTTTTATTCACCCGACATCCAAGGACGGCCGTCGGATCTCATCCAATGGCTGAGATTGGCCAGAATCGCGCTGGGCCACTTTCGGCCCAGGCGGGAGCGTGATTTCCCGGCCCAGGCCCAGGTTGCGGCCTGGGCGCGGGGGGCGTCGGCGCAGGCGTGCGGTTTTCGGCCTCGGGCCATCCTGGCCTGTTGGGCCGCGAAGTATTGGGCCGAGAGAAAAAAAAAAAAAAAAAAAAAAAAAAAAAAAAAAAGGGCCGTGCTGCTGGGCCGCTTCGGCGCGAGCCGGCCCAGAATGCGGTTTTTCGCCAGCGCCTGCGCCCACGCATGGGCTGGCCCAAAACGCATAGAGGCCGAGTGGCCTGCTTAGCATCAAACAGCACAGAAAAGTTTTCCTTTTTCCTTTTAAATTTTTCAGAAGCTTTTGGATATTTTTAGCCAGTCTTGACTCTATTTAATTTACACCAACGTGTATATTATCTAGAAAAGCACAGTCAGCAAGTTATGCTTCTGAAAATAGCAAGAAAATTAAAGTTTTCCGCTGCGCAAGTTATATTTTAATTCTCCTATTAAATTGAACCAACGGGATATTTAATTTGAGAAACGAGTTTTTAAAGCCCAGTATTTTTGTGATATTGTTATTTTTTGACCAACGTTAATAATAGCAATATTGCAAATTTCGAGTTCTAATTTTATGCATATATTCTATTCTGCCCAACGGTGATTAGAATTTTTGTAGAGAGTTAACTTTTTGTATATCTTGATTTTGACCAACGTTAAATTAAGATATGCAATTATTTTTTCCTAGATTTAATGTTAATGTTCTCACTATTTTCTCATATTTAATTTCAGACCAAGCACTCAATGCGATGCACTTCATCAGTGCAATCCCAAAGCTGACGGGGCAGAACTATGTTCTGTGGCGCGAGGAACTTGATGCTGCTCTAGCACTTGCTGAGATAGATTTGGCTCTTCAGGAGCCAAAGCCCACTGAGCCAGAGGAGCCCGAAAGGGCTCAGAATGAGACCGATGAAGCTTTTGCTAATCGGAAGCGAGACTTTGCTCCCATCAGAGCAAAGTATGATCTTGAGAAGTACAAGTGGGAAAAGTCAAACCGCAAGTGCAAGATTGTCATCAAGAAAACCATCACAGAGGGCCTAAGAGGTGCCATCCCAGAATGTGAGACAGCAAAAGAATACCTTGAGAAAGTGAAGAATCAGTTTACTGGTTCCACCAAAGCCCATGCTTCTACCCTGATCCAGAAACTCACTAACATGAGGTTCACAGGGAGGAGTGTGAGAGAGCACATTCTGAGCATGAGCACCATGGCAGCCAAGTTAGAGAAGCTAAAGATGCCCCTTGCTGATGGTTTCCTCATTCACCTAGCTCTAAACTCACTTCCTAAAGAGTATGAGACATTTGTTGTTAACTACAACACACAGCCAGAGGAGTGGGATTTAGAGAAGGTGATTGCTATGTGTGTGCAAGAGGAAGAAAGGCTCAAGAATGCAAATGGTGGTTCTGTGAACTTTGTGAAAGGAAAGAACAAGAAGCCATTCTACAACAAGAAAGCTCCAGATGCCTCCACCTCCCAGTACAAAGCGAGAAAGCACAGTTGAGATCAAGGGGGAGAATGTTAGGTTGATCTCAGGCCCAGCCCAACGGCTGGGGCTTTTTCCCTCTGGATCGCGCCCTGATCGGGGGCGCCCAACCGATCTATGGTTGGTGGGCCCCCGACGCGCTGCGCCACATATAAATAGGAGTAGGGGGCTACAGGCACACTACACGAGGTTCGTCGTGCGCCGCCAAACCCTACTCACAACCCTAGGTCGCCGATCGACAGTGCGCAGTGGCGTCGGGAAGCACCACCGCGCCGCCACCCTTCTACCCCTACCCTGCCGTCGTCGGTCAGTGCCGGTGGAGGCCTGAAGGACGACGAGATCTACTCCGTCACCGCGTCAACGCCCTCGACATGGACAGCACAGGAGCTGCTCTCACCGGCAACGTCGATGGTCGAACCCTAACCTCTCTTACTACTCAGTAGTATTAGATCTAGTATGTGTACATATATGTGTCACTGTCTATATTGTTTTTGTATCCCGAATTCCTATCCGTTCTATTACTAGTAGATCCTGCTAGAGTTTTATCAGTTAGTGGCATCAGGTCGACGACATCGGTGATCGGGTTTTCCTGCTGTCTTCGTGGTACTTCGGCGCTTCTCGCTCAGCGGACCAGTGTGGGCTGCAGCGCAATTGCCTTTATGTGCTCTATCCATGGAACAAACGCTTGATGATATTCAACTTGGGAGAACCAACGGCGGCCAAGGTGCAGGACTTCGATGAAGCTCCGGCGTGTGACCACGCACTGTGGATGCTGCCTACCCACCCATAGCCATCGACTACCATACAAGCTTTTTAGGGGCGGTTGGCGTGCGTTTTCCTTCACATCTTTTTGTCTATTTTTGTAGCTTCTATAAAGAACCTTGAAAAATTTTGTTCGTTTGAGTTTATCTATCAATAATGTTTTTTTTCTCAAAATAAATTAGCGAACGGTAGTTTCAGCCATGACTTATAAATGTGTAACCCTTTTGTTTAAGTATCACACTCAGATTCTCAAAACAGTGCCGTGGATGCATATGTCATATGTGTACGGTGGTAGCCATAATTATTAATGTTATCAGCTGGATGATTTTTGGCTCACAGATTATTCAACAATCATGCAATATATAAGTTTCAATTCATCTTGAAAATCTGGATGATTGCTAGTAATAGTTGTCATGTGTACCAACTATACAATTCTACTACAAAGCAGTGGATGTGTGTCATGCATGGTAAAAGCATTTCTCCCCTAAGCAAACCTGTCATGGAAAAAGGCGCGACGGTGTATTCCTCGTGGACTGGTTTGACCCCTGAAAATGTAATAAATTTGTAGGACACACTTTGTTCCTTCGTGACCTCCAAAACGGAAGCATGGCATGGAGCCCCTTTTCATCCGTGTGCCAGATCATGGATTTGGTAGAAAAAGACTCGAACAGTTGGAAAATTTGAACTCTGTAACTATGCGGCTGGGCGCATACTGGCACGCTGTTTTTGCTTCTTTTGTTACAAAGAAAAACGCCGTTCGTCATATACCTGACTCAGCGGAGTCCATCAGTTCATCCCGTGGCCGTGCGGGTTTACACTGGTCACGCATATCACAATCCATTATCCAGGTCTCATTCAAATTTTCTAGTGGTGTGTTCAGTCAGTAGATGGATGATGAAAGCAGAACGGCAGAAGAAACGTATGGTAGTGTTTTAGTTTGACCGGCAAATCACTTGGACCAAAAGATTTAGTCTATGACTGCCATTTTTTAGGAAAATGACTGCCTTTTTCCAGTGTTGAATGAAAGCTTATATTAAATTTTGCAGAAAAAAATCTATATCTTTTTCTCGAATACTCAAAAGATTTGCGCATCATTGTAATTAAATATGTGCTTTTAATTATACAAACGATGTGCTTCTTGCAAGCGCCCTAAGAGGTCTACAGGATGTGTAGCGCCTGAACCGTTCTAGCATATGAATTCAAGTTTGTGGTTCACATTGCAGCCAAGGCGATAAAACTAGCGACACTATATATGGACGGTATGATATTCGGTATCTTTTTTCCCCAACCCTGATCTTCATCACCAAACTATCATGTACTAATAGTGGGTGTTTTGTACCATAGATTTCCCTTGTCCAGAGCAAACTTAGGCCTGTTTGGGTGACTGAACAGGCCCAAGCTAGATCCCAGCTAGCCACCAATGGGCACTTAGCAGGGGTGGACTTTTTGCCTAGCCAGGCTTGCGTCTCTGCTCCACCGATCGTAGCCCCATCGAATGGGGAGTATATGGAGGAGAGGAAGAACCGTTGGTAGTGAGAGGAGATGATTTTTTAGCTAAGAGCCACCTTCACAAGGAAGAGGTGAGGGGAATAGGCGAGAGAATCCAAGCTAAGCAAGCAACTAAACAAGATCTAGAGTTCTAGACAAGTTAACGTTCACTAGTACAGGTAAACCAAATAACAACCTCTTGCAGTGTGAGAGCTAGGCTAGAGATATCATGGTGTATTTGGTTAGCCAAGCCAGATCGAACCAAACACACCCATAAAGAACTCAATTTTTAGGGCATTTTCAAGTGTTAACAACGTACCTTCCTTGAGGCGTCGTTCTTGGAGCCCATGCCCCTATGCCACCACGGTCGGATTCTGGGCAAAAGCTCTGCCTTGGATGCCTCTAAGGCCAATGATGACGCGTCCATACACTACTACACAAAATATTATTCGAGGCGGGCAAAATAGATTTACCAAGGCGGGCATCGCAACCGCCTCGGACATAAGGTCACAGTAAATAGAGTATTTTTCGAGGCGGTTTGATGCCCGCCTCGGTAAATCAAATAAAAAAGAAAAAAGAAAAAAGCCCATGGATAGGCCCGCTGAGCCCATCCACGGGCCCGCCGAGCCCATCCACGAGCTGCCACCACCGCTGCCGCTGCTCCGGAGCCGCTGGAGCCATGGAGGGAGTGGAGGAGGCCGGATCCGCAGCCGCTGGGCTCCAACCCACTGGAACCGTGGTCGTAGCCCACCTTTTCGCTAGATCTACGTCGTAGGGAGAGGAGGGAGGAGGTCGAAGCATGGCCGGTGTTGCCATGACGAGGGGGTGGAGGAGCGTTGCTGTGGAGAGGCCGGATCCGGCCACCACACCATCGGATCCGCACTCACCGCCTCTAGATCCATGCTCTGAGCACAGGAGGGAGGGAAGGGAGAGGTGTCCGCACCGACTGAGGGGAGGGAGAGGCGCTGGTGCCACGCGAGCTCGGGCGCTCTAGGCACAGGAGGGAGGGGAGGGAGAGGCACCGGCGCTGAGGGAGGGGAGGGAGAGGCCGCGTGAGCTTGGGGGCTCTGGTGGCGCTGAGGGAGGGGAGCTCGGGGGTCGCGTGAGGGGAGGGGAGGCGCTTTTGCTTGGGCACAGGAGGGAGGGGAGGGGCGTGAGAAAGAGAGGGTGAGTTATGAGTGAAACCCTAGGTTTGAAATTTATACTTGAGCGCCTATCGAGCCTCAGTATGGGCCAGTTTGGGCTTCGGCCTTTTTTCTGAGACGGGCAAGTTAGGAGGTCCGCCTCCGAAAATAAGAGTACTTTTAGAGGCGGGCTTCTTATAAGGCTCGCCTCTGTTAATATATTTAAGGAGGCGATTATTTTGTAACCGCCTTCGTAAATTGATTTTGCAAGGCAGTTCATTGTGACCGTCGTGGTTAATAAAAAGCAACCGCCTCGGTTAATCACAGGCATTAACCGAGGCGGTTCATATTTCTGCCCGCCTCCGAGGCCCATTTTAAAACGCCTCGCAAAAGATTTTTTTGTAGTAGTGATAGTCGCTTCTATGGGCGTTCTCCCCTTCCTGAAGGTATCACTGAAGAATTGGCCTTCCTGTCGTCGCTCCTCGGGGAGTCCCTCTATCATTGTGTCTCTTGTGCTTCATTTTCACTCACATTGGTCTGTCCTACAGCCCTTGACCTTGTCCGCTTGGTCGTCATTGGTTATCGTAGTGGACGCTTGGCCACTACTACTCTTTTCCGGTGGATGCTTTGCCGCTGTTTGGTTCATTGGCGGATGCTTTACTGTTGTGTCGTATGCCTCTTCTTGGGTAGTCTTTGCTGTCCAGAGTGATCTGGCTCTTTCACCACTATGGATGCTTCGCCGTAGTGGGTATCTTCGCTTCTACCTTGGCGGATGCTTGGCCGCCCGTTGGTTCGTTGGTGGATGCTTTGCCGCTGTATGGTTCGTTGGCGGATGCTTTTGTCGTCATTGTTGTTGGACGGTCTTCTATGTTGACGACCATTGTGATGTTCTCTTGCAAGCATATTTGTAGGTCCTTGATGTTGAGGGTAGTCGCTCTCCCTTATGTATTTTTTTTTGTTTCTATGTTTATTCTAGGTTACTCATTACTATCTTTGTGGTTTGTAATCTGAGCTATGAAGGTTCTCTTATAGCTGACTTGTAATTCACTTTTTTTAATGAAAAAAGGGGCTATATCCTCTGATCCCGGAAAAAAAAGTGTTAACAACATTGGTCACCATGTGCAGAGGCAGCAACCTGGTCCAACACAGCAACGGCGTTGAAATAAGCAATCAGGGGGAACGTGTCTAATGATGGGCACTTATTAGCTTCTCACGCAAGAGAGGGAGAGCAATGATATGAAACCAAAAATGAAGTGGAAGGATTCGGCTCAGGGACGCGACGTATCAACGCAACGGAAGCCGGCTGGCGCTGCCACGAGTGATGGGCCGGTGCTTATCCCCACCTCAGCTCTTGAGACGTCGCCTTCCCAGGGCTTGCTTTATCCTGCAATCGCCATGTCACCGTGATGGGCATGGGCCTCTTCTTATCGCTGCAAGTTTAATTTGGGGAAAAAAAATGCAGCACGCCGGCTGGACACGTCAAAGTACGAGACTTTTTTTTTCCTAGGCCTTGTTTAGTTCACCCTAAAAACTAAAAATTTTTCAAGATTCTCCGTCACATCGAATCTTGTGACACATACATGAAACATTAAATATAGACAAAAACAAAAACTAATTACACAGTTTAACTGTAAATCACAAGACGAATCTTTTGATCCTAGTTTGTCCATAATTAAATAATATTTGTCACAAACAAACGAAAGTGCTACAGTACCGAAAAATTTTCACTTTTCGGAACTAAACAAGGCCCTAATAGCTCGACAAAGCCATGCGGCGTCACGCCCAGTTTTGGCACGCAGTGCGCCAGTGCCTCGTGTGCAGCCTGCACACAACCATTTTTGTGATACATAGTACTGTGTAGACTAACTTCTGTGATACTGGACTCGCCAAGCGTGTGTAGTTCTTTCCGTTTCCATGCAGTATATGGCGATTGGGATTGGACGCAACGTCCGCACCATCTCGGTGCGCACCTCTTTTTGCTTTGGAGGAGCCAGCAGGAATGCATGAGAAAATGCTATTGAATGGCTGACAAATTCGATAGATAAGTCGATGATACGAAAAGAGCAGAAATAGAAACGTTCGCTGATTTGTTATGAGAAGAAAACGCTGCTGAATGGCTGAAAGATTCAACAGATAAATTCCTACAATAATATATGATGGCGTGGCAAGGCGGGTTTTTTTTTGTGTGTGTGTGTGAATTGCGATAAGGTCAGAGCACACAGCATGAGAAGTTCGTTTCCATAATGCAAGATCTCGCAGCATTCAAGTTCAACAGAAACAGACAATTTCATCATCAGTGTCGAAAGAGCAAAAGGCATTGACAGATGAATCCACCCCCCCCCCCCCCCCCCCCCCCAAAGAACCTCATGTCACAAAAAAAATGTTTCAGGAGTACAAGCAGGTACTTGTAGTGTCTACTTCAACTCCGCCGTGTCGATTACGACGTCAACTGTTGTACTGGGTGAACCTGATTTTCATTTTGTGGCACGATCCTTAAGTCCATCACTGAACTTTCTTATATCTACTTAAGGCAAAATTCTACCTAGAAAACATCTGGGCCATGCATGAAGGCACGAGCTTCGCCTATGAAACTGAACATGTTCACATGCCAAAAGCATTTGGTGCCCAATTTGCCATGTCACCACAACAAGAACCTCGACAAGAACAAGCGTCCAGACCGAAATTGTTGGGCCTTCTGTCCTATCACTATCAGTGCACGGCAAAAGGAAGATTTCCCAGTAGTGGAACTGGAACCTCTGGAATAGAACGGTTGTCTTTGAATTTATACTGACGCCACAACATTTTTCACCACTGCAAATGAAATTGAAACTGTGACTGGACCCAGTGTACAGCAACGCATTTGTTGCCTCAAAGCATTTGCAGCTTTCATTTATTCATGCCTCTAGTACAAGAACTTGGAGCAGCAAGGCCAAGTGGACCCAAAGAAAATGTCCAAAAAGATGCAGGTAGCCCAGATGCAGAGGATGGATCAGCAGATCAGAGGCTGCATGATATGAGATTATAATCACCCATGTGCATCCTCAAGTACGATTAACAAATGGAGAATCCCTGCACATGGCGCCACAAGTTCAAACCGGCAAGATTTGCCATTGAAACATCTGATCCGAGCAAGAGAACAAAGTACATGTACAATGCACATCCAGTACGGGGCGCAGCAAAAAAAAGTAGAAAGGCACTGGTAGATAGATCATCTCCACCGACCACCATTGATACACATGGATGAGTGGAGGCATGGAGCTATCTACAACTTACAGTTTGCACAAGGAGGAAGAGGAACAGAACAGGGTGACCTTGCTCTCAGCGATCCATTCCAGCACGACGTGAACAACCTCTTGATGAAAACAGCAGCAGCTCAACCCTTTGGTGGCTGCCGCCCAACCATACTGATTTATCACTCCAACACGGAGCATGCGGTTGTGCTGCTCCGGTCGCGAACCTCAGCAACTAGTTATTGCCACTCTTGGTGGCTACTCTAATATACAGTTTACAAGTGAAGAAGGGCGCAGTTCTTGGAACTCACTTCACACGTTGATGAAACATAGCTTGCCATCTATCCTATTCTGCACTGCCTTGATCGCGGCGACACGGGCAGCTGTGGCCGCTCTGTTTGCAGCCATGACGGCCTTGTTCACCTGCTCTTCTACTCTTGGGAGGTGGAAGGCGCAGTCTGCAGCCCTTCGAGCAGCCTAGTTGAACAATGAAACGAACAATTTGAGTTCCTGAAGCAAGGAGGCGTATGGATTATCAATGTGTACTTGTACACATGGGGAATTGTTTAATACCTGTAGAGCACGCTGAACAGCTGGGTCTGACAGAGGCAAGGAGTTCTTCAGAATTCCAGAATCCCACTCCCCGGCTCGTTCATCCCCATTCCGAAACGCGTACATCCCAAACCCCTGTTTCTTTCCTTCGTGCCAAGAGCCCTCGTAGCTATGTCCATTGGCGAAGCTATACACGCCGAAACCGTGGATCTTGTCTGCGAAGTACTCCCCTGCATACCGATCGCCATTCCTGCAGAGGATTTTGTCGACAGAACAAGAGTTAGCAATGGAACACTTCGCAACAATGTAACGGCATCGATTTGATTGGGCACCGAAAGAGGGGATATCTGCAGGCAATGTTACGGTGTTTTTACCTGAAATGGTAGCAGCCGAGGCCGTGCTTGACGCCGCCCTTGAACTCACCGGCGTACGTGCTGCCGTCAGAGCAGGTCTGGGCGCCGATGCCGTGGCTCTGGCCACCAGCCCACTCGCCGGCGTAGCAGTCGCCGCTGTAGAACCGGTAGACGCCGTGGCCGTGGCGGAGGCCCTGGCGGTACTGGCCGCGGTACCGGCTGCCGCGCGCCCAGCTCTCGACGCCGTGGCCGTCGTACTTGCCGTCCACCCAGTCGCCCTCGTACTTGCCCTTGCCGAAGAAGCTGTACACGCCGCTGCCGCTGCAGCGGCCCCCGTGGAACTCCCCCTCGTAGCGGTCCCCGTTGCTGTAGAACTCGACGCCCTCCCACACCTCCACGCCGCGCCTGCCCCCCTTCTTTTCCCGCTGCTGCTGCTGCACCTCCTCGCCGTCGCCCTCGCCGATGAACCACTGCACGGATGCCGCGAGCGCCGCCGGGCGCGCGCGCGGACCCCGGGCGCTGCGGGTCCGCCGCGCGACGGCAGCCGCGGCGGCGAGCGCGAGCCCCGCCGCGGCCGCCAGGAGAGCGAGGTGGTGGCCCCCGCCGCGCAGGAGCAGCGCGGCGAGCGCGAGGACCAGGAGGAGGAGGAGGAGCAGCGCGGACTGCGCCGGGCCGGGGCGGAGCCGGTGGTGGGCCTGGCGGAGCAGCGCCCGGGGCTTGCTGCCCAGCAGCGGCGCTTGCGCCTTCTTGTCGTCGGGCTCCGGATCGTCCAGCGCGTGGAAGGACGCGGCGCCGCCGGGGCCCGCGCGGACGGTGGGAGACCGGAGCAGCGACGACGGCGTCCGCGTCAGCTTACCGCCCCCGCCGCCGTGCCCGTCCATGCCTCCCCGCCGTCTCGCCTCCGCCCCCGCCGCCGCGTCAGCTCCGCTCCTGCTCTGCGACTGCTTCCCCCCGCGAACCGTCCCTTCCTTGGCTTGGCTCTCTCTCTGTCTCTGTCTCGTCGAGCTGCCGGATCGATCGACGCGGAGGGAGTGGTTGGGAAGTGGAAGAGAAAAGAAGAAGAGGGGAAATGGGCCGGAGAGGCGTCTCTTATAACCACCGGACGGGGGACGGCGGTGGGCAGCTTCCTTCCCTTCCCTTTGCGGGGCGCGGGCTGAGGCGCCTATCTGAGCTGGCAGCGCGAACCGCCGCGGCGAGAGCAATCGGATCGGATGTGATCCCCGCGCCGCCTCCCGATCCCGACCCGATAGGCGCGGGAGGGGAGGGGACCACACCATCGCTCTCACTTACTCGTGGGCCCATCATTGTGGTAGCGCGGCGGTCGGTGTGGGCCCGGATCCTTGGGTTGGCCAACCAATGAACCAATGGTTTTTTCCCCTCGTGGACTCGTGGTGGCTGGTGGTGGGGGGCGCCGCGCGAAGGAGAACATTTCGCACGTCGCGGAGATGCCTGGCGGCTGGCGTTGCCGAGCGTGCCGCCGCCCGCCCGCGCACGGGTCCGGCTCCGGACCTCCGGTCCGATGGGCGACGTCACGACGTGCAAGGTGGCGGCTGTGCCTTGTGCAGACGGGCAGCCCGTGTCGGGTGCTCCAAGAACTCTGCTCGCGTGCACGGTTCCACGCTTCACCACTCTGCTCAGACTGGCACACGACGCCTACTGCTTGCCGGCTTGACGTTGACGCCATTTCTGGTGAGATCCTAGGCACGTCCTTGGTCGACGCTCATATAAAGCAGCCCACCAAACGCTTCAAGTTTTTATTTTTTATGAAGGCGACAATAAATTTATGCGCATTTTATTAGACGAGAGAAAAAAGAAGAAAAAAAGCGGGTTTAAAAAGTTACAAGAACATAACTTGAGCCGAAGCTCCAAACGCTTCATGTTCATGTTAACATTATTATTGTACTATTTTGCATGGCTTCAACTTCAACAAAGAAGTTGGAGAAGCTGCACTACAGCCATAGCAGTTTTTTTATAGAAGGAGAGATATAATTTGTAGTTCCTCTTTCAAATTCTTCGAAGTAGTATTTAAAGGACAAGTTGTGCCAAACAAACAATGAACATAGCATGTGTTTGGTTTCTGGGCTAATTTCTAGCCTGGCTAGAATCTTGGCTTGGGCATCTTTAGCCTGCTCCCACTAAGCCAACCTATGTTTGTTTGGTTATTTATACTGTGTAAGCCTGACTAGCCCAAAAACGTGTTTGGTTGTCTGATTTATTTGTACAGTCACCTCTTCTCTAAATTGGTAATATTACCCTTTTTGAGGAATTTCGCCAAACAAGTGGTGGGCATCACAGTAATGGCATCATGACTTATCAATTATGACTTGCTCATTCTAATTCGATTGGATCCTGATTTGACAAATACACAAATCGCCAACAGAAACTTGTGTAGCAACATTACAAATCGCTGAACTGTCTTAGAAAATGAGCACGAACAGAGCCACTCGTTCCTGCTCATTTCCGCTTGGCAGGAGTCCGTGTGCCTGACTTGGGTGGCGATACTGGCATGACGATGGGGTGGCCGCACTTCCTTCGTTGGGCTCCATTGGCGAGCTCCTCAGCGACCCAGCCTCCAAATCCGCAAGCTCCTGGAACCCGAGGGAAGGACCACCGGTGGGCGGAGGAGTGCCCATGGGGAGGAGGAGAACCAGTGGGAGGAGGACCACGAACGGGCGGAGGAAAAGGAGTATCGAATGCGAGCGTCTATGGGGGACAGGGCCACTGGTGCTGCCCAGATGCGAGCGAGGTCGACGAGGCACAAAGGAGTGCCCGCGAGCGAGGAGGAGCGACGGCGGTGCCCAGGAGGAGCTACAGTGCGCGAGCGAGGAGGTGAGGAGCATGCTCAGAGGTGACACGAACGAGAAGAGAGGATGACCCAAGCCAGGCCCCACGAAAACAGACACTCCCTTTGTTTTGTGGGAGCGAGACTATCTCATGTACAGTGGCCTGGCTTAGGGAAGAAAACGGGCAACCAAACAGACCCATTTGAGCCTCAACAAATCTGATTTGAAGATAACCAGCCTACAAAATAGGCCCATAGTTAGATCCAACCTTTTACAGCTTGTACTTGTCTTGTATAAAGCTACCAGAAGACGAAATAGAGGAGGGAAGGCACGAAACCTTCACATAGGCCATGGCATGTTTTATTACCGTTCATAGTCAATTGATTCGCTTACGATCTCCATTCACCCATAGTGTAGTCAATTGATTTCGCTTACTATCAGTTAGATTTTCCTTTCTGGCAGTTCTATTCACATTTGGATATCAATTTTTTACTGCATGAACTCACTTCATATATGACACCAAGCAATACGTATGAGAATTTGTGTTGTTTATTTCCAGATAATGCTTGTGTGATTTTTATATGGGTGTTAGCACAGGTCTACAAGTGTTATTTTTCGTCGATATAATGAGATGAGTGGAAGTACAATTGTATTGCCAAAATTTTACTTTGAGTTGTGACTGCACATCCATATATTCGGAACACAAGAATCTATACTGAATTAAATAGATCAACAATAAATAAACGATCTGGAGTCGATGGGTCAGATCACCTACTCCGGCAAAGAATTTGGAAACCGCATAAGCTCCAAGTCGAACAAGGAACTCAACAACATGCAACGTTTTGGAGATCCTTACCAGCAAAAACGAGAAGGTGAGCACGAGAAGGCGAGGCATTGACGGCTGTTGCAAGGGACTGGACGCCGCGCTGGGATCCGGTGGGCGGGGGAGCGCGTTCAGTGGAGAAGAAGAGGCAGCACTTGCCGACCGGTTAGTGACCTCGCCGCGCGGCCACGTGGAGGGGGTTGGTGGGCTCACCGCGCTTTCGCGTGGGGAGCAAGGGAGCCACGCCGCCGCGCGCCGATCTGTCGGTGGCCTCGCCGTGCTTTCGCGTGGGGAGAAACCGAGCAGGGGAGCTACGGCGCCGCGTGCCGGCCGGCCGGTATACCCTCCCTGCTCCGGTTCGTGCTTCACTTCGGGATGCGGCCGCTCCTCGCCATCCACCCCTAGAGCGGGACCTAGGGTTCCGGAGGCTCGATGTCCGGCGTCCAGCGGCAGTGTCGGGGGCATTCGGCAGCTGTGGGTGGTGGGTTCCTTGGCAGGGAGGGAGGGGAGCGTGAGGGGCCACATGTCAGCGCTAAAAAAATCGTACGCTACACGGGTCCTGGCGACTCTTTTTAGGAGTAGAGATTTAGGACTCTATACATGTGGCCGAATATTCAATGTGATGGAAGTTAAAGTTTAACTATGTAAACCAAATTCAGACAGGATGAACCTCTAAAAACGTCCTAGCCATCAAAGACCAAATAAACAGTCAATTCTTCATGATTGTCGTTATCCTTATGTGTTGGACTGTTAGGAGGGCAAGAAACAAACTCATTTTCAAGAACAACCAGATCGGTATTCAAGAATCAGACGATTCTTTTTCAAGAGATTAATTTAGGCCTTGTTTAGTTCACCCCAAAAATGTAACAGAACCGACCAATTTATAAAAGCATAAGTGAAACACCACTCGCTAAGCGAGTGTTTGTCGCACTTAAGCCGTTATAAACCCGGTAGTCCGGAAATCTCGAAGGATTTCAAACCAATCATCATCAACCAAGATCGTACAAGTTTAGCGTCACCATTCGCATGTTACAACATTTCACAAATAGTTCAACAACATCAGAGTGCGGAAAATAAAGTTATTACAAACCGAGTTCCTCAAGTCCAAATAGCGGAAAAAACAAGATAATTTTTGAAAGCTCAACCCAACTCACACCTTTAAAACTTATACAGTGCCAGTCCAGAGTCCATCCATCAAAAGCAGTTGAGGAAGAGTACTAAGATTAACCTTGCTCAAGGTCTTCTAGTCCACTGGGAAAAGACAGGTCTCGCAGTACCCGTGGTAGGTATGCCCGTCTGCACAAACAACAAGCGGGAAAAAATACCCTGAGTACGAGAAGGTACTCAGCTAGACTTACCCGACTAACTCAAAAGAAAAGACTCCAAGGAGCATGACTGGCTTTATCGGGGGATGGCTCGACGCCTTTGCGGAAAGCAAAAGTAATATTTAATTAATAACTCCGCTTATTCCTTCCTATTTATGCTAGGTGAGCACCTGTACTATGCATCATTATAGTATTAATTCCTGATTAAGCAAGCAAGTAATATTATAATCATATTCATCAACTTATCTCATCATCATCGTTAATCACATTCCATAATCATTACTACGATGGTGCAGCTCAAGTCAAGTGTTCACTGTCCAGGAACGATGGCGATTCGAATCGATTACTACTGAGCTCAGGGGTATTCCTTATGCAAACCACGCTCACCCGCTAAAGTGAGCTACAGGTCACCATGGCACATATCCAGAAAGACAAGCACGCGGACTCGCATAGAACCACCGTACCCGGGAACCGCCCGACTGCCTTAGCCAGCCACGCTGGCCTCGGACTTACTCTTCGCGCCCCCGTAGTCCCCCATCCATCTCCAATACGGTGCGAACGGATCGAGAAACCGGCCCGGATAGTGTTGGGCTTCGCGGTCGGAACGACTTATCCGGCCAGCTAAACATAAGGCATGCGTTCAACATGACTTGGGGTACAGCAACGGTACGGTCCTTAATCGACACAGACGGAATCACTATGGTCCAACAACCCCACAAGACTCCGTCCAGTCTCCACTTATCCACCATAGCCATTAACTAGATGATATCCAACCTAAGCTCTTCCATCAATCATGAGTAACCACCTATCTCGCGGATGACAGGAAATCACCCGACTTCTACCGTCTAAGCAGGCTAAGCATAAACTCGACCTAGACTAGCAGGGTATATCAAGGTAGGATAATCAATGGTAAAGCAAGGATATAATGCAGCAACGGTGTCACACAACTCCTATACTTAATGCAACAATCATAAAGCACAATTGGACTGTTAGAAAGCATAGGTAAGTAAATGCTCCGGTGCTTGCCTTGCACAAAGTCAGACGCGCGGTGGTCTGGACACTCCGGCAACTCCTCTTGGCCTTCCTCTGGGAAGACCTCCGGCTGGGGCTCGTCCTGCGGGTCCTCCTCTATCTCCGAATACGGGAGGTCCTCTTGCGAACCTGTATGATGCGATGCACGTGCATAAGTATCATGAATGCACGAGGTATGATGATCATGAATGAAGATGAGTAATAAATCTTTGACAGAGTAGGTGCATATCTCCTTTCTACTAACAACCTAACTCATTTACGGAGTAAGTGCATACTTCTTCTCTAAATACTTAGAGAAGTGCACCAAGAAGAGTGATGTGGCTAGGCGCACACACACAATGCGAAATTACGAGAAAGGAACTACTATTCATTACCAACACCACATTTCAGCTAGGATGCGAAAACAAAGAACCAGCAAGCATCACATAATCGAAAATGCACAAGAATGGCTATGAAACCATAAAATCGTTTTAATCCTATTACTTATCATTTCATGGGAATAAACAGGCTTGAACTGTGACCTCTGTCTAGATAGCTCAGAAAATTCCACAAAATTACAGGAGCTACTCTATGCTATAACAGAGTTATGATAAATTTTTTTCACCACTTTTTGCTAAGTACAGCAGCCTACACAAAAAGATGAAGCTACTGGTCAGAAAAGCACATTTAATAACTTTGTACTGTGAAAAGTATCAAAAAACAGATTTCATATTTTTATCTAACACTACTTAGCACAAGAGAAGTTAGTAAAAATTAACAAGGCATAATTCCACATACTTTATTTATTAAAAATCATGCAAGAATTAGCCCAATTATGGAATTAAATCATATTCCAATATTTTTGCACAGCAACAGCATTCCATTTAATTTTTCCAGCAACTACACCACACATAGAGTCTAGCAAAACAAGAATCACATTTTTCAGAGCAATAACCTATTTACTATGCTTTTTCTCAGATTTAAGCTATTTAAGCAATTAAATAGATCCCCACAGAAAATATTCACCAAAAAATACATCTCATATTTTTCAAAGACAGATCTACTCAGTAGAAGCCTAACAAAACAAATTTCTTCAAATTTGGATCTCATTTGCCCTTGCTAAAAATTCAATTTCATTTGAAACATTTCCTGCAAAACAAATAAAAAAAAAGGGCCGAAACCCTGGCGCATGGGCCGGCCCAGCAGGCCATTGCCGCGGCCAGGCTGAGCCTCTCGGCCCAAAACCCTCGCCCTCTCCCCTGACCAGGCCGAGGCGGTGGCCGGCGCTCCGGCGGTTGGCACGGAGGCTCGGCGGCCGTCTCCGGCGCCGGTTGGCTCCGACGAGGAGCGCACCACGTGTGCGAGCGCGAGGCGGACCTAACCCTGCGGCTCGGTGTGCGCGTAGGGCGCTGGAGGTTCCCGGCCGCGTGCATGGCAGCACGGCGGCGGAGAAGAGCTCTGACGAGCACTGCGCGGTGGCCGACGCGCGCGCATTGCTACGATTGAGTGCGGGAACCCTCGATTCGAGGTCTAGCGGCCCTGGTGCGTGCGCAAGAAGGGAAAAGGAGGGAGCAGGGAGGCGGAGACGCGGCGGCGCGAGCTTGCGGAGTCCCGCCCACGGTGGTGCGGAAGAAAACGGCCGAATCGGCCTCCTCACCGACGATGGCAGCGGCGGAAACACGAACGGACGGGTGGCGCGGGTGGTGGCGGAGCTCGAGCGCGCACAGGCGAGACTTGAGCGGGCGCGGGCGAGGCCGAGCACGCCGGCGACGGCGAGCGTCGCGGCGAGCGTGTGCGCTGCAGCTGCGGACGCGGCGAGAGCGAGAGAGGGAGCGGGCAGGCGCGGCCGGGCGAATGCGCGAGCGAAATGGGACGAGGCGCGTCCCATTTCGGGTAGGCGGCCGTGGCGGGGCCCGCTCGCCAGGCATCGCCGGCCACGCGGCGCGGCGGCCAGGCGACGGCGAGCGCGTGGCGCTCCCAGCCTGTGGCCGGTCGGCCACGACGCGCGCGGCGCGCGGGTGCGGACGCGGACGCGGGCGCGGGCCGGTGGGCTGGTGTGGGCCAAATCCGGCCTGCCGGTTCGCGCTGGTTTTCTCTTTTTTTTTTGAAAATTTGAATCTGACTCAAATGCCACCATTTGGCAAATTTAAAAGCTTTTTCATGAAAAGTGCCCAAAATAAAAGTTGTAGAGAATTTTAAACTGAGCAACTTTCATTTAGGGCTCAACTCAAAATTCTAAATAATTTATGAACTATAAATTTATTTTGAACCTAGGGCAAAAAGGAATTTATTTTCAAAGTAATTTCTTTTGCTCCAAAATGCCTCAAATCTTTTGCAAAGAACTTTGTTAATTCATTTGAAGACTAGGCACATGGATCCAACTTGATTAATTGTTTGCAGGACAATTAGTTAACAAAGCAATACTCAAGCAATTAATTAAATTGAAACAAAATGCAACACACAAAAAAGATGATGCATTTAGGGTTAATGCTTGATAATGCTTATGCCATGCTTAATGAAGGTTTGAGGTTAATTAAGTATATGCATTATGCAGGCTTAACACGGAGGTGTTACAGTCCTACCCCCTTAAGAAAATCTCGTCCCGAGATTTGGGTTAACTAACCAGGTTTTATGAAACTCAGGATAAACTTCTTTCAGGTAATCCTCAGTCTCCCATGATGCATCTCTATCATCATGGTAGCTCCACACAACCTTGTAAGTGCGCACCGTGCGATTCCGAGTAATTCTTTCTTTGTTATCCACAATTCTTACGGGCTCCTCTTTATAGGCCAGGTCAGCTGCTAGCTTCAAATCTCGCTCATCGACCCTTTCTTCGGGTACTCGCAGACACTTCTTCAGCTGAGAGACGTGAAAGATCGGAAAGATGGAACTCATCGACTCGGGCAATCGCAACTTGTAAGCAACTTCACCCTTTCTTTCAAGAATCCTGTATGGACCCACATATCTTGGCGCAAGCTTCCTCTTGGCTCCAAACCTTTGCGCACCCTTTATCGGGGACACCTTGAGGTAAACGTAGTCACCGACTTCGAATTTCAAGGGTCTCCTTCTGTTATCAGCATAACTCTTTTGTCGGGACTGTGCAGCTTTCATGTGCTCTTGGATGGTTCGAACCTTCTTTTCAGCTTCGGGAACAAAGTCAATACCGTAGTATCTCCTCTCTCCCGCTTCTACCCAGTTCAACGGAGTTCTACACTTTCTGCCATATAACGCTTCAAACAGCGCCATCTTGATACTCTCTTGATAGCTGTTGTTGTAGGAAAACTCAGCCAACGGTAGCCAAGATTCCCACGAACCCTTGGCAGATAGCACACAAGCTCTCAACATATCTTCAAGAATTTGGTTAAGTCTTTCAGTCTGACCCGAAGTCTGAGGATGATAAGCGGTGCTGTGCAACAACTTAGTACCCATACCTTCATGTAAACGGGTCCAAAAGTGAGCCGTGAACTGCGATCCTCTATCAGACACTATGGTCTTGGGTACCCCATGTAAACGTACAATCTCTTTAAGGTAGAGGTCAGCATATTGAGGTGGTCTGTAGGTCGTTTGGACAGGTAAGAAGTGAGCTGACTTGGTTAGTCGATCAATGACTACCCAGATCGAGTCATTCCCCTTTTGCGTAGTTGGCAGGCCCGTGATGAAATCCATACTTATGTCGTCCCACTTCCAAGCAGGAACTGGCAGCGGCTTTAACAAACGTGTCGGCTTCATGTGGATGGCCTTGACACGACAACAAGTATCGCATCGAGCCACATAGGCTGCTATCTCTTTCTTCATCTTGGTCCACCAATATCGGGGTCTTAGGTCATGATACATCTTGTTGCTTCTAGGGTGGATGGATAACTTGGAAAGGTGAGCCTCATCCATTATCTTGTTCTTGAGTTCTCGGTCCTTTGGTACGACAAGACGAGTATCGAACCAAAGTACACCACTGTCATCGATTCTGAAATGCGGGATTGACTCCTTCATTCTTTCTTTGAGGTGATATATGCCAGGATCAGTCTTTTGGCTTTCAATGATCTGTTGGTCAAGAGAACATCGAACTTGGATATTATGCAGGACTGCAGGATGCATCAGATTGAACCTCTCTCTAGCCATCGGCTTTACAGCATGATGATGTGACTTGCGGCTCAAAGCATCCGCAACTACGTTTGCCTTGCCAGGGTGATAGTGCACTGTCAAGTCATAGTCCTTGATTAGCTCTAACCATCTTCTTTGTCTCATGTTAAGCTCAGGTTGGGTAAAAATGTATTTGAGACTTTTGTGATCTGTGTAGATATTGCATACATTTCCCAACAGATAGTGCCTCCATATCTTCAAGGCATGCACAACTGCAGCTAGTTCGAGATCGTGCGTAGGATAGTTGACTTCATGCTTTCTCAACTGACGGGAAGCATAAGCGATTACTCGGCCTTCTTGCATCAGCACGCACCCCAACCCGGTCTTCGATGCATCGCAGTACACATCAAAAGGCTTCTCGATATTAGGCTGTGCCAAGACAGGAGCAGTGGTTAGCAACTCCCGCAGGGTGCGGAAAGCTGCCTCGCACTCTTCCGTCCAGACAAATTTATGTTCCTTCTGCAGAAGACTTGTCATAGGTTTGGCGATCTTAGAGAAATCTGGAATGAAACGGCGATAATACCCTGCCATTCCAAGAAAACTCCGAACTTCATGCACAGATGTGGGCGGTTGCCAATCCATGACCTCTTGTACCTTCGATGGGTTGACTGATATGCCATTTTCAGAAATGATATGGCCAAGGAAGGCAACTTCTTTTAACCAAAACTCACATTTACTGAACTTGGCATATAACTTATGCTCTCTTAGCCTAGTAAGTGCAACCCGCAGATGCTGGGCGTGCTCTTCTTCATTTGCGGAGTAGATCAGAATGTCATCCAAGAATACAATTACAAACTTATCCAATTCGGGCATAAAGACTGAATTCATAAGATACATAAAGTATGCAGGAGCATTTGTTAGGCCGAAAGACATAACAAGATACTCGTACAACCCATATCTTGTAACGAAAGCAGTCTTATGTATATCCTCGGGACGAATCCTGATCTGGTGATACCCTGATCTCAAGTCAATCTTGGAAAACACTTTAGCTTTAGACAACTGATCAAACAAAATATCAATTCTCGGCAGAGGATACTTGTTCTTAATTGTCACAGCATTGAGTGGCCGATAATCAACACATAGCCTCAAGGATTGATCCTTCTTTTTCACAAACAAAGCTGGACAACCCCATTCAGAAGTACTTGGCCTGATGAAACCCAGCTTCTTCAGCTCATACAACTGTTTCTTCAACTCTGCTAACTCATTGGGAGGCATACGATACGGTCTCTTGCAGATCGGAGCTGTACCAGGCACTAGATCAATTGCAAATTCAATGTCTCTTTTAGGAGGCAACCCGGGCAAGTCTTCAGGAAAAACATCAGGGAATTCACAGACTACTGGAATCTCGGCAAGCGAGGAAGCTCGAATAGCATAGGTTAACTTGGTCATGTCTGCAACTCGAGGTAATACCACTTGAAAAGTGTCCTTACCCTGAGGATCCGTGAGGGTAACGGTCCTATTCCCAGTATCAATCACCACTTGCTTATCCTTCATCCAATCCATTCCCAAGATCACATCCATAGCCAACCCAGGCAACACTACCAAATTAACTCTATATGCTTTATCTCCAATTTCAAAAGTTGCATGCTCAAGCATTTGATTAGATAGAACGTCAGCACCAGCAGAACTGATGTGGTACCCATAATCCAATTGCTTAAGTTTTAACTCATGTGACCGTGCATATGCTTGACTCATAAAAGAATGCGATGATCCAGAATCAAATAAAACAACCGCAGGATGTTGGTTGACAAGAAACGTACCCGCAGTGACTGGTTCGCCATCAGGAATCTCATTCACAGAAGTGTGATGAGCACGGGCTTGATAGGTTGTCTGCTTCTTCGGGTAGGGGCAATACTTGGCGAAGTGACCTGGTTGGTTGCAGTTGAAGCACGGGCCTCTCACGGTGGAAGAAACTGCCGTGGAACCCCCAGTCTTGGCTTGAGCCTGGGGTGCAGGTGGGCGATAGCCCCTCTGATTCTTCGGAGGGGGCGGAGCATTCCTCTTGGGAGCAGGTGCACAGAACCTTGGGTTCTGAACTGGAGGGCGATACTGGTGACGGTTAGGCATTGGAGGTCGGAACTGGGAATATCCTCCCTCGAAGCTTCTCTTGCGATTCTTGGAAGCAGCATGCAGATTGTTATTATTCTCCTGAGTCAAGCAGTCGCTGATGAACGCATTGAATGTAGTCCTCGAACTGATACCCATGGTTTTAGCCATCTTCGTATTAAGGCCTCTTTTGAAACTTTCTATTTTCTTCTCTTCAGTGTCCACATGTGATGGAGCATAACGGGACAGATTATTGAACTCTTGCAGGTATTCATTCATACTTTTATTGCCTTGAGTGAGCCTCATGAACTCAGACACTTTCATGGCCATCAGGCCTGGTGGGACATAGGTGCTGCGGAAAATCTGGGTGAACTGCGCCCAGGTGATAGGAGTATCCGGCGGAAAAGTGGTGCGTTGGTGGGACCACCAAATTCCAGCCGGCCCCTGCAGTTGATGGGCACCATACTCCACCTTCAGCGACTCAGTCATGCGGAGTAGGCGAAACTTGTCCTCCATGGTATTGATCCACTCGAGAGCCTCGAGCGGTTCCTTAGCTTGCAGGAACTTTGGCGGATCTGTGTCCAGAAAATCCTTGAAAGTGCTGTACTGGTTCACTGGGCGGTCACGGTGGCCTCCGTGACGGGTGTTTGCTGCAATGTCACGCAACGTGGCCTCCATGTTGCGCTGACTGCCGAGGAACTGCTGTAAAAGCTGCTCAGCTGTCAAAGGGTCGGGAGGTGGAGGTGGCGGTTCGGTCCCGGGGTTGGCCCCATTACCCCCATTGCCTCCATTACCATTTCCACCATTTACATTGCCTCCATTGCCCTGGCCGGAGCCATCTCCCACTAGAGAGCCACTAGCGGTACGGCGAGTGTCAACCATCTGCATATTTCAGCATCAAGTAATCATTAGGTGATGTTACAACATTGTAAGCGAATGTAATAATCATGCCGGTGCATTATTGGAAGAAAATGAATTCATTCAACAATACGTAGGCACAAAGATTCATTTTCACAATCCATAACATCACTAATTATATTACTTAATAAAAGACATCATCTGAGGCATACATCATCCAAAATTGCCAGCATACACACACTGGACTTGAGGCGTTCAGGCAGCACCACAACATAAGACGATCCAACACATAGGAGTCATACTCATAAAGGTTACATGCCAACAACGAAAGAGACAAAAGCGCCGCTGTGACTAGCTAGGGAACTACTAGCCTACTCGTGCTCGCTACCAACGTCGGACTCGGCAGCAAGAACCACGTCGTCGTCGGGTGCAGGCGCAGGTGCAGGTGGAAGGTCAGCGTCCTCCTCGCCTCCATCGGGGTCAATAACCCCAGGCTCCATCTCAGCAGCTCCAGGTGCGGGAACGTGGTGTAGCTGGTTGTACAGCACGTGGTAGTCCTCATGCAGCTGAGTGATGTACTGCTCCCGGTCAAAAAGCCAGTGCCCCAGCTGGTGAGCATCGTTCCGGGCTTCATTCCTCTCAGCGACCAACTAGGCCATCATCCTGTCGGCATTACGCTCGTACTGCTCATAGCGTGCCACACGTGCACGCAAGGTAGCGATCTCCTTGTTGGCAGCTCTCTCACGGGCCTCAGCGTCATCCCTGGTGGCAGTGATAAGGTCTATCTGAAGCCTCAGATCTCTGACACGATCCGAGTGCCTCTTCTTCTTCTTCTCTTGCCTCTCCATCAAGGTCTTGTTCCAGCCATTGATTTTGTTCATGCAAGACTGGGTAGCGTCCAAGGTCTGCATCATAGCAAACATGGCACTCATCGCTGCGTTGTCACTGTCTTCAATCTCATGAATTCCAGGCCAGCGTGCCATGTTGGGAGACTGCTCCCAAAAGGTGTCAGTAGGATCACCTCGAGGAAACACTCCCGCCATAGCCTGTGCCAGGCTCAGTGGAAAACGCTCCATGATGATGCGTAGGACACAGAAGGCAACCCTGCTAGCCCCCTCTCCTGGCGTGACTCCATAGGCACGAATGCGCCACCCCTCCCACTCGGAGTCCTCGTGGAGTGGTGGGACGGTAACCTCCACAGCGACCAAGCGGTCTCTGTCGCTCGGCTCCTCAGTCACCCAGGAGTACACAGGTCGCTGCTCCTCTGTATACCCCACATGGGCCAGCACACGCCAAAGGAGCGTGGGCATCCCAAACTCCTCCAAGAAGTGCCCCTCCCGGAACGTGGTGCGAGGTGCGAGCGGTCCACGTGGCGCACGTCCCCCAGTGGACTTGCGAGCCGTCTGCTTTGTGCGGGCCATCTGTCAGAAATTATCCCGGATGAGTCAAGTTATTAATTTAACCCCATTTTAATTACTAGAAGAATCAATTTATAAGGGAAGGTAAATGTAATGACATGGAATGAACAAACATGATGTATGCTCGCGTCTTACTTCCTCACAAACTTAGCAAGAATAATTCTAGCGGGTATACAGTGGCATACAACGTTCTCTCATAGCGTATAACTAGTCGTTCTACACGAATCGCTGTTATGTACCTGCAGAAAATCCACTTCAGCCCATCCCAGCAGTATGAACAATGCATTGCAGAAAATAAGGATTAAGCACTCACACGCACGTGCATCCCCAATACACGCACATGTAGTACATCTACCCGCTCCTCGTCCAATGACGGCATCGTCTCAACAGACGGCACAACCCACAATTAAATACCTTGGTAAGTACATGGTTTTGACATGCAAGTACTTCCGGTATCATGCTAGCACTCCCCTAGATTGCTGGTTGGACAACCATGCTCTCACAACTCCCACTTACCGAAGCGTAGAGGCAAATGGAACCATACATTACCATTCAAGCGAATGGCACCCATACTATTGCATGTCGTATGAGCAACGAAATAGAAATATGATGCAAAAACCCCCATGTCAGTACTCAAATAGCCACCTAAAGTCCTTATTTGGGCATAAAGGATATGACCTCTGGCACACTCTTAATTTTGTAAACATATATATATATATATATATATATTATATATATATATTTTTTTAAAAAATAGACTTGTGAACAGTAACCGCCAAACCTTGCTCTGATGCCAGCTGTAACAGAACCGACCAATTTATAAAAGCATAAGTGAAACACCACTCGCTAAGCGAGTGTTTGTCGCACTTAAGCCGTTATAAACCCGGTAGTCCGGAAATCTCGAAGGATTTCAAACCAATCATCATCAACCAAGATCGTACAAGTTTAGCGTCACCATTCGCATGTTACAACATTTCACAAATAGTTCAACAACATCAGAGTGCGGAAAATAAAGTTATTACAAACCGAGTTCCTCAAGTCCAAATAGCGGAAAAAACAAGATAATTTTTGAAAGCTCAACCCAACTCACACCTTTAAAACTTATACAGTGCCAGTCCAGAGTCCATCCATCAAAAGCAGTTGAGGAAGAGTACTAAGATTAACCTTGCCCAAGGTCTTCTAGTCCACTGGGAAAAGACAGGTCTCGCAGTACCCGTGGTAGGTATGCCCGTCTGCACAAACAACAAGCGGGAAAAAATACCCTGAGTACGAGAAGGTACTCAGCTAGAATTACCCGACTAACTCAAAAGAAAAGACTCCAAGGAGCATGACTGGCTTTATCGGGGGATGGCTCGACGCCTTTGCGGAAAGCAAAAGCAATATTTAATTAATAACTCCGCTTATTCCTTCCTATTTATGCTAGGTGAGCACCTGTACTATGCATCATTATAGTATTAATTCCTGATTAAGCAAGCAAGTAATATTATAATCATATTCATCAACTTATCTCATCATCATCGTTAATCACATTCCATAATCATTACTACGATGGTGCAGCTCAAGTCAAGTGTTCACTGTCCAGGAACGATGGCGATTCGAATCGATTACTACTGAGCTCAGGGGTATTCCTTATGCAAACCACGCTCACCCGCTAAAGTGAGCTACAGGTCACCATGGCACATATCCAGAAAGACAAGCACGCGGACTCGCATAGAACCACCGTACCCGGGAACCGCCCGACTGCCTTAGCCAGCCACGCTGGCCTCGGACTTACTCTTCGCGCCCCCGTAGTCCCCCATCCATCTCCAATACGGTGCGAACGGATCGAGAAACCGGCCCGGATAGTGTTGGGCTTCGCGGTCGGAACGACTTATCCGGCCAGCTAAACATAAGGCATGCGTTCAACATGACTTGGGGTACAGCAACGGTACGGTCCTTAATCGACACAGACGGAATCACTATGGTCCAACAACCCCACAAGACTCCGTCCAGTCTCCACTTATCCACCATAGCCATTAACTAGATGATATCCAACCTAAGCTCTTCCATCAATCATGAGTAACCACCTATCTCGCGGATGACAGGAAATCACCCGACTTCTACCGTCTAAGCAGGCTAAGCATAAACTCGACCTAGACTAGCAGGGTATATCAAGGTAGGATAATCAATGGTAAAGCAAGGATATAATGCAGCAACGGTGTCACACAACTCCTATACTTAATGCAACAATCATAAAGCACAATTGGACTGTTAGAAAGCATAGGTAAGTAAATGCTCCGGTGCTTGCCTTGCACAAAGTCAGACGCGCGGTGGTCTGGGCACTCCGGCAACTCCTCTTGGCCTTCCTCTGGGAAGACCTCCGGCTGGGGCTCGTCCTGCGGGTCCTCCTCTATCTCCGAATACGGGAGGTCCTCTTGCGAACCTGTATGATGCGATGCACGTGCATAAGTATCATGAATGCACGAGGTATGATGATCATGAATGAAGATGAGTAATAAATCTTTGACAGAGTAGGTGCATATCTCCTTTCTACTAACAACCTAACTCATTTACGGAGTAAGTGCATACTTCTTCTCTAAATACTTAGAGAAGTGCACCAAGAAGAGTGATGTGGCTAGGCGCACACACACAATGCGAAATTACGAGAAAGGAACTACTATTCATTACCAACACCACATTTCAGCTAGGATGCGAAAACAAAGAACCAGCAAGCATCACATAATCGAAAATGCACAAGAATGGCTATGAAACCATAAAATCGTTTTAATCCTATTACTTATCATTTCATGGGAATAAACAGGCTTGAACTGTGACCTCTGTCTAGATAGCTCAGAAAATTCCACAAAATTACAGGAGCTACTCTATGCTATAACAGAGTTATGATAAATTTTTTTCACCACTTTTTGCTAAGTACAGCAGCCTACACAAAAAGATGAAGCTACTGGTCAGAAAAGCACATTTAATAACTTTGTACAGTGAAAAGTGTCAAACAACAGATTTCATATTTTTATCTAACACTACTTAGCACAAGAGAAGTTAGTAAAAATTAACAAGGCATAATTCCACATACTTTATTTATTAAAAATCATGCAAGAATTAGCCCAATTATGGAATTAAATCATATTCCAATATTTTTGCACAGCAACAGCATTCCATTTAATTTTTCCATCAACTACACCACACATAGAGTCTAGCAAAACAAGAATCACATTTTTCAGAGCAATAACCTATTTACTATGCTTTTTCTCAGATTTAAGCTATTTAAGCAATTAAATAGATCCCCACATAAAATATTCACCAAAAAATACATCTCATATTTTTCAAAGACAGATCTACTCAGTAGAAGTCTAACAAAACAAATTTCTTCAAATTTGGATCTCATTTGCCCTTGCTAAAAATTCAATTTCATTTGAAACATTTCCTGCAAAACAAATAAAAAAAAGGGCCGAAACCCTGGCGCATGGGCCGGCCCAGCAGGCCATTGCCGCGGCCAGGCTGAGCCTCTCGGCCCAAAACCCTCGCCCTCTCCCCTGACCAGGCCGAGGCGGTGGCCGGCGCTCCGGCGGTTGGCACGGAGGCTCGGCGGCCGTCTCCGGCGCCGGTTGGCTCCGACGAGGAGCGCACCACGTGTGCGAGCGCGAGGCGGACCTAACCCTGCGGCTCGGTGTGCGCGTAGGGCGCTGGAGGTTCCCGGCCGCGTGCATGGCAGCACGGCGGCGGAGAAGAGCTCCGACGAGCACTGCGCGGTGGCCGACGCGCGCGCATTGCTACGATTGAGTGCGGGAACCCTCGATTCGAGGTCTAGCGGCCCTGGTGCGTGCGCAAGAAGGAAAAAGGAGGGAGCAGGGAGGCGGAGACGCGGCGGCGCGAGTTTGCGGAGTCCCGCCCACGGCGGTGCGGAAGAAAACGGCCGAATCGGCCTCCTCACCGACGATGGCAGCGGCGGAAACACGAACGGACGGGTGGCGCGGGTGGTGGCGGAGCTCGAGCGCGCACAGGCGAGACTTGAGCGGGCGCGGGCGAGGCCGAGCACGCCGGCGACGGCGAGCGTCGCGGCGAGCGTGCGCGCTGCAGCTGCGGACGCGGCGAGAGCGAGAGAGGGAGCGGGCAGGCGCGGCCGGGCGAATGCGCGAGCGAAATGGGACGAGGCGCGACCCATTTCGGGTAGGCGGCCGTGGCGGGGCCCGCTCGCCAGGCATCGCCGGCCACGCGGCGCGGCAGCCAGGCGACGGCGAGCGCGTGGCGCTCCCAGCCTGTGGCCGGTCGGCCACGACGCGCGCGGCGCGCGGGTGCGGACGCGGACGCGGGCGCGGGCCGGTGGGCTGGTGTGGGCCAAATCCGGCCTGCCGGTTCGCGCTGGTTTTCTCTTTTTTTTTTGAAAATTTGAATCTGACTCAAATGCCACCATTTGGCAAATTTAAAAGCTTTTTCATGAAAAGTGCCCAAAATAAAAGTTGTAGAGAATTTTAAACTGAGCAACTTTCATTTAGGTCTCAACTCAAAATTCTAAATAATTTATGAACTATAAATTTATTTTGAACCTAGGGCAAAAAGGAATTTATTTTCAAAGTAATTTCTTTTGCTCCAAAATGCCTCAAATCTTTTGCAAAGAACTTTGTTAATTCATTTGAAGACTAGGCACATGGATCCAACTTGATTAATTGTTTGCAGGACAATTAGTTAACAAAGCAATACTCAAGCAATTAATTAAATTGAAACAAAATGCAACACACAAAAAAGATGATGCATTTAGGGTTAATGCTTGATAATGCTTATGCCATGCTTAATGAAGGTTTGAGGTTAATTAAGTATATGCATTATGCAGGCTTAACACGGAGGTGTTACAAAAAACTATAAACTTTTCAAGATTTTATGTCACATCAAATTTTGCGGCACATGCATCGAGCATTAAATATAGATGAAAACAAAAACTAATTACACAGTTTGCCTGTAAATCGCGAGACGGATATTTTAAGCCTAGTTACTCCATGATTGGACAATATTTGTCAAATAAAAACAAAAGTGTTACAGTGTCAAAATCCGAAAATTTTTCGGATCTAAACAAGGCGCTAGTGTTCCTAAGGGTGAAGGATAACCTATCAGAAGCCTTTGTTCAATAGATCCAAAGCTTGTAATTGATCATTACATTAGATTTTTTTTGTTTCTGTTTTTGTCTCTTAATTTCCGCTTTTTCTTCTCCCCTACTTGTATCTCCTTTGACTACTTTGGTTTCTTTTCATCAAGTTTAAAATATTTTTTGCAGGGGCCACGGCCCCTCTAGTTTACTCAAAAAACTATGGGTCTGTTTGGTTGGGTGGCTAAGTCCTAACCAGGCTCTAGGAAGCCAACTTTCAGTTGTTTGGTTGCCTGTAAATAGTCTGAAGCCAGGTCCAGCTAAGCCATTTTGGAGGTGCTAGCCTGGCTCTAGGAGAACGAGGTGGGTATCCGTTTTTGTGGAGCCTGGCTTGGCCAGCGCCCTTGCTCCCGTCGCGTCACCTCCCGGTCACCGATGCAGAGGTGTGGGAGCGGACGATGGAGGCTCGACCCGAGGAGGACGATGACGCCAGCGTACTCCGGCTACCAACGCGGAGTATCCCACGACGCTCGATGGCGAGCTCGCGAGGTGGCCATGCTCTGACGAGTATTGGGAAAGGCCGCTTTCTACCTTCGCCGGCGAGCTCCACTTCGACGGCGAGCTCCCGTGGTGGCAGGGCGGGGGTCCTGTGGCTGGTGTGTCGCTGTTGTCGTGCTCACGAGCTCGATTTGGTGGTGTGGAAATCGAAGGACGTGCCTGCGTCTAGGGTGACGCGCCCGTCGGGATGAGGTCCCCTGAAAGGTCCTAATATGGCTAGAGGGGGGGTGAATAGCCTATTTAAAAATTCTACAAAATCACTAGAGCAAGAGGTTAGTAAATAACACAGCGAAGCTTTTTGCTCTAGCTCTAAAAGGGGGTTTTGCAAGCCACCTATCCAACAGTTCTAGTTGATATGATCACTAGGCACACAAGAGCTATGTCTCTACTTACACTAGAGAGCTACCTAAAGTCTCTACACAAGCAAGAAAGCTACTCTAGTTTGTGGGAAGTAAAAGAGAGGATGAGATAATTATACCACCAAGTAGGGGATGAACCAATCACCAATATAAACAATCAAGCACCGGGAGAATGCCAATCAAACACAATTGAGACACGAATTTTTCTCCCGAGGTTCACGTGCTTGCCGGCACGCTACGTCCCCGTTGTGTCGACCAACACTTGGTGGTTCGGTGGCTAAGAGGTGTAGCACGAACCTCGTCCTCACTAGGACACCACAAGAACCTACCCACAAGTGAGGTAACTCAATGACACGAGCAATCCACTAGAGTTACCTTTCGGCTCTCCACCGGGGAAGGTACAAATCCCCTCACAATCACTGGGAGATGGCCACAAACAATCACCAACTCGTGCCAAAGCACCTCCGCTGCTGCAAGCCGTCTAGGTGGCGGCAACCACCAAGAGTAACAAGAAAACCGCAGCCAATCGATCCCCAAGTGCCACTAGATGCAATCACTCAAGCAAATGCACTTGGAATCACTCCCAATCTCACAAAGATGTATAATCTATGAAGGAGATGAGTGGGAAGTGTTTGCTTAGGCTCACAAGGATGTCTAGTATGTTAGAATGCCAAGAGTATTAGCCCCAAGCCGGCCAAACACGTATTTATAGCCCCTCAAGCAAATAGAGCCGTTGGCTCTTTCACTGGGCAAAACACGGGGTCACCGGACGCTCTTAAAGGGGCACCGGACGCTCAACACCTGCGTCCGGTGCTCCAACGTCAGCCGCGTGTCAGAGTCTAACGGTAACCTGCAGAGCACCGGACGCTGAACAGGTTGGCACCGGACGCGTCCGGTGCACACCGGACTCATGCGCAGAGAGCTCCGCAAACTCGCAGGGTCACCGGACGCAAGCCACCGGACGCACCCTTAGCGTCCGGTGCTCACCGGACCCATGCGCAGAGAGGGTCGCAAAACGTCCGCACACCGGACGCACACCACCGGACGCTCAAGCCAGCGTCCGGTGCCTATCGTTCCGGTGCCTTACCCTAGCTGGGCCAGGCACTGTCTGCACCGGACGCTCAGACGCAGCGTCCGGTGCTCCAGAAGCCAGCGTCCGGTGAGTGTTTTCTCAGCGAGAAACACTCCCGTGACTTCTCCAAATTTCCCTCCGGCGCAATAGAAAATATGCACTTCATTTTCTCGAAAAGCGCCGAATCCCGCCGAGCTTGAGAGAGGAACCCATCCTCTCTCTACCCTTCAAACTTCAACTCCCTTCTCAAAGTGTGCCAACACCACAACGTGTAAACAAACAAGTGCACGTGTGTTAGCATTTTCACAATCTTTTTCTTCGAAGGAGTTAAGTTAGCTCACTAGGTTCTAAATGCATGCACATGAATAAAGACACCTAGTGGCACTTGATAACCGCTTAGCCAAAGAATTCCCCTCTTTATAGTACGGCTATCTATCCTAAATGTGATCACACCCTCTATGGTGTCTTGATCACCAAAACCAAAACCCTAAGCAATACCTTTGCCTTGATCTCCATAGGGTTTTGTTTTTCTCTTTCTTCTTTTCAAGGTTGAGCACTTGATCATCTTGTGGTCATCACCTTCATCACCATGATCATCACTTGCTCCATCACTTGACATGTACCAACCTCATTAAGTCTACACACACTTAGTATAGAGGTTAGTACTAGGGTTTCATCAATTATCCAAAACCAAACTAGGGCTTTCATCCCCGACCACGGGTGTGACCGCATTCGTCAAGATCTGGATAGCGCAGCCTGGAGGGTGCCCTTGTCGTGGCCGCGGAGGTTCCAGTCCGTTGCGCTAGGTTGACGTGCGGCGGTCGGTGGGAGCTTGGAGAGGCGGATAAATTCGATGATTCCCTGCTCATCCTGACCTACGGGATGCCATCCCCAATGAATTCCCGCTCCCGACCATCACAACAGGTGCCAAAGTTTCATCCAATTCGACATCCTCTAGTTCGGCTGGTTCTTGCTTTCCATGTACGCTATAAGAAGAGAATGGATAGTTGTTGTTTGTGAGTCTCAATTGGCGAACAAACTCGTAGGGGTTGTTTGACTTTCTTATTGCTGAAGTGGTTCTAAATTTTTTTGAACCGAGAGGCATTGGACTCTGCATTCAGGTGTCGGCCATGGCAGGGTTTTGGCTCCCTTCGCAGTCCTCCATGCCCCCTCCTCCCTCTGCCCCTCCTCGCTTGGCCAACAATAGGTTCGTGGCTCCCTTCGTAGTCCGCCATGGCTAGCTCCTATAAATAGCCATGGCAGATGTGCTACAGGTGCCACCGGACGGATGAGCTCCAGGTGTTAGCCATGGCAAATGAACGAGGTCCATGTGTTTGATGAAATGATTGAGAGGAGGTAGACTTACCCATTGAAGGAAGAGGTGACTCTATACCCTTTGCACAACGAACCAAACACGTGCTCATCCTAGCCAGGTTTAGCAGCTGCAATCAACCAAACAAACCTGAGTGGCTCCCTGAAAACAGGCTTGTGGTGGCCAGACTAAGATTCCTGGCCAGGCTATAATGAACCAACAAACCAAACACACCTATGTACACCAAACGGGGCCTAAGATGATGCCAACAGAACATTACTCCTAGCTGCATTAGTAGTAGGTGTAAGCCTACAGCCTACTGGCTACTGCTGTAAAAATACCGGGAGGCCCTTTTTCTCCATGCGCTTTATTATCTTCATCTCTCTTCCTTCCTCTCTGCCGATCATCTCCGGCAGTGAGATTCTGCTTTGTAGGCAGTTCGTTCTTTTCAGTTGCAACTCATGGGCTTTGTGACCGGCTTCAGCGGGTTTCAGCAACTTTTGTGTGGGTCGGACCTACAGGTAGGCTCAACTGTGCAACCGCGCGCGCTGCACGTTGTCCACGCACGAGTAGCAGTTGCAAATCGTAGTTGGTTCTCGATGGAGTGAACGGGGGGTCTGGACTCCGGAGGAATGGACATGCTTGTGGAGGAAATTTCCATTCATTTTTTAGTTATTAGAATGAGATTATTAGTGCTCTAATCAGGATATGAGTTTGTATATTTTGGGTCACTACCTCATTAGTCCATGCTCCAACACCGCCCATTCATTCACGAATGGGTGAATGGCAAGGGGTCGACGATGTGGGAGTGGAGCAAAAAAAAAAGGTCACGATAACACCATACTTTACCACACTATCCCCCCAAATACTCGCTGGAATTTTACACCCACGTAGAGGGTCTAGGCACCCACGTCGTGTTATAAATAGCGTAAATAATAATATCATCATTGATATGAACAAGTATTTAGAGCTCCATGATGCGGATGCCTAGAACCCTCTACGTTGTGTTATATACTACTACTCAAGCTCTATTTTCTTGTTTTCATATCCACCATCTAGTGTCTTCTAAGTTCTAACACATAGCTAGCAACCAATTATACAAGTTTTCAAAATCAACCAATCTAACTTCTAACACCTATGTTAGGAGACAAGGTAGGAAGCCTGATTACATAGGTTGATAGTTATATTCAAGCTCGGTAAGCACTTGGCTCATATTTGTCTCAAACACTAAAAATACCAAGCCTCGTGGGTGCAATTTGGCACCGAGACCTATACCAGGAGGAGGTAGCTATCATCCCTACCAGTTGGCTTGTCGTACCACATTAGTGCAATCACTTTGTCGTACACCATTCTTGGCTCAGTGTTTCATTATTGACATGTTGCTATCACTATGTAGTAATTATGGTCTAATCAATCTTCGTTAAGAAAGATGTGTGAAGCATAAAACCCTCCATCACCTAACAAAACTATTGTGAGTGCCATAAGCTTTGCATCTTTTGTAGGATTATTTATGGGCATATGCATAAAATTAAAACTAGCCATGAATGTCAAAGTTGATTAAAGTGAAAAGTCTATTCTGCCAACTTGAACTATCACTGTAGTCAGGATTTCCTTTTTAGACTTTAAAACTAGACATCATACCCTCTGAACACTTTAAACTATTCAAATTACCTCTCTACCCCGGCTTTAAGTGTTTTTGAAGGTGGATTTGCCCTTTTTAGTATAAGTTTTTTTTTTGTAAATACTTGACAAGGTTTTAAAATCACGTAAAAATGTCTCTAAGCGCTTAGAATTTCTAAAAGAAAATATCGAGATAAATTAGGCAAAAATCTAAATAAAATATTGAGAGCTCATAAAAATAAATCTAGACACTTAAAACTATATTGAGCTCTAGTAAAATGTAAAAAATGTAAAAAAAATATAGAAAATCTACAATCATATTAATTGATATGTAAATGTGTTTTTACAACTTTTCACAAAAATCAATATGCTACCAGCACGAATGATATCATGAATACATTCAACATCAATGTATGTTGTATTCCTGCTAGTTGCATCTCGTATTTGTACCTACAATGTTTCTAAAATATGTCTATATCAATTATAATGTTATGAGAATTTTCTAGATCTTCATGGCTATTTTCTATTTTTGTAGAGTAAAACCAATTTTTGTCTGAAGGTGCTAAAGATGTTTTCATGAGCTCTAAATATTTTATTTCAATTTTCCATATACTAATCTAACTCTTAATTTGTTTTGGGAAACTTTAAATACTTAAAGCCATTTTGTATGGTTTAAAAATCTTATATAAAGTGTTTACACATTTTTTAACTAGACAAAACTGAAACTACTCTAAATTAAGGTGTGGTGATAATTTAAACGGTTTTGAAAGTTTAGGTGTAAGATATTTGGTTTTGGCATTCATGAAATAACAAAATTAGACTACGACGACAACTAAAAGAGAGAATGAATTTTTCTTTATTGTTTGAGGGGAAGAGAATGATTTTTTCTTGATAAAATTAAATATATAAGTAAGCCCGCATAGACACAGCCCAGCCCAAGTCAGGCGTACAGGTAGTGCCGAATGTGTCACTATCGGCCCACGAATAAAAACACTGGATGTCAGGAAAAGCTAGCGCTCCCGCCTCTCTCGCCAGTCGGCGCTCGGCGGGCGAAATCCGAATGGCAGCCGCGCACGCGCGCGGACCCTCCCCACCCCACCCCACCCCGCGCCGCCAAACGGCAGTGCGGCAGGCGCCAACTCGAAAAAGCAAGCCCCAAACGTCCCACCATCCCAAGGTTTCGATTTCGAATTTGGAATCCCTTCGGAACGGTCGCCGCAATTTCAAAATCCAAATCCTCCCACGCCGCGCGGCCAGCGGCTCCTCCTCCTGCTCCCCCCACTCCTTTTAAATTTCGAACCCCACCCACCTCCATTCCATCCTCACACGAATCGCGCACGCTCCCTCCCCCATCCAATCCGCGCAACACCACCAACCTCCTCCCAATCTCCATCTCGGGGTGGCCGCCACTCTCGCCGCTCCGGCAACAACCCCCCCGACGGCGGCGGCATGGACGCGCTCCCGGAAGGCGTGGTGCAGCACATCCTCTCGCAGCTCAGCAACGCCCGCGACGTGGCCTCCTGCACCGCCGTCGCCCGCTGCTGGCGCGACTGCATGCCCTTCCTCCCGTCGCTCTACTTCCCGCGGGGCGCCTTCGAGGCCGTCGGCAGCGGCGAGCCGGCGGTGGCCGCGGCCGACGACGCCATCGGCCGGATGGTCGACGCCGCCGCGCGCCTCGAGGAGCTCGTCGTGTACTGCCCCTTCTCCGCGTCGCTGCTCCCGCGCTGGCTCGCGGCGCGCGCCGCCACGCTGCGCGTGCTCGAGCTGCGGGTGGACTCCGCCGCCGCCGCCGCCGCTGACAAGTCGGGCCACGTCGACTCCATCGGGGTGGCCGCGGGCCTCGAGGAGCTCAGGCTGTGGGGGCTCACGATGACGCGCGCCCCCGCGTGGGGCCCCATGGAGCGGCTCCGCGTGCTGGAGGTCGTCGGCGCCGTGCTGGAAGACGCCGCGGTCAACGGCGCCGTCGCCGCCTGCCCCAACCTCACCGACCTCGCGCTGCTCGGGTGCGAGTGCGCTGGGGAGGCGGTCGTCTCGCTACCCCTGCTCGAGCGGTGCCGGCTCGACTTCGTCGGCTCTGGCAACTGCTCTCTCCGGTTCGCCGCGCCCCGCGTCGAGTTCCTAGAGATCCAGGGCTTCTGCTTAATCTCTCTGCAAGGCGGCCACCGTCTCAAACATCTCACAATCTCCAAGAACACTGGTGCGCTCCGGACGCCTCTTTGCGTTCCCTTGCGATACAGATTTGGTCCCGTTTCAAATTGCCTGATGGTTACTATTCAAAACTGGGGTGTTTTAGGTACTGTGTATCATGTCGAGATGGGGAAGCTCCCGGAGTTGGACCACCTCTCGCTGCGCGGCGTCCAGTGGAGCTGGGGCGCAATCAGCTCGGTGCTGCAGTGCGCTGGCGAGGTGAAGCACCTGGTGATGAAGGTTGAGTTCTGCGGCGATTATGACACGCTGCAGCCATTCCCGGAGATCGACCTTGTCGAATTCTTCAACAACCACCCGAAGCTTCGCAAGTTCGAGATCCACGGCGCCATGTTCGCGGCGCTGTGTCAGAAGAACAGCCTGAAGAAGGTAAGCCATGCCATACTGGCTACCGCTTATGTTTGCAATGTTTCACTTCTGGATATGGACTTCTGGTTGGTGTATGGCCTAGCTAACTCTGCTCTATCAATGCAGTTGGATTCAAGGTTCGTGATACCTTTCTTGGAGCATGTCCTGGTCACCGTGCGGTCACCTCTGAATGCTGAGCAGAAGCTGAACACCCTCGAGTCCATTGTCAGGTACAGCGTGAGGTTAAGAAGGATGGTCATTAGGATCTCACAGATGAAGAATTGCCATGATGCGGCTGACGATTTCTTTGAGGAGATTTGCAAGTTCACATACATGAACAGTGGGAGAGTGTGCATAGAGTAGAGGAGTTGCTGCATTTTGCAATTCTTGAAGTGAGTTAGCACTAAACCAAGGCAGCTTTTACCCAATTTGTTTTCTCAGGACAATTTAATTGAATAATTTATTGTTTGTTTTATTGTTCACCAACTTTTGTGCCTGTTAACTGCACTGTTCTTTGATTCCAGAATGTAATAAGCAGTCTTGTTTTGTTACTGTTCTTTGATCTAAACATTTTTTTTCCAATTGGTACAATCTAGTTTTGATTTGAAAATATTTTGTTGATTGTAGCCATTTGGTTGCACATTATTCAGTGTCTGGTTTGCTTTATTGACAGAATCGTTATTTAATGACATTGCCACAAATCCATACAACGTCCAGCAGAAATTGCACGATGATAATGTATCACATCAATGAAAGATTCTAGATATTCATAGCAGTGGTACAACTGATGAACAAACCAAGTCAAGCAAACCTATTGATCTGCATTTTGATATTCCTTCTGAATGAAGTGAGCCTTCAAATGGTCTATTCTGTGATAGTATGTGGTTGATCATGTTTCCAATATACATCAAAGGAAAAGCAGTCCTTATCAAAGGAGAAGGGCTGCACACAAACAGTGGGATGAATGAGCATGTAACTCATTATCTGCTTCTACTAAAATCCACAAGCAGTAGCTAAAGCGTTAGGCCAGAAATGTTATGAAATGTAATCCCAAAACTTGCTTCAGACACTAACAAAAATCCCAGATCATCTCAAGCCTGTACTTGTAACTTGTTTCCTCAGACTATACAGTAGAAGTATTATCTAGATGAGTTTATTCTTTCGGAAGAACTGTTTGAGACGCCACAATTGCAAAATGGAGACTCCAATACAGATAGCGAGGCATATAACGCTCAGCCATGTGATCTTCACTTGTGTCCACTCACTCAGGTCTCGCAAGTCTGCTTCTCTGCAACCATAACCAATTTGTCATTTAAGCAGTCATCGGTGTTGTATAAAAACATCAAAACATCAAAATTTAACTTACTTTAATTTAAGGTAGAGCAAGTTTTCATGGATGGCTTTTGCAGCTACTTCTAGCTTGACAAGCTCTAGTGCCACACCCTGTAAAAAAAATGTGGATGGCTAAGAATCACCAAGGAATATGGAATTCTGGCTGGTGGGGAAAGCGACTGGCCCTGTTTGTTTTAGCCTAAACTGTCTCAAGCTGAAACAAACAAGCTGGCTGCTAATTTGTTAAGATGCTTGTCCATTTCACAATCCACATTCCACAGGCTGAAACAAACAGGGCCTGAATTGCTATGCTTAAAAAAAAGTTATCGCGGGCACGGTGCTCACATCAAGCTTCTCTTTCTTAGCAATGGAGTCCCAGTCCTTTGCTGCGATCCCCGTTCTCCAATCAAGGTTAAGGTTCACCACCATTCCCTTCTCCAGAGTCTCCGTCCAGAAGCAGGCAAGGTAACTGCCAGATTCCACCGTGGTAAAGGCAAACTGGCCATGGCTAACCTTGTCGGCGTGATGCAGGACGTCTCCCAAAGGCGATGTCACCTGCAGGAACAAAAACAATCCAGAAAAAAAAAAAACTGCAGTGACGACTGACGACCACATCATTACGTTTTTTTTTCTCCTCTCCTCTCCAGTGATAGTCAATCCATCTGTTCTTGATGTCTGTTCAGTCCAATAAACAGGAGCTGTGACAAACAAAGCGAGATGGTACCAGGTACGCATCCTATTCGTGCTGGAATTGGCATCGGTGATCTTTTCCAATCCATGTCGCATCGTTTGGGTGTACCTTGGCGGAGACCTTGGGGCGGATGGGGTGCTCCTCGAAGAGGATGGAGTAGTCGGCCATGACGACGACGTTGGACTGGATGTCCTCGGAGATGCACTTGATCGCCGTGGTCGCCAGCTCCAGCCACACCGCCCCGGCGCACCCGGTAAGCCACCACAGCGTTACCGCTGCCACCGCCGCGCCTGCCCGGCATTGCCCCATTGTCGCTAGCTGCGTACCACCACCGCCTCGTCAAATGGTATTTGGGTGGTCAGACATGGTTCTTCCCCGAGACGCGCGCGGGTTTCGGATCTGGAGTCTGCCGAGTGCCGAGGAAGTCAGAAATTAGTCAGGTATAAAGCACCATGCAGTGTTGGCACCTCTCGTTTTATCGACACTGCCCAATATGGACAATCATTGAATACGGAATACCAACGTCCTCTTCATTCGGAGTTTGGGCAACGCCCTGTAACACGAAGGCGACTCTATCACCATTGCCGTCCAAGCGTTGGGGACAGATTACAGATAAAAGTAGCCGAGGTACAAAGAACGATGAACTAATGTTGTCTGCATATACGGCCTGCCATTGCCAGGTAGGCAGGCCTTGTTTAGATCACCCAGAAAACCAAAAAATTTTCAAGATTCCCCGTCACATTAAATCTTGTGGCACATGCGTGAAATATTAAATATAAACGAAAACAAAAACTAATTACATAGTTTAGCTGTAAATCACGAGACTCATGCTAGTTTAGCTGGTCGTCGCCGGCGGTGAGTTTCTTGGCTCTGTGTTCCGTGCCAATGCCATGTGTACTACGCTGAGCTGAAATCACGAGGGAGCCAATCATGCCGGCCAATCATTTTCCAGCCTTGTCTCACCTCGCTAGCCTTGCCCGGCCAGGAGAGCCACTTCTCTTTTGCTGGCAAGAAAGTCTTTGCTCGCACAGGTCTCGAGACATCCTAGTAAGGAATCCAACGAGCAGCTTCACTACACCCTTGCTTTACCAAGGTTACACAGTAACAAGCGATAAATCCAAGCAGAACCTGCACCTGTGTACCATGCAAATCGAACATATGAGCTCTCGACCCGAAAATGTTGCAACGCTGAAACACCAAGCGGCAGCTTGAAATCTGCAGTCTCATGGCCTGCAGAGTGCAGACTTGAGCATGCCCCCTTAGAGCAAGTACAATAATAAGTTTATAGTCAAACTAAGACTGATATGGAGAAGAGAAAAGAGGAGAGAGATGATAGCTTGGCTCTAAATATAAGCATCAAGCTAAGCACGGATGCATACGTAGTAGTGGATCCAAATAACAAGTGTTGTGAGAAGGAATAGGAAAGAGAAAATATTTTAGAGACAAGTATGAGACAACTTATTGTATAACTTAATTTTAATCACTTAACTTATAGCCAAATACTTGGCTCTATTGTTGACCTTGCTCTTACATATGTGCCGTCCGTGAAGTGTTGCGCACTCCCATGGCTCGAATGACGTTGGTTTATGAACCTGAGGTTCTGTACATATCAAGAGCACCTCGCCAACAAATGGCGCTCTATTTTCCTTTTACCCGGTCGCAAGTCACGAGCACTATGAAAAGAGTAGACAATTGAGTAACGTGCCGTGGTGGCTGATACTCAAGCCCCTGCAAGTAGCGACACTGTATAAAGGAAATCATAGGAACGTTGTTGCCGGTGGCTTTGCTAGAGTTACAGTTACATATGGTGAGATGGCTATACAGCCTGCAGTCCATTGGCCCAGCCCAAGGCCCAGTATTTTGGCTCGGCACGAGCATGACATGGCCTGGTGAGTAGCGAGCCCAAACTACCCTGACCCGACGCATAGGGCCATGGCTGAGCCTAAAGATGGCAACAGGGACCCGATCCCTGATTCCCCGTGGGGAATTCCCCTATTAGGGGACGGGGATGGGGAGAATTAGCCCCCCACGAGGAAGAAAATGGGGGAAATCTGATCCCCGTCGGGTCAAGCGGGTACGGGGATGGCTGTGCGTCCCCCGTCCCCGTTCCCCGCATCCCCGACCCGTTTTCCTTTATGCATACGTCTGGCCTTAAGGCCTGTTAGAAGCCCACAAAAGCCCACTGCCAAACTAAGTATATATGGCTCGAGTAACCCTAAATCCTACCCTGTCCACTTGCTCACTCTCTCCTGGAGCCGCAACACACAGGCGTCGTCACGAGTCGCGAGCTCTTCCCCTCATCTCCTTCCTCGTCAAGCAAAGCAAGGCCAACAGGAGCTCCTCCATCCCCTGCTGCGCGTCTCCTCTAGCAGAGCAAAGCTGACGCGAGCAGGATGACAGGCTGCTGGCTTGCTGTTGACACTAGGAGGATGGCATCCTGCTGGCTTGCTGTGGATCTTCCTAGATCCTTGTCTCTCTCTCTCTCTGTGCTTTATCTGTAGGATTCTGCTCTCGACATTCAATCTGCAAGCAACATCTAGGTGTTATCCTCATTATTGATCCATGAGATCTACTTTGTTCTTTTGGCTGTAAAAGGAGTTGTGATCCGTAACTTGTGTGGTCCTTAGTTCTCTTGCAAGATGTATTTTTTTGTTGATATTTTTATGCTTTTAGATTATTGATTAGAGAAGTCCTTCAATCCTGTAGAGGGGACGGGATCCCCGTTGGGTATGTAATCCCTGCTCAGGGATGGGGATGGGGAGAAAACGTTCCCCGCGAGCCTTTACGAGGACGGGGATGGGGAGGCAAAACCCGACGGGAAATTCCCCGTTGCCATCTTGAGCTGAGCCACTTCCTAGACACGGCGAGTGGCACGACATGACCCGCCAAGTGGCATCGACCTAGTATTAGGCCCACTAACAACATAGGAGGCCAATATCTCTACGCAACCCAACATCGAACCCCAACCCTAAACATTGCCTTTGACTCACTCAACCATACCCTCTCCTCCATTTGCGTCGCCTCCTTTCATCCGTGTGAGGCGTGATCCCACCGATCCTATTTGCGCCTCCTCCGATCGACAATTTCATGTCGATCGTGGCGTGAGCACGCGACTCCTCCCATCGACGATTTCGTGTTGAGCGAGCACAAAGCACGATGCCGATCCCATCCACAGCTCCTCTACCCTGCAGCCATTGCTTCCTCTCGTCCTTGTTCCGACAACGATGATCCGTCTCCTCCACGCTATTGGTCATTGCCTTCCCACCGTCTCTGCTCTGATTGCCGAGCTATGGGCTGGGTGTACCGAGCATTTTGGATCATCCCCAGCGTCATGCTTGGGACAATGACCAAGCATGTGGTCCTATTTGGCATGGCCCTAGTGGCCCAACGTGTCATGCCCGACCCATCTATAGTGGGTCGTGCCTTTTTCGGGCCCTTGTTGTGTCAGGTCGGGCAACTTTGGCCAATTATAGATGTAGTGCAAGCTCCAAGCAATAAACTAGTAATGACTAGATAAATGCGGGTGTGTTGTACGGAATAAATAATACCATGATAATGCTATTCTGAACATGTTAAAAAAAGAAATCTATCTTCAAACATGATGTTGGGAACATCAATATTACAAATTTAATTTTCTGCATGGCTAGAACTAATAAGAGCAATTATGTTCTAATTTTAACAACATCCTAAGGGTATTGAGTCGGCAAGACCGCAAGCAACAATAGTCAAATAGTCCTTTGCGTTCTTGTTGTGTTGGATTCTTGTTGACTCGGAGATGAAGGCCGTGTTGGACACCAAGAGGGGGGGGGGGTCCGCAACCAACGTTGCGGTGGCGGCGATTGGGAGGTCGAGCTTAGAGTAGAGGTTGACGAGGTGCTGGTCAGCTGAGCTGTGGGGCACCAGGAGGCAATCATCACCTTGACCGTGGCCGCCAGGAGCTACGGGTCGGCCGCCACGGTAGCGACAACACGACACAATTGGGGGGCTGGCCTGGAGCTAGCCTTGTCTGCTAAACACGTCTCCGCAAGTCTGCATACTCCTCCATACTAGAAATACATGATGTTTAGGATATGATTGTGCTTACCAAGGAGTCATTAATTAGGGAATAATCTTTTGGTTTTGCCCATATCAAATAGAGGCGCAGGTATATCCTGGACATGAAAGATTGTCTGCTCTACTGGTTATCGGAGCTGGTTTCGAGGCGCTCGTGGGCGAGGACGGCGGCGGCGGGGGGGGGGGGATTCTCGTGGCCTGCGCCTTTTTTTACTTGGACGTGATTTTGCATGGAAAGTGAATGCGGGATACGAAGCATGCGACAACGTCGATTGAATGCAGGCGTGGAACGAGGCCACCAAGCGCGCAGTTGGGGGCGGGGACCGAGATGCGCATGCAACTTCAGTCGATCGAGGCGGAAGGCCGAACCACAAGGACATTCTAGTCCATCGGACCCCCTTCAGAGGTCAGAGCGTCATTCTTTATAAAATCATAATAAGAGCCCAGGACATCAAGTATATCTAGTACGGAGGAAGTACGTGGTGATTGGAGGTTGGCCACCACGGTCTTTTGGGTCGATAAACCTATATGGAGGAGCCATCTCTCATCCCGTTAAGCTCCGTCCCTTCTTGTCGTATCCAACTCTGTGAAAGATTAGGAGATGTGTGCATGAATTTTGTTGGACGAAAGTGGTTGCTATATTTTAGGTGGTACTAGATTAACAAAAGATTGAGATGCCATGATGCACCATAGGAATATTAATAGCTTATCGAGCGGGGCTCTGTTTCCTTTAAAAACAACTTTGGCTCTATCACTTTTTTAAAAGTGACTTCTCTAAATAAGGCGACGTGGCAAAAGGACTTATTCTATTTTTAAGAACGGATAAATGATGCCAAATGTTTGTAACCCTGACACCCTCCCTCTACTCCCTCCCGAGAACATCGCATGCCACCACTTCTCCTCTCACACATGTTGCCGCCGCCAGTGTTTAATTCGCACCTGGCTCTGTTGCCGTCGCTCGCCCTCATCCGTGCAACGCTTGCCGCTGCCAGCCTATTTGAGAAGGCTCCGGCGCCTTCAAAATAACTAGTGGTGGCTTCTCTAAATGATATTTAGCGCTTATTCTATTTTTCTAGAACGGATGAACGTTCATTGCACCCCCGTTTATTATTATTATTTGCTTTAGTTGTAGTCATAATATTGGTCATAATTAAAGTCAATCTTTTTTTTTTCTGAAAAACAAGGTCAATCATATTTAAATCTTCTACAACTAAAAAAATAAAAGTAAGACCTCCTCTTGCTGCGACATTCTGAGTCCGTCCGTCGGTCCGTCCGTTCCCTGCGATCCGCGCTCCCTCCCTCCCCATACTACCCCGTCAATCACGGGCACCTGCCCTCCTGCTCCATCACGCACGCCGCCATCCGTCCTGCCCATCCATGTCGCCACACTGCCTCTCCCCCGCCGAGCCAATGCCCCGCTCCGTCCCGCCCTACCCCACCCTACCCGGCTCTACACACCTACTGTTCACGCACGCCGGTGCTGCTGGAGGTTGGATGGCTGCGACGTGCCCACAACGGTTGCGGGAGGTGCGGCCTCCGGATCTAGGCACCACGATGGATGACGCCGGTTGCGAGGGCACCACTTGCACAGAGGATGAGATCGTAGGGGAGGAGTATGTCGCAGCCAAGGAAGTCGTGGAAGGGTACCTGCCGCCGCCTGTGATTGCGGGGATCTCGCCGCCCCTGCTGAGGACACATCACTGGCGAGATTTAAGGACGCCGCCGTTGCAGCGATAGCGGAGGACAAGACTGCGGCACCTACGAAGGCTCCAGCCAAGGTGAGTTCTGCCTTCTGGGCTCCTAGCTACCTTCACCCGCCTTGATTCCTCTTCCCTCAAATTCTTCTAATCTCCTCAATTATTTCTGTCTCAATCTGATTGGATGCGACTTGTGGCAAAGCTCTCAAATTTGTACGTCTCATCTATTTTGTTCTTGTCACAAAGTTTGTGCAATAATTCAGCGTTGCTTCCAATCTATGAAAGAAAATGGGAGAACGCTCTGTGGAATAGGTTTGTTCAGGCTTGGAACATGTTCGAGAGAAAAAGGAGCTGATATCGAAGGCCCAGAGCAGAAAATAAAGATTCTTGGCAGGGAATCCATCGTTGTCTTTGATGACTTTGCTCACAAGCTAGAACAGAAGATAGGAAAAAGGCCTTAACATTTAGTTCAAAGGTCATTGTACACTGATGTAATTGAATCATGCCCACCTCCTGGGAGTGGAAGGACAAATTCCCACACCATCAAAAGCCATCACAATACTGGTGGCCTTCCAAAAAGTATGAAGTTAAAACTCATCGAACCACTCAAGCTCCTATTCAAAGATGAGGTACCAATTTAAATTAATTCGTGTAATATAATTTGTAATTTTTCTTAGTTTAGTACATTGATCAGGTGTGTTATGATGGAAGGAACCATGACAATTTTTTTTAATATCTGCAGGTGCGGAAGTTGGGTAGTATTTTGAATGTCCTAGATTCATTTTTTAAGTGACACCCATTTCCTGGTCTTGTTGTATGTGTGCTAAGTCATGTTACACAAGGCAATGCTGAACTCTAGGATGGTAGCAACCTAAAATGTACCTTTTGGAGGTTATACTGATTAGTAGATAGTGGATTGATGTCCTAGACTCCCTGTGGTTAGAAGTAGAACATCTTGTTTACAGTTAACTTCTATGACAAAGGACTCCATGGTATGGATTTGCCATTCATCTGGAGTCTATTCCGCACATATTTCCTTACCAAATATGTGATCAGTATTAGGGGAGTTCAGCACATACATCTTCTTGCCATTTGCTCCCTAAAATCCCATCCAGGGTGCATTTCTTTCTCTGACTTTTACTTTCTAGGAAGAGAACACAAACTACAGATAGAATAAGTAGATGGAAAAAGGCTAGAGGACTTAACCTGCCTGTACTAAACCTGAAACTTCACGTATTCTCTGACTGATGTGTACTAGCTGCACAGATATGAGTGGTCCTATCTGAGATTACTGAAGTAGAGTTTTCAGTAACTTTGATGGTTTCGCTAAGTAATAATGAGATTACTAATGGTGTGATGTGAACAAAATTTTGCCTACTAAATCTTTTCCACAAAGCCCACTGTTTAGTTGGCAGTGTGGTCTCTTTACAGTACAAACTCCCTAGAGGATTTGACACAGTTGGTTGCATTGATATAACTCAGATAGTTCTATGAAAGTTGTTTGTTTGCAGAATTTGGGGCACTCCAAATGAAGGAATTTGACCAGGTGTTGCTTCATTACCTGATAACAAATCAAATTTTCAAAGTGTCACCCGTGGTAAGTAAAAAACAAGTTCTTTTTATTATTGCATTTAGTGGAATGAGATTTGAGTTGTGGGTGTGGATGAAAACTTTCAAAGTGTTTGATCTGTTACAGATAAGTTTGGGATCTTCTTTTTGCTTGTGTATGAGGGTAATTGAACATTGTAGTGATTACTATTTTTGACCATAACATGTGGTTCACGCTGTAGGATCTTGCAACGGTGGTCCCAACACTTAAACCTTTGGGACTCATATTTTCCTGCTGCTTCACTGCTATCTAGGTTATGTTGCCTTAGTATCCACCAAATATCAAATTTAAACCCATGGGTATAATTCATGGGTATAGTGGATTATGTATTCTATCGGCAGAGGATCTAGACATCCTATGATGTTTTTTTCTTCTTTTTTTTGGAAAAAAAGTGATGCAAATGCTTCAGAGGCAGGGAAATAGATGCAAAGCTTTATTCAAAACACTAGAGAAGAAAGTTGACCAGAATTCTACTATACCAAAATGCATTCCATCCAAAGGTATGATGCCTTGCAATGCTTCCTGCTCTGGCCTCTGGGTGTATTTTGGTATGATGCCTTACGATGCTCACAGACTGGGTGTATTTTGGTATATTCAAATGAGCCCAGAACATTATAGAACTGGTATGGATAGATGAGATTTGATTTAAGATTATTTTATGACAAACAAGCAATGAATTGGAATTATTATAATTGAGATATCAATCTTACAAGTTGGACTGTGTGCTTTAATGTGTGTCTGTTTCAAAAAATCTATTGATAGCACTTGAAATTATCAACCTTTCAAAAATATAAAGATTGTTCTATTTTTCTTTGTCTGTTTCTTTGATCTCTTTGCTAAAATTCCTGCAGGTGATCTCTATTCCAAGTTGACTTGAACTACAATAGCAGGCTTGACGCATCGATGAGAGCTGTGCAGTAGCAGGCTCGATGCATCTCGTATCAAGCTCCCCATATCTTGATCTTCATGCAGGTTCATTTACTTTCTAAAGAAACCAAAGTCATGTTCCTATTCCTGGAGATCATGTAAAATTCACACGCTGCTCAATCTGTTCATTCTAACCTTTATGTTTGTTTGTGGGATAGAGAGGGTGATTTACTCAACCTAACAAAGTGACAATAGTGAAACCTTTCCATACCACTGAAAGTGTGGTCTTGCATAAATAAATTTTAAGCAATCAAACAATACAAATTGTAGCCATGTGTATTTTTAGAATGCTTGTTGACAATATGTGCTGGCGACTGCATTGCTGTCAAATAGTTTACACACGAGAACTAATGTTCGATGATTATTTTGGTCATGCTCAAAGAGTCAGATCACATACCATTCAACTGGCAAGAAGTCCTACTTGATGTAACAAGTGATAGGAGAGGAGAAGAAGAGAAACTTAGGCCTGCAGGCCACTAAGGTTGTGCCATTCCCAACCAACCGACAATTTCCTTTCATTTCCTTTTTACAATATTTTAACTAATGAAAATAAGCAATACAAGCCAATGATCTTACCAGATCTGAATTTGTTGGGTGCTACAGCTACAGATTAATGATTATTGTTTCATATAGTTTATAATTTTTCTTAGTTTAATGCATGATCAGGTGTGTTATGATGAAGTATTTTTATTATTTTTGTAATTTTTTTAATGTCTGTAGGTGTGGAAGTTGGGGAGTATTTTGAATGTCCCAGATTCATTATTGAAGTGGCACCCATTTCCTGGTCCTGGTCTTGTTGTACTATCCTAGGTGATGTTACACAAGGCAATGCTTTGGAAGTTCTTCGTCAGGTTTGAACTTTTAGAATTGTTGAAATTTTGCTACAACACCTTGGATACACTGTGAATTGGTAGCATCTCACTTCAATTTTTTTCAGGTGAACAAGATATTTATTCGAGCTGTTAAATGTTATTTTCCGCTATTGTGTTAATTTCATGAACTTTATTTTTTGAATTAAATGTTATTTTAATGTTGGTATTTAATTTTTACAGTATTGTTATCTTATCATGTGATCTATGTGCTTTTAATATAAAATATTAGCTATCCCGTAGCAACGCACGGGCATGCTACCTAGTTATTCTTTAAGATAAAAATAAGGCTAAACCAGACACCATTTTGGGCCAAGAACCCAAGGCCCATATGGCCTGACACCCTCCCTCTACTCCCTTCCAAGAACACCTCACGCCACCGCTCCTCTGCTTGCACATGGCGCAGCTCGCCATCGCCCTCGCCTGCGCCGCGCTTGCCTTCTCCTACGCTGCCGCACGCCTGCCCACGACGCCAGTCACCCGCATAGCACAGGTGCTTGCGCTGCCGTTCGCATGCCTTGCTCTGATGGTGAAGCACCGCGCCGCCGTCGCCTCGTAGCCGAGCAAGGAGCACGCAGAGGAGGGATACAACATCTCAGGCGAATCCGTAAGAAGCCACAATTTGGTTTCTCCTTTTTTTTGAATGAACAGGAGGGGCGCACCTCTACTGGTGAATTAAAAAGACAAAAAAAGAAGCGTTTTTACAGAGCTAAGAGGAGGGGAGGGGGGAGACAAATCAGGAAACAAAAAAATAAATGAAGAAAATCAACCAAACTAAGAAAATTACACTAGATTGTTTATCCATAATTCAATCCAGGGAAAGTAACTTCTTCTTGCACGCACCAAAAGTAGCACCATTTCAGACTTGAAGAGTCTTTTGGCTTCATTGATCGTAGGCAATCTGTTATTGAAGATGAGGCCATTCCTTACATGCCAGATGGCCCAACACATGAGTATAATGATTTCCATGTAGAAGGGAACTTGCAGCTGTCTTCTGAAACTCTCCAGATTCTGAAATAGGTCTTGCTGGTCAGAAACTTGCAAACCAATCTAATTCCAGCAGGTTGAGGCAAAGGGGCATTGAACCATTAAATGAAGTAGAGATTCCTCAGTCAAGGAACTACAGAGTACACAACTGTAATCTTGCAGTTCCATATTTTTCCTCTTTAAGAGCTCTCTGGTGCTTAATCTGTCCTTAAGAAACAGCCAGGCAAAAACTTTGTGTTTATTTTGACATGAACTGTTCCAAACCCATTTGAAGCTTTTGTGAATTGTCCTATGACCACTTAATTGTTTGTATGCTCTTGCCACTGAAAACTTTCCAGAATTCCAAATACAAGTCCAGGAATCAGATTGTTCGTTTAGAGCCAACTGATGGAAATCCTGTTGCAGCTGATTTAGTTGGAGAAAAGCCTGCTGTGACAGTGGCAGGTTAAAGAAATCCAGAATGTTTTCCCTTGAAATTGCCTCAGCTAGTATTGTTGAACTTGATTTGACAAAAGAGAAAAGCTCTAGATATGCCTGCATTGGAACTTTGCTGTTCCATAAGTCTGTCCAAAGATAGCAAGATCTTGCATTATTAATATTAACCGCAGCCAAACCCTTGAATTTGTCTGTTAATTTCAGAATGTCCCTCCACCAAAATGAGCCTTTCTTAGATGACGAAGATGGTAAACTTCCAGCCTCATAGTAGCTTTCCCAGACAAGAGCGACCCATGGTATATCTTCTCTATTGAAAAATTTCATCAAGTGTTTGAGAAGCAAGGCTTCATTTTGTGTTTTAAGGTCCAGCACCCCCAATCCACCTTCTTTCTTTGACTTACAAACCATAGTCCAAGCAGCTTTTGGCCTTTTGTTTTGCAAAAGTGCCTCTAGCTCCCCAAGTTCTCCTTCGGTGAAGCCATTTTTGACAGTGATGTTCAATATCACTTAGGCCTTGTTTAGTTCTAAAAAAATTGTAGCACTTTTATTTTTATTTGACAAATATTGTCTAATTATGGAGTAAATAGACTTAAAAGATTCGTCTCACAATTTACAGGTAAACTGTACAATTAGTTTTTGTTTTCATATATATATTTAATGCTCTATGTATGTGCCGCAAGATTCGATGTGACTAAACAAGGCCTAGTTCAGAGCGGAGTCCTTTCGAGAGCCATACCAAATAAGCTCTAAGGGTGCATTTGGGCCTTGTTTAGTTCCAACAAAATTTGGGAAATCGACACTGTAGCATTTTCGTTTATATTTGACAAATATTGTCTAATCATGGACTAACTAGTCTCAAAAGATTCGTCTCGTCAATTCCGACCAAACTGTGCAATTAGTTTTTATTTTTGTCTATATTTAATACTCCATACATACGTCTAAAGATTCGATGCAACGGAAAATTTGAAAAAAATTTGTAATTTTTTTTAGAAACTAAACAAGGCCCGGTTGAAGAGCTGAGGTAGAATGGAACTGTTCCATTCCTATTTTAGGGATAGAATGGTTATTCTAGTGTTTGGTTGGAAGGATGTTGCTGTTATGTTTTTTTAGTGCTTTGTTGGAGGGATGAGATGAATAAGGTAACAGATCCGTTAACCCTATCAACTATGGGGTCTACCGTTTTTCTCTCTTTTTTTTATCTCTGTTGTTTTTGTACCTGAACTGGTTCTTATTTTTTATCCTTTTCAATAAATAATTTACTGCAGGGGTTTAAAAACCCCTCCAATTTTTTCAAAAAAACTATGGGGTCTACCTGTCATAGAAACATAACTTCTTCTCTTTTCTCTCTTCGTTCTTCTCCTAGAGCCGTCAGCCGTTGACCTTGACGCATCCATGTTGTCGGCCATAGTCCTCCTCGTGCCCCCGGCATACCCCTGCACCCCTAGCCTGCACCGCCGTCGTGGACCTCGGCTTGCTCCACTGTCGCCGCTGCCTACGCCCAGCCATTCGCGGCTACTAGTCCTAGCCCTCGCTCGCTTAGGCAGCACACACAGAGGAAGATAACGTGAGTGCTAAGTGCGTTTTGTTGATATTTTTTAGAGCAAGCTCATCCTAGAATTTAAAGGAATATTATTGTTTAGAAGTCATTCCATCCCTCCAGGCTCCAGCTCCTCAACCAAAACAACACTTAAGACGGAGCCGCTCCATCCCATTCTGGCCCATCCCACCAAACAAACCACTCTAAATGGCTTGAAACTATTTGTACCATTGTGCTCACATGCCAAATCACCCTAAATGGCTTGAAGCTATTTGTACTTGTGCTCATATGAAGATAAAAGCGACCTAAAGTCACAGACACATGCATATAAGAAATTTTGAGCACTTCTTTATGCGCTCCTCATATGATAGCAAGTGCACGAGAGAAATAATTTTATTCTTTGTAGGTTAACTTCTTGGTTATTGACAAGCTCATAATTTGGGCTATTCTTCAAAAGTTGGATATATATGATTTGGTTTCTATGGCTTCAGGCCTTCACATACTTGGCACAGGTGGAAAATGTTATCTTATTTTTTTAGATACATGACATATTTTAGTTTTCGAATTGTTAGTCAGTAAAGTGTATGTGGTTTTTTCTTTTGGTGGCTATATGTCTCTTATTTTTTATGGAATATGAAGGGCTGCCTCTACTAAATTAAAAAATATTAAGAAAAGAGAGTACAACCAGAGGTTATTATAAGAAGCCCTACTAGTCATTGTTCGAAAAGAGAGAGATAATGCTCTTTTTGCTCCATGTACCAATGCACAACTGCTTGACTAAAAAAACCTATTACATTTAGTAATAAATGGTTGCATATTTGCAGTTCGTTTGAATTAATCAACACTACTTTTCAGTTCTAGACAATATTTTTCTCTCACAACAAATCAGTATCAGCATCAACATCAGTAAAAGCCTAAATGTCAGCATCAACAGAAGCTTTGCTCCATGTAGAAAGGGACTGACAGCTTCCGCTTGAAGGGGCTTGTGTTTCTTTCAAGGCAGATATCGTAAGTATTATTTTCAAGAATTTGTATAAATTCGATGTAATGCTTTTGAAAATTTAATATTTTTTTCAGAAAACATTGTCGTTTAATAAATAATAATCTGATAGTTTCTTGATCACTTGCATCACTAAAGTTGAAAGCTGACAAGTATATACTTACGTGATTTGCAAAAGATGCCACTTATTATTCTGACAGCATCCACTAGTAGGAAATTAAAGCATGATGGACAATTTCCTTGGAAACTATCATTACTTCTGCACTAGGCGGCTACTCCACTCCAAAGTGGAGGCTCATTTCACACCTCAAATCTGATTGCACTGTGTGGGCGCGAAGGAGAACTCGTGGTTCTCCACGTCGAAGAGCACGTGCATATTCTGTTGCTGATAGTTGCCGATGATAGCCCCTCGGGCACCCGAGCTGATCACTAGGCACATTCTTCCTGCACTCACCTCGACCATGTAGCTGTCTCGCCGAAGCAACATCGCGGCACCACCGTCGAAGTGGTACACCAGCGGCGGCACTTGCACCGCCGTCTCCACAGCTCCGCCGCCGTTCCTCGGCAGCTGGAAGCAAAGCTCGTACTCGTAGCCATGGTCCGTGGCGTTCACAACCGGTAGCTTCACGGCCTCCACCATAGCCTCCTTAAGGGCCTCCATCACCACTGACGGGAGCATGCCTGTCGTGTCTCCTGAATCGACGAAGGTGCCACCACTGCCATCGCGTCCAATGGCGAAGCTCGACACGGGCACGTTGAGCCTCTTCGTCCCAACAGAGATGCCGATCAAGGGCACGTAGTAGTAGTAGTTGCTGCCATCTGGGTTGGTCACAAGTGAGGTCGTCTGGATTGGCCCTGTGGTCCTGTACTTGGACAGGTCGGCCATTGCCCCGAAGAAAATATGGCTAGTCGTATTGCGATCGAGGAAAGGAGTGAGGCAGTAGGAGAACCTCGGTATCTGCAGCTGCGAGACCAAAGACAACCTGTCCGGGCTGATCCCTAGGATGCCGGAGGCTCCGGGGAGGCTACCGGAGGTGAGCTTTCCGCACCCGAAGTCGAGGGAGACCGAGACCCTGCGGTGCTCGCCGAAGGTGAAGGTCTCGGACGCCAGCTCGCCTTTGGTCGTGGCGCTGCCGTAGTTGTAGGTGTAGATGCACTTGTTTCTCGAGCAGTTCTTGGTGTTGAAGCTGCCCGTCTCACACAGCCTGCCGTCGCAAGGGGCGGCGGCAAAGGAGGAGGACTTGGCAGGGTCATAGAGAGGTTTTTCGCGGTGTTGTCTAGTATCGAAGAGCTTGCACTGTGTCCAGATGAGGTCGCTGCCTGTGTCGAGGATGAGTGTGCGTGGCTGTGGTGGAGTGCCGATGCTGACGGTCAGTGTATGGTGCAACCTGCCGAACGGCCTGATCGGCATCGGCACAATGGTGCCGTAGTTGCTCGCTCTAGCCACCCTACTCGCCGCGTTCCACGCACGCCGGGCCTTGCTCGCCCTGGCGGCGTCACGGAGCATGTCGTGGTTCGAGAGCAAGCTGCCAGCGTAGGGATGGTTGAGCTTGGCGCGGAGATCAAATGTGGAGGCATCCGATGGAGCCGCCAAAGAGACCAGGAAGGTTGCGAGGAGCAAGATGAAAGTAGACGACGGCGCCATGTCTTGGATTATATAGTTGTAAATCGTGTGGATTGCTGTGCTTCTATATATGCCTGTGCGCACAAAAGCATTGTGTTGGCTTGACCGCTTGAGTGGTGCTCGTAGTGGTGGAGTGCGTGGCATTTTATAGGCGTCGCTGGTGCTGAAGCCTCACATATTGCTTTACTTTATAGATGTGCTACTACTTCACTAGGCCATCAACCCTACTCCATTAGTGTCAGTGTTGGTTTGTTAGTGGATAACCAGCAGAGACTGAAATGACCTGCCGTGGTCACCACTGCAGTGTTCTATATGCATCATATTAGCAAACCGGCCGGGGGCTTGTGTAGCTGCATATTGTTAGATATTTAGACAAATTTAGGCACAACTTAATCCAAAAATAATAAAATATTTACCTGTATTTGCAAAGATGATGATCAACATTCTGAAAACAAATGCAAATCCATCAAAACTAAGATAGAGGTTTGATCTACTCCCTTCGTCCACGAAAGAATCAATTTCTAGAGTTATCCTAAGTCAAACTTTTTAAACTTTGATCAAATTTCTAGAAAAAATACTAAGATTTATGATATCAAATTAGTATCATTAGATTCATCATAAAATATATTTTCATATGATGCATATTTTTGTCATAGATGTTTTTTTCTTTTTTTATAAAGTTAGTAAAATTTTAAAAAGTTTGACTGGCATATATTCTAGGAATTGATTTTTTCGTGGACGGAAGGAGTACAATTTTTTATTGGTGCATTAGTGAATTGATCAAAGGCTTCGGGGATAATGATCTCCAAAAACTGCTTTGCCAAGTTATCAGATTGAGCATGAACCAGGGTCAAAACCATTAATCAGTTTGATTGCTAATTTATGGACAAAACTTGTGAAAACTTCATCAATATCACTTCATGTGGGCACTTTGATCAAAACATCATGAAATGCACAAATAAGAGTGAGGGATTCTTATGAGCATAAGATGCATATGAAATGCACTTGCTTAACACTAGGGAGTTACATAGCGAGCTACTCACTGTTTTTAGTATGAAAATAATTCAACTAAATAAATCAGGTCGAGGTCGAGCTCAGGTAGAGAAGTTTATTTTGGGCTTGCAACTCACTATATAGACCCTATCCACTAATTGTTGCGGGCTAGGCAGACGAAGAATGCTCAGGTCTAGTTCAATGGCATTTTCAACATCATCATCCGCAAAGGAAAAACTAGATTTTTTTTCATATTATGAAATTATAAAATCAATTTCATATATATTATATGTCATTCTAAAAATCGATTCAATATATTGCTTGGGCCGGCCAGTGAGGAGGGGGCCTACCACAGAGAGAGAGAGAGAGAGAGGAGAGGAGGGAGGGGGTGTGGGTGTTAGTGAGGAGATGGCTAAATCACAAACAAAGTGTGTGACAGTGGCACTAAGTGGCTAGGAAGGAGGGGCTGAAATGGCGAGCATTGCTACGACCAAATTTGGCCAGACTCAATAAGAAGTTTAATGTCTCAATTTTCAACACATCTTATTTTGGAAACAGTGTAGAAGAGTTTCATAGGGATGAAACTTTCTCTGCTCCCATAAAACTTTCATCATCTCTCATTTCATTAGTACGGTGCCACATTAACATATCTAGTGCCCATGAAACTCTGATGAAATTGCATTGAGACTGGCCTTAGTGGAGTTGCCCCCTACTTGACCTATGGGAGAAGGTAGTAAGAGGGATTCGGGGCCTTTACTTTTGAGTAGCCGATACGGTGTTTGGTTTGAGGAGTGAGTTAGTCTATTATCACATCTCTGTCACAAAAAAATAGTCTATTGTCACCTCATTTCTCACAAATTGATAATTAATACTGGTATAATAAATGGAGTCACTCTACCAAATTTAAAGAATGATGCATCATCTCATCTAGAATGGAGTGATATCTCAAACCAAACAAGCAGGTTGGTTGCTGGAGGTTTTTTTTGTTTTTTTGGCTCCACCACCGAAATATGACTCGCGGTGGCCTGTTTAGGTAGCCCTTCAGAAGATGCTTGGTGCCTGCTACTAAGTAACAATATATTATAAGCACATTTTATATAAAAGTATGTATCTATATTCTCTTAGCTTTCATTTGTTCACTTTTTCTCTTGGCGGACGTTATCATTTCTTTTGTGCTACTATACAAATTTCTTCTACATTTTAGATGCCACGAAAGTGTAAGGCGCACGGGAACCATCTATTAATACATTATCTTTTTTGTGATGCCACGAAACACCTATTTGTACTTTGAAAAAAAATGATTGTTGCACATTTTTTCCTCCACTCAGGATTTGAAAAGGAATTATTAGATGGCTAAACATGCTGCAACTGCACTTGCACTTGCATTTGCATGGCTCAGATGTCGTCACATTTTGTTGGCGCGAAGGAGAACTTCTGGTTGCGCACATCAAACAGCACGTGCATGTTCTGCTGCTGGACGTTGCCGATGATGGACACGCCGAAGCCATCCGGCGACGTGCCCACAGCCAGGCACATCAACCCGGCTCTCGGCTCCTGGAAGTAGTTATCCCGCGGCAGCGTCATCGCTGCGCCGCCGTCGAAGTGCAGCACGAGCGGCGGCGTCTTCACCGCCTCCATCGCCACGCCGGTCGGCAACGCGAAGCACAGCTCATAGTCATCATAGTCCTCATCGGTCCCGTTCGCCACCGGGAGCCTCACTGCCTCCACCACCGCCTTCTTCACGGCTCTGAACGCCGTCTCCTCGAGGTACGACATCGTGCTGCCGGAGTCGACGATCGTGCCGCCGCTGCCGTCCGGCTTTATCATCCCGAGGCTGGTCGCCGGCACGTCCAGCCGCTTCGTCCCAAGCGACAGCCCCACCAGTGGCACGTAGTAGTAGGCCGTCTCCATTGCCGGGTTCCTCAATATGGAGGTGGTCTGGACCGTCCCCGTCGTCCTGTACCTGCGCAGGTCCGCCATGGCACCGAACAGCAGCGGGCTGGTCTTGCGCTCGGCGAAAGGAGTGAGGCAGTAGGAGAACCTTGGCACCGACAGCTGCGAAACGAGGGACATGATCCCCGGACTCAGGCCCATGAGGCCGGAGGCGCCGACGAGGTCCCCCGCTGAGAGCGCGCCGCAGCCGAAGCCGAGCGGGAGGGAGACCTTGGCGTTCACGCCGAAGGTGAAGGTCTCGGACGCGAGGACGCCGCCGGCCTCGGCGCTGCCGTAGAGCTCGTCGTACATGCACCTGTTGTTCCTGGCGCAGTTCTTGTAGCTGAACTGGCCTTCCTGGCACAGCCTGTCGCTGCAGGGGAGGTAGGCGAAGGAGGAGGACCTGCGGGGCTCGTAGAGCGGCTCGCGCTGCCGGCTCGCCGACGCCGCCGTGCGCGTGCGGCGGGACAGCATGCTGCACTGCGTCCAGATGAGGTCGCTGCCGGTGTCGACGATGAGAGTGCGCGGCTGCGGCGGCGTGCCGATGCCGACGGTCAGCGAGTGGCCCTGGTCGCTGAGCGGGGCGACGGGCACGTCGGCTGCCGAGAGGTTGCCGAGGACGCGTGCGAGCCTGGCATTGATCCGCGCCGCACGGGCCTTGCTGGCGCGGGCGGCGTGGATAATGACGTCGCCCGTAGAGAGCGAGCTGCGGCCAGCGTAGGGGTGGTTAAGGTCAGCTCGGAAGTCAATCGATAAGCCGTGGGCGACGGCGACGGTGAGGCACAGAACGGGGAGGACGATATGCAGCGCCATGCCTTGGAAACTAGCTAGGACGGGCGCAGGGCATATGCACTTGAGTAAGTGGTTTAGCTTTTGGGTTTAGTGAGGGGTTATATAATTCTCACGGTGGTTGGGTCGTCGGCATCGTCTTGGCATGAACATGATGGTGCAAAAAAATTTTTGTCGATTCGTTGCATTGAGTGTAGGTGCACGGTGTGCCTTTCGATCGGCTTTCGCCGTGGAAAGCGACGTACTGCTTTGTATTAGTGGTGGCTGAAGAGCCGCACAATGCAGCCGGTCGTAGCAGCATCTTGGCACACTAGCTAAGTATACTAGCTAGTCCTAGACTCCTATGGCCAAGCAAGGGATTAGTGTTGTTCGCCCTCAGAGCAAGTTTAATAATACAGCCCACTTGCTAACTGTAAGGTTTCTTACAGCCTTCTCTCAACCCACCCATACAATAGTTAGCTATTCACTATTAATACATGGCCCACTTATCTCTCACAAAGTTTTTTGGTTCTTGTGTCTAAGCTGGCTGTAAGCTTACAACCTGCTTCTCCTCTCTCTCTTCCCTTCTCTCCTCCACATCAGCATTTAGCTAGCTTACAGCCTACCATAATACTTGCTCTCATGGACCCATGGTAGACTTGCGCTTACAACGAACGTCTGAAAGCTCACAATGGGACACCGCCGATCTTTTTTTTGATGAAATCTGATTTATTACGAAACAAGTTTTAGTACAAAGGATTTACACTAAAAAGGGGGGGGGACAGAGGAAAATTAGGAAACAAAAAAGAGAAGAAAGGGCAACTGCCCAAAGGCCAATTAAGCAAGGTTTGTGGACCATTGATCAATAATGGGGGAGTAGCTTTTCTTGGCCCTCAGCAGGAGGAGCCTCCATTCTTCTTTGAAGTTTAAATTTGCTGCCTGTAGTGTGGGGTTATATTAACTCCCCTGAAGATGAAGTCATTCTTTGATTTCCAAATTGTCATGATACCAATATGATGATTTCCATGAAAAAATGGACTGCTAGCTGCCCCCTAGAGCTGTGGAGAAGCTAGAAAGGATTCATGTCTTGATCAATCTGGATATTTACCAAATTCCAGCATTGGGTTGCAAAGGGACACTCCAGCAAAAGGTGAATGATTGATTCTTCAACTGGGTTATTGCACAATACGCAACTATAATTTTACCCCAGGAGGTGCTGGTTTGTCAAACCTCATTCCCTACAAACTCAATGTTTTAGGATTATAAATTATCCATTAATTGTTGATAGCAAAGAAAGGTCAGATGAGGTTATATTTAGACTTGGAAGGTAATTAGAATAAAAATAATCAAATTTGATTAAATCTAGACCAAGTTTGCAAACTCCATGGAAAATGCCCAGACCGTTTTCTGCACGGTTCATGGGTTGGCAAAAGGGAAAGTCGCCGTAGGTCTGTTTCTTCGCCCTAGTGCCACATGCTATAAAAACCGGCTCAACCGATTTGACCTCTTTAGTCTAAAACTTTTCAAATCTGATCCAAACTCCAATCCTGTAGCAATCTATAGGCTGCATCTTTGAAGGTTTTTTATGAGGATAAGATCATCCGTCTTTGTACGAACACAAGGTTGAAATGTGCCCTTGTGGTTTGATTTGTGATGAGTGATTGTCAACGTAATCCACGACCTAGGTTGAGTTGGTGACTAACTATTAGCGTGAGTTGGGTCGTGCGACGTGTCTCTTGGCTTGTGATGTGCAGGTGTGGAGCTCAGAGGTGGTGGTCGACGGTGAGGAGAAGGTCAAGTAGAGACGTGCCGTGCCGATGGACCTGGAGCAGTGAAGGGCGGACGTGAGGCTAGGACTGACGGACCAGGAGGCCGGGTGACCAGCCACAGTGACTGATATCTAGGACATCGACAAGTGCAAGTGTACATGGGAGTGATCGTGTTGACCAAATCAAGATGACGGACGTGCGAGTCGAGCGAGGCTCAGGAGGACTTGGCGGGCCGGCCGGTCGAGGACGGCGGTGAGACATGTCGAGTGGTGGAGAAGCGTATGGAGTACGCTACTCGCGGCGGGTTTCGCGGGTTTGGGCCTCAAAACCCGGGCGGAGATTCCAAGAAACGGACGACACGTGGCGGCATCGAGGAGTTAGCGTCGAGGCTAAGCTACCTCATGAAGGGCACGGTGGCTGTCGGATCTAGGTTATGTCGAGTTGGACTAGAATGCCACTGTGACTAGCTAGTTCGCTCAAAAATATCTAGGGGCATTTGGAAAATGTGTAATAGGCTTATAAATAAGAGGTGGCTGCCCCCAACCCACCTCACCTCCTCCATTTTCATTTTCTGTCATCCTTTCTAGGTTTTCTCCATCTCCTTAGTCTTCTATGTGAGAGAGAGGTCCACAAATCCATGAATTTGTGTATGTACTGAGATTTGCTGCGAGAATGGAGGTTTTAACCTCCTCGTGTCCTCTGGGATTCGATTTGTGAGATGCTTTTGTGAATCGCGTTCGTGTTCTTCACGTTCTTGTTTTCCCCCTTCTCGTTCTAGCCTCGATTCACTGTTTGGAGACTGATTTCATTCGTTCTTTTTTGCGTTGGCTTGAGCTATGACTTGAGTTGAACCTTTCCATCGAAGAAAATCAACTAATTCCTCATGAGCTCATAGATCGGGTCGATTTCATGGCTAGGTTTCAAGAAACCAATTTGTCCCTTCCCTTTTGATTTCTCATTGATTGGCTTTAAATTGGACGATGATCTCCTAGAAGTAGCTCACCTATTGTCTTGTGACCATGTCGTTAAAATTTTGTGGCAATTGGTTTTTGATTTGACAGCCCAATAGTCGGATTTTTGGTTGGAGGTGATTTTCGGAGCTCTCTGTTCTTGCTGATTTGTGATTCGCGGACAGTTTAGGTGTTGGGGACAGTTCTGCGTAGTTTCGGGTGTTTCTGGGCGTTTGAACTGCGGACAGTCTGGAAATTATTTGCGAACTGTCCGCCATTCATTTTTTCACCAAGACTCAAAGCTGGTCCAGCAAGTTTGGGTTTCTAATTTTTGAACTGCGGACAGTCCGTGGTACTATACCACACTGCACAGTACTATAGCTGACAGTACGCGACACTGTACCACACTGCGCAGTACTGCACTGGACAGTCCGAGGTACTGTAGCGGACAGTCTGGTACTGTAGTGACAGTCTACCACCTCCAGTTTTGTGCGTTTCGATCTGGTTCTTTGAGAGTTTGTTTCCATCAGTGCTTGAGTACTTTTGGGTGTGCCTAAGACTTCACGTGTGGTATCTTGCTACGAGTTAGCACGCATATCTTACGTCCTTAGTGAGTGTTTGTTTTGGGTTGTTTGTGAGCCAAGTACTAATAATTTTGAAAGAAATTTGAGGGCCCCATTCACCCTCCCCTCTAGTCGCCGTTTCTGGTCCTTCACTCTAGCCTTGTTTAGATACACCCAAAAACCCAAAACTTTACAAGATTTCCCATCACATCGAATCTTGCGGCGCATGCATGGAACATTAAATATAGATAAAAAAATAACTAATTACACAGTTTATCTGTAAATCACGAGACGAATCTTTTAAGCCTAGTTGCTCCATGATTGGATAATGTTTCTCAAATAAAAACGAAAGTGCTACAATGTCAAAATCCAAAAGGTTTTTGGATCTAAACAAGGCCAGAGAGGATCAAAGATCAATTACGGTTAACCACACATAATCGATAAAAGACCAACCTACTGCTCCTTTATCCCAACTTTAGCTCTTTCAACCACCATTATTCAAGAGTCAAGACATCTCTGGATGAGGTTTACTAGTGTTTTAGGTGTTTCTCTCGTTATACCTATCTTGATGTTTCATTTCCATAGGGGTTCGTGAGCTTTTCAGGCGAAGAACGAGCAATAAATCTACGTGGTCGTCCTGATGGTCCACTGTCTTTGGATGTTCTTGCTACATGCTAGGCTATGTGCAGCATCAGGCGTGCTAGCTGGTCCTTGACCTGAAGCAACATCAACACACCTTTTAATGACTCGACTAGGAAGAAGAAAAACAAACCTACTAACAGCATGACAACAAAAAGACGACGACGTGATCGATCTGAAGAATTTAGACAACATCATCTCGCCAACGTCCCTTGACCAAGTTCCGAACCTTCGCATGATGTGGGAGATTAATGGTGTGATTAGTTTATATAGAGTCTCCTCCATTTTTTATAAGGTGATGCATCATGAGTTCGTCCTATAAATTCTGATGAATCAACCTATTCATTATGCATATACTAATTAGTATTAATTTGTGAGGAATAAGAGCAGCTCCAAGAGCTTGACTAAAATTAGTAGCCAAATTCCATTGTTTAGCTATTTTGTAAAATAGATAATTTCTAAAAAAAAGAAGGGGTCCAAATAGCTTTGTTATCTTATAAAATCAGATAGCTAGTGCCAATGATTGGCTATATATGGCCACAAAAAATCAAGCGATAGCCAATTTTGTATTTTACAAAACCAAATAGCACATCTGTTGAAACCTATTTTTCAACTATACAAGTTCTAAAATAGCCTTCATAACAAGAATAACCAAGCTGTTGAAGGTGCTCTAAGATAATGATAGATCAACTCATTTTATTTCACCAACAAAATAAAAAAATAAAAAATGAGAAAAAGATAAACCACCTCTTTCCTCCTACCGAAAATCAAGGAATAGTCCGAAAATACCTGAGAAGAATTATTTCACTGTGATGTTATTACCGCCGACTCGACTTCATCACAAGGAAACTTTAACCTAGACAAACTAGAACGTATTCTACCATGCTGGGTATGGGTAGAGAGCTATATATGGCCTCCCTTTCCTCACAAGGCCAAAATAGCCACCAGAGATAGGGACCAAACTAGATTGGATATAAACGAATATTCAGTAATATTGTATTTTATCTCATATTCTGTATTTTGTCTCTTATTTTCTCTATCCATTTAGATATAAGAAATTTGATTTTGAGTATTCATATGGATTTAGACAGGGACTATGGATAGAGGGTTTTGAACCTTTACGGATATCAAAAATACTATCCATCATCACCGCTTTATACGACATCAGAGTTTGAACCGTGGTGGGTAAGATTCCACCAGACCGCCCTACCAATTTAGACCACATGGCCATTCGCTTCGGTCATCGCATTTTGTTGTTTGGTTAGCGCTTCAATTCACGGTGAGCCAAGGAGGAAGTGAGCCGTAAGGTGAGCCAAGGAGGAAGTGTGAGCCGTAAGACGATTTGCCCTTGTGCAGCATTTGGCCTATTTCTTTCGATGCTAATTAAGGAAATGTTTGTGCTCTTTTACAGTTAGGGTTTTGCCAACAAAGTCCATTTATCTCCTAGCTATCCGCCCATCCCACAGGCCTATGATGGTCCTCGCCATGGATTCAGAGTCTTCCTATCTTAAAAGAAAGAAAAAAGTCTACTTTTCTCCCTCAACTTTCATAAAATCCGCTTTTTCTCCCCCAACTTCAAAACATGTAAACTACTTCCCTCAACTTTTCAAACCGTGCATTTTACCTCTGTAGAGCTACAGCGACAATGTTTTTCTTTTTATAATTATTGTGGCTGATTTTAAAAAAAAAATCATAGTAAATCATAAAAAAATCATAAAATAAAAAAATGAAATTTTATTGGACTCAACATGACTAGATATACACGGTCAACATTTCATATGGTATACTTTAGTACAAAATGTTTGCTATGTAGGTTTTGCCTTTTTCTTTTTTATTTATTTGGCTGAATTTCTGAAAAATTATAAAATAAAAAATCCAATTTTGTTAGACTCCAAATGAGTAGAAATACACAGTGAATGTATAATATATATGCTTTAGTCAAAAAAATAATTATAGAAGGTACAACTTTAAAATATTTCAATTAATTACAGAAAAGCATAGATCTAAAGCTACAACAAAAAATTTGTACTAAAGCATATCATATTATATGTTCACTGTGTATATATGCTCATTTGGAGTCTAACAAAATAGGATTTTCCATTTTATTGTTTTTCTGTAATTTACTATGATTTGTCAAAGATTTAGCCAAAATAAATAAAAATTACAAAGACAAAACCTTCATAGCAAAAACTTTGTACTAAAGCATACCATAATTTATTATTTTTCTGTAATTTACTATGATTTTTCAAATATTTAGTCGAAATAAATAAAAAAATTAAAAGACAAAACAACTATCACGGTAGCAAAACCACCATTCACTGTAGCAAACCTGCCTTCAAAACTGTTCTAGGGAGGTAAAATGCACTTTGAGGGATGTGGTTTACCCGATTTTAGAGTTGGGAAAGAAAAAACAAACTATTGTGAAAATTAGGGGGAGGAAAAGTAAATTATTTCCTAAAAGAAATACATAATCTAGGACACGGCCCTCTGGCCCATCAGCGTGTTGGTGGGCTATCTGACTAACATGATGCATAGGTGTCTAGGTGTGGCCCATTCGGCTATTAATGTCTTTGTCATTTTCTGTTTGATGTGGAAAAACATGTGTGAACTTAGCCCATAAAGTTTTTGTTATCTTATATACCAAAAAAACACTAATTTACTTCTCTTATTTAAAATATGACAACTATTGCACATGTTTTCAGTTATGCCTACAATACTAAGTCCATTACGATAAATAAAATCTATGAAACAAGACCTATGATCCATATATTTCAAAATACTCCCTTCACTTTCTAGGGTTTAAAATGTGTCCTATAGAAAAACCCTTGACAAAAACTTAGGACTCTACCTCCTAATATGGAAGTTATCACTAGTGCACACAAGACGATAACTGCCAAACTAAAGAGATATCGTTCGAGAAAGGAAAGAAGATGAACACCTGTGTTTCTTTTTGCTAGCATCATTAATTTGTTTAAAAATTCCTAGAAAGTGTACTAGCTATATTATGTATCAAGTGTATAGCAACATATACATAATAAACCTTCCAACAAAATATATGTAAGTTGCTACAAAATCAATTTTTGCTGGATGTTGTTATATGTATTCTACAGTATCCACATAATTCGTTACATGTTCCAAGAAGTTGTCATCATACCATAAGTTATGACATGGTCTATATATAGCTTAGGGTAGGGGTCAATAGGGAATGTAATTGGGGTTATGGAGTTTGCTCTACCATCTACTTAGGTTGCTCCATTTTAGAGTATCTCTAGTAGTAGTACCAAAAGTAGGACCCTACTTGCCTATTTAGGTAGCCTTCTTTCTATTGTTATCTCTAGTAGAATTACCTAAAAAGGGCTCCTATCATTTTTCACCCCAACCCAAACTATTTATAAATCACTTAAACCGTTCCAAAACTTTGTCTCCCTCTTCTACTTCCTCACATGGAATCTCTTCTTCCTTTTTCTTTCTCCAAATTTCTTTTTCTCCTAGAAACAGAGTGCACCGCACATGTGACGAGGGATAGCCGATTCAGCTGACGACCAGGCACAATGTGAGAGAGGCATTGGCTGAGTACGAACCAAGAGGGGAGGAGGTGATATCGGGTTTGCAGGTGGTGTCAGGCATGGTGAAATACCAGGTAGTGACGAGGTTGCATCTAGTGAGGAGGAATCGAGTGTGCAAACAATTGGGTGGAGGCGCGAAATTAGGTGTGTTAGGTAGGAATCTGACATAACGGAAAACTAGAGGCCCCTACTTGAATTGTGGGAATAGGTAGCAGTGGAGGATTTAGGGAGCCAATAAATCTTGGGGGCAAGTAATTAGCCTATTGGCAGTAGTTTTTTGCTCCACTACTTAAATAAAGAATAGGGGGTTTGTTTAGGTAGCTTGTTGAAGATGCTCTTACAATTCTCTAATATGGGTTTGTATATTCGTGCATGCCAATTGGGGTCACACCGTCCATAGTGATTAGGGGTTATTAATTGGGGGTTGCACCATCCATAGTGATTAGTGGTCGTAGCACTCATATCAATTAAAAAGTGCAGCAACATGCATATTGATTAGGCCAGTCTCAGTGGAGAGTTTCATGGCGTTGTTTCCAAGACTGCCATGTCATGTGAAATGAAATGAAACTTGGATGAAACACCCACTCTCAATGGAGAGTTTCATTTCATAGTTTCATAGGCATTTAATTCCAAGACTCATAGAGAGTTGGTAATCGTGCCAAGTGAAACTCATTTCTTCTCTCTCTTCTTAAATACACTGCCATGTCATCAAAAAAGCCTATGTGGCAACCTATTTAATGCAAATGAAACTCACTTGAAACTCCCATTGAGAATGGCCTTAGGGGTCGTAATAGACATACTGATTTAGTTTATTGGGTCTAGCCTACCATCTTCTCTGGTTGCTACTTTTTAGAATCGCCAATCAGAGGCTTTGGCCTTGTTTAGTTCCGAAAAGTGAAAAGTTTTCAGTACTGTAGCACTTTCGTTTGTTTGTGACAAATATTATCCAATCATGGACTAACTAGGATCAAAAGATTCGTCTCGTGATTTACAGCTAAACTGTGTAATTAGTTTTTGTTTTCGTCTATATTTAATGTTTCATGCATGTGCCACAAGATTCGATGTGACGGAGAATCTTGAAAACTTTTTGGTTTTCAGGGTGAACTAAACAAGGCCTTTGTATACTTGTACTTACTGGTTATGGTCGTAGCAGCCATACCAATTAGGAGCACCTGGTAGAAGATAACATATTAAATCTAGGAGGACAAGGACTGAGTACTAAGATTCTTAAGATCTTATCTACTACTAAGGACCAATACTAGCATAGAACTTAGAGGATACAACCAGGATCAAGGTATTGCGTAGTTGACCTTTAGTAGAAAGGCATGAGAAGCATCTTTGGGTTAAGCCACAAAGAGCCCAATAGTTTAGGAAGTGTCCTGAATGTGGTGGACTATAGGTAGGCTAACACGGTTGTCACCATGTGCTGGCTACCGCACATCCATAGGGCATTGCCATAAACCAAGGTACCCTATAGTATAAATGCTACATTACACTAACATCCCTTTAGAAGTTGTGAAGCTTCTATCCTCTTTACTCTTGGCATTACTTGCAAACTTCACCCTCTCTACTCTAGCCATCGCATGCAAATTATTCACTGATCCCTTCTCTGTCGCATCTAGAAACTAGAGCATTCTCTTTGCCTCATGTCATGAGCTTTGTTGAACTACTACTATGAGCCTGAGCTTATAAATTTGGCCATTCATATCCCAACTCAATCTAGATTTAGGTAAGCTAAGATGGGGTACTTGCATGTTCCCTATCTATTGAGGAAGAGGCATAGGGGAAGGGGATGACTATCGTCGGTCCTGGATGCAGGTGAGGGTATAGGGGAACAACACATGCTAACACCTTGGGAAGGACACAGTTGCAGCTGGTGGAACCACCCTGCTCTATTGATTCACAACCACACCATAGCAACCATCTGGTCTCATGTCTCCATGCGAGATCTAGCCTTGGAGGAAACCACCACTATCGCGTCATTGTTGTGACCAATGGGGGATGTATGTTGTTGCCAAGCCGTTATCGCCACTAAGGATGAAAACGGTCGAAAAACTCCTCTATTGTTTTCTACATTTATATTTGAATACGAACACGAAAACGGAAACGATATAGCCGGAAACGAAATCGAAAACGAACTTTCAGTGTTTCGAAAACGAACCAATTCGATCGAAATTATGTCGAACACGGTCGGCATACGAAAATTCAATACGAAATACCGACCCACGGTCCATAACTTAAAAAATGTGCATGACCAAACTAAGAAGTGCATGATCACATGATAGTTAACAAATAACAAGTGCATGGCCTAGGGTCTTAAGTATCAGAACAGTTCAGAAACATATAGTCGCCGACACGCTCATATAAGTTTAGAATAAGCAGTTAATTAATAAACATAGGATCATAGGACATGAACATCTAGTGATCATCGGCATCATCCATGGGATCACTTTCCATGTCATTTGCTTCCTCATTGTCCACCTCATTGTCCTTATCTCCCTCCTTGTTATTTTCCTACAGGTATGCAAAGTCAATTAAATGAGATGTAGCAGCTAGTACATTTCATAAGAAGCGTGCAGCTAGTATATTTCATAGAAAGCAGTCAATAAACATACCTCAATTTTCAGCTTAGCCACAACATTAGTCAAAGCATCAACCTCAAGATCACTCACAATTGATCCAAGCTTTTTAGAATCTGAAAAAATAAGGATAAAATTGAATGCATTATTTGGCTGCAAGTGCAAGTCTCAACTACAAGTATCTAAGTAAAAATAACAAGTAGAATCAGCACCTTTACTTGCTGCAGCAACCGAATCCTTTGTTCAAATTAAAGCCTGTACCATCTCAGAATCAAGACGACTACGATAGGGATCAACAACACGGCCAGCAGCACTAAAAGCAGACTCGGATGCAACTGTTGACACTTGCATGGCCATTACATCCCGAACAATTTGTGAAAGAATAGGATACTGTTCTCTCTTGTTTTTCCACCATGCTAAAATGTCAAACTCACCATAAAGTTTCACTAGTGGTTCTACCATATACATGTCCAACTCATTTGCCTCAACCATTCCAGGTTCACTTGCTTGATATAAGAATTCTTCTAAGCCATGGTCTACATTTCCCATTAGTACATCTATGTTACTATATCTAGGTGCAGGTGCAGCCCCTTGACTAGTTTGCTTTGATGATGTAGCATAAAAGTTGTATAATTTCTTTACCACACTAATAAACTCATCAAGTTCAACTTGATAATAGACACCATGGAACTTCTTCATGTAGTACTCAATGCCCCTTTTCTTATACCTAGGGTCAAGAAAATATGCTACAGCTAGTGCAATGTTTGACTGCTCCCAATATTTCTCAAATTTTGCATTCATAGAAATTGCCATTTCTCTAGTTGTAACATTTTCATCATAGCACCACTCATCAAGCAAGACCTTTATCTCACAGAAACCTCTATAAAACAAATTTGCAGTAGGGTATGAAGTGCCAGAGAGAATTTCAGTGAGATCATAAAATTTCTTCAAGCAACCATAAAGTGTCAATGCATTGTCCCATTCATCACCAGATGGAGAAAACTTGTCATACTTACGGCGATTTGAAGACTTCAGCCTAATAAATGCATCCTTGTAGTACAAGGCATCTCGCAGCATTAGATAGGTAGAGTTCCACCTTGTTGAAACATCCATTTGAATACCCCTCTTTGTATCCAACCCAGCTTCAGTGGCACACTTCATAAGCTCTTCCCACTGCAATGGAGACCCTTTCACAGCTAGTACAAGTGATTTGATCTTGTTGAGTGTTCCTGAAATGACTTTCAACCCATCTCTAGCAACTAAATTCAGAATATGGCAGGCACATCTAACATGAAAAAAAATCCCATCACAAACTAGGGAACCATTACCATTGTTCTTCAAATCTGAAATTATATCGTTGACAGCCACTTCATTTGAACTAGCATTATCCAAAGTCAAAGCAAACAGTCTATTCTCAATGTACCACTTAACCATAACTTCAGTGAATGTTTGAGACAACTTTGCACCACTATGCCTACCTTTTACATTGAAAAAACCAATAATTCTTTTTTGTATGTGCCAATTATCATCTATCCAATGAATAGTAACACACATGTATTCTTTGTTCTGGCATGAGGTCCACATATCCATTGTTGCACTAAAGCGGCACTTCAAAGTTTTCAAGTGTGCATACAAAGTTTCCTTTTCAGCAAGATATGTGCCCATTATTTCTTTCCTAACAGTGACACGTGATTTTATTGGAAAACTAGGACGAAGAGATTTGATGAAATCAACTAGATACTCATGCTCAACTATATTGAAGGGATATTCATGCATGGTTATTGCCAAGTTTAATTTCTTCAAGCTAGCTTCTTGGTCATATTTGTAAGGCTGAACATGAGCAATTTCAGAACCAGGGTGCTTACCAACATTAAGCTGTTGTTGTCCCTTCACAATATTGTGTCTTGTTAGCAAATGGTGCTTGAATGAAGTCGTCCCATTGCTGCCCTCAGCTCTATATTTCTGGTCACACCTAGCAAAATTGCAATGCCCCCACATCTCCTCAACTAGGTTTCCTTCCACCTCTACATACTCTTTTTTCTTGGTGTAATATTGCCAGACCCATGATGTGCATTTCTTAAACCTCTTGCCAGAAAGGCGAGCCTGATCTGGATCATCATCCTCTTCAACAATTGGTACTTGAGTAGGTGGAGATATCGTTGCTGGTGCACCACTATCAACTGATGGTGTTGGTGCCACTGATGCTGCCACTGATCCTAGCACTGATGCTGCTGTAGCTGGACTTTCACAAGTTCCACTGGATGCAACACTTTGAGATGAAGGCTTTCTACTCTCTGATCCTACCAACAGCCAAGTGAAACATTGCTAAATCAGAAAAAACTCTCAAATAGCCAAGTAATCAAGCATATCCTTAATCAAGCAAAAAGATCCCAAATAGCATAGGAAGAATGGAAGGTGAACCTGCTGTTTGAGACGGCTTTGTTGTCGATGCTGGTACGGGCGGCGGCTCCAGAAGGTCACGCACGCTCTTCGTCTTGGGCTTGCTCCCCTTGCCCTTCGTTCCAGGAGCGGAAGCACGCTCTCTAGTGGGCGCCATCTGCAATGCCAAGGGCATATTGTTGTCAATTGTGCAGCAAGACATATACTGCACAAATTCAATAGAATACGAAAGGAGAAAACAACATGTATAGAAAACTGATCAAACAAACTTAGCATAATGAATTCAGTTAGCAGTAGATTGGTTGCAATTGCAATAGCATGTCAACTGAACTTGCTAATCTGTGCTTCAAATTAAAATCAGATCATGATGCCAAGTTTTAGCCATGAAAGAAACATCAGATTAGGCCAACTTAACAGGATGCTTTTTAGTTAATACTTTACAGAAATGGATTGGTACGGTTGCAGTGGCATGTCAAAATCACATTTTAGACACTACTCCATCAGCTTAATGGTCAACAGCCAATCGCACTGAACTAATTAGGAGACCAAATTCACAGACCACACAATCAGGAGAGAAGACAGTAGGGTGAATGGGTGATGACGAACCTGAGATCTGACGTGTACAAGGGCCTCGGCGGCCGTCTCCTTCCTGGCACTCGCCGCAGCAGACCGGCAGGCTGCAGCGCTTGCGAGTCGCGAAGACCGGCAGGCGGCAGACCGGCAGGCTTCTTTTAGGCGAGTTGCAGCTTCTTGCGAGTTGCAGGCTTGCAGCTTCTTGCGAGTTGCAGCCTTGCAGGCTTCCTCAGGCTCCGGTCGCTTCTTGCGAGTTGCAGGCTTCCTCAGGCTCCAGCGGCTTCCTCGGCGGAAGCGAACCGTGGTGGACGAAGTCACGAAACACGAAAGGGATAGCAGCCAGGGGCGCCGCGCCGCCGCCAGGCTCAGGTCGGGTGCGGGAGTGCGGTCTGCGAGGTTGGGGTGGGGAGTGGAGGGAGTTAGGTTAGGGTTGTGTTATTGGGCTGGGCCTTAGCTGCAAACAAAGAAGTCTGGAGTGGGACTAGGGGTTATTGGGCTAAATTCGGATACTACCGAATTTTGAATACGGAGTATTTCGAATAGAATGTAGAAATGTAGAAATCGGTCGAAATAAGCTCATTCCGAATTCCGCTCCGTTTTCGAATTATTTTTCGAATTTCGTACCGGATTCGAATTATTCCGAGAAAACTGAAAACGATCGGGTAAAATATAGAAAACGAAGCAATTCGGTCGGGGATTTTCGTTTTTGTTTCATCCTTAATTGCCACCATGCCTTGGCTCTCCCTAGCTGAAGCCGCAACCTTGCTCTTCCTAGCTGGTGCTGCACCGTTGGGCTCTGTCGGCACCGTTGGGCTCTGTCGGCACCGTCGTGCTCAATATTTGTGGTGCATGTGGGGAAGGAAGTGTGCCAAAGAAAAATTGAATGACATATATGGTGGTGGGGTTGGATTTTGGCACGCAAGAGCCATCTCACATGTGGGACAAGGACAAATAGATCTATGTGAATGGCCTAGCTCTCGCTATCAGCTCCCGAGGTGAAAACTTTGCTCTTTCTCTATTCATTGGCGAGGGCGTTTACAAAACGGATGCTATAGAGCCAGCTCCTCACCACATGGTATATGTGCCCCAACATCCTTCCTCTGTGGTTTTGTATATCCCCTCGGCAAAACAAAATGTTTTGAATCTATAAAAGCCATTTTTAGCGGTTAATGCATAACTTAATTTGATAGTGAAAATATGAAAACTTATAAAAGTTGCTATAACTTATAAGAAGTTGCAATTATTATTATTTTTTTCAAAAAGAAAAGGATAGATGCAGAGAATATGTGACTACTAGATCGAGATTATTACCAACATGATGATTATCGTGTGGCACACTAAATGTTCTGCTACAGAATTGGGGATAACATAACACTGCAATCTCAGTGCATTGCAATGGCTACTCTACGTGTGAAGCTAATGCAGCTACAACAACAAACTAGCAGCGAACTTATTGAAGGCTAAAGAAGCAAGACCTGACAAGGAAAGCTATATAATGTCGCACGGAGCTGGAACGAACGACAGGAAGCTATTGGCGATGTCGTAGAGCAGGTGCAGGTTCTGCTGCTGGTAATTCCCGATGATGGTGCCGACACTGGTCGGCGCCATCGCCAGGCACAGGTACCCCGTGGTGCTCGCGATTAGCATGTAGTTCTCCGGCGGCAGCGTCATGTTGGCGCCGTCGAAGTGGAACACGAAGTCGGGCACCGTCACGGTCACGTTCGGCGGCGGCGGCCACTGGAAACACGTGTCCAGGCCTATGTCCGTGTCGTTCATCGCCGGCAGCGGGATGGTCGACGCCAGCCCGCGCCGCACGGCCTCGTAGGCGTCCTGCTGCAGCCACGTGATGGACGTGCCTGAGTCGATGATGACGCCGCCCGTGCCGTCGTCGTTGATGGCGAACACCAGTGGGTCGATGGGCAGGCGCTTGGTCCCCAGGCTGATGCCCTTGACCGACAGGAAGTACATGTTGGGCAGCGCCGGGTTGATGACGAACGGCGTGGACTGCACCGGCGACCCGGAGCTGGTGTTGGTGCTGTTGAGGTTCGCGAACACGCCGAAGTAGAGCCTGCTCGGCGTCGGCGAGAGGTACGACGTCAGGCAGTAGGAGAACCTGGACGGCCCGAGCTGGCTCACCAGCGACAGCGGGCCACGGCCGAAGCCGACCATGCCGGAGCTGTTGGCGAGTTCGCCGGCGTTGAGACTGCCACACCCGAACGAGATGTTCGCTGCCCTGACCTTGGTCGAGCTGGCCGCGCCGAACGTGAACGTCTCGTTGGCGAGGACGCCGGCGGTGGACGCGGTGTCGCCGTAGTAATACTGGTACACGCACATCTTCTTGAAGCAGGAAGGGCTGGAGAGCGCGGCGCACCGCGACGACCGGCACGGGAGGGCGCGGTACGTGGCGGACCTCTTCACGTCGAAGTAGGGCGTGGGCTGGGCGGCGCAGAGCAGGCAGGGCGCGCACTGCGTCCAGATGAGGTCGCTCCCGGTGTCCATGATGGCCGTGTAGTACAGCGGCGGCGTGCCGATGGCCAGGTCCACCAGGTACTCGCCGCTGCTGGCCGTCACGAGGACGCGCGCCGCCGTGATCGGGTCCGCCACGGGCGCCGGCGACACGGCGGCGGACTGCAGCGCGGCCACGCGGGCCTTGCTCCGCGCAATGGCGCGGCTGAGGAGCTGCGGCTTGGTGTAGGACGTGCCCGCGTCGACGTGGGTCAGTTTCAGCTGGAATCCGACGTTGTCATTGCAACGAGCAACTGGCAACGATATGGTAGGCACGAGTAAGATGAGCAAGAGCACAAGGCTTGCCATTTTGGAGCATGCAGTAGCGAGTGCCACACTCTAACTAGTCATGATTCGCGGAGGTGTGACTTGTGAGCAAGGTGATTCCATGCATGTATACTATGCTAGGTGCAGTGTGAAGCATGGCATCAGAGACTCAGCATCTACAGGGTTTTGCAGAGTGTGCTAAAGAAATCCTGCTCGAATAACTAAGCTCTGTACTGCAGGAAGATTGGAATTGGAATGTACTAGTACATGTAGATGTCTCGGATAAGGTGTAATAAGGAAGTAATGGCGGACAATGCCGTAAACTACTCGAGCATAGACAAGTGAATTTTGGACACGGAGCCAAGGTGGAAACTTGCGCAGATGCAGGGAGGACAGGGTGTTCAGGTTTTTTTTTTTTTTTTTGAGAAATTGTAAGGATAAATTTTGTTTTGGAGCTCCGGCGGATCAACGCAAGCTCGTCAAGTCAAGTTTAGAGATCTGTGATTCGAGACATTCGATACCCTAATAACAAATGGAGAGGGGAGTTGGGACCCAAACTTGGTCCGTGTATGCAGCATACTGATAGCACAAGTTTCTTGTGGGATAGAAGAAACGCTTTACAGAATTCATTGCCTGTCAAAAAAAATAAGAGGAAGAAATATAATGATCAAGCAAATGTGGCTTTGGGTATGGATCAGCTAGGATTAGTTTTTAGTCAGTTTTTTTCGTGAATGATGCATCTTGCCCGTACTTCATTAAGAGGGTAGTTTTTAGTCAGGTTTAAAAATTAGCCTAAATGATCAGGATTAACCAGCTAATTGGCTAACAACGGCTCGATTTAAAAATAGTACACAATGTATTTGGATAAACTAGAACTAAAAATTCACTAGCTAACAATTAGCCCTATGCATGAAACGTGCCGTTTTATTCTATTTTGGTTGTAGGACCATTATGCCCGCCCCGACCTTCATTTTGCAAACTTCGGAGGGAGAAATAAAAACCGCCGGCTCTGGTTTTAAGACGCTTCATTTGGGAAAAAAAAAGAAGACTTGTAATCTGTGCATGGAGAAAACATGTGGTAAGCACAGTGTCCTGTGTAGACAAAACCACAAATTTGCAGCGCCCTACGGCCAAAATCAACATAACAGTGTTGAGAGAGAAAACCACACTCTTTACTGTTCACAGATTTTTTTTTCCCAAAGGAGTCTCATTGGTATTGCCGGTCTTTTCAACATATATGTGTTATAAATAAAATGATTTAAAGTTTAATTAAATTAATATAAAATTATTTCAATATTATAATAAGTATTATTAGAATCATGTATATATATATATATATATATATATATATATATATATATATATATATATATATAACCACACTCTTTACTGTTCACAGATTTTTTTTTCCCAAAGGAGTCTCATTGGTATTGCCGGTCTTTTCAACATATATGTGTTATAAATAAAATGATTTAAAGTTTAATTAAATTAATATAAAATTATTTCAATATTATAATAAGTATTATTAGAATCATGTGTATGTATATATATATATATATATATATATATATATATATATATATATATGTTTTTTTTTTGAATCGCCATACAGGCACACACTCATACAAATACACTTATCCAACACATGTATGTATCACTCTATTTATGTGAGTACCTCTTAAAGATTGAGTTTGTAGTTCTTGAAAAAAAAACTCAACCGGCGGGGGGAGACAGCCCCCAAGCATTGTGCTTAAGAAGAAGAAGACCTTAACCCATACACAGAACCGCAGCTGACGTGAGACTGGGTTGACCTTAGACCTGTGCTTTGGCGTGGAACAGACAAGGAGATTTTTTTCAATGTGGAAATAAACTATGCCACCTCCGGCCACCAAATTCGCCCCAGAGGGGATTTGAACCGTGACCAACAGGGTGCAAGGCTCAACGTCGGACCAACTGGTCGAGCGGGCTCTTGCGTTTGTAGTTCTTGAAATTGATGAATTTATCATAGGCACTTCACTGTCAAGGAATAGGTCGCTTACCACTAAGGCTACAAAACTGTTAGAGTACCCACATCAAGTCAAAAACTTCAATCCAAGTGAAAAGGTTAAATATCATTGCATACATCAATTTTTAACTTAAAATAGTTTGATTAGGTAGCCCAGAATTATATCCTTTTTATTTAGTTTGGAGTTAGTACCACTTAACCAATTTGCAGTTCAGGCCTTCCGAACATTTAGTTCAAGTGGTACAGAAGATTTTCGCACCTGATTACCATATGCTTATAGTATAATATATAATAATAGGGAAATTATACAGTTATACACCAGTTTATAGCTTCTGTTCGTTGCGTAGAACTGCCGTACCATTTGCTTATAATAATACCCCGTTGGGAGGAGAACCTCTTGAGTGATATGCAAGGAACGCTGTTTGCATATCAAGGTACCAAAGCATGCAGGTTTGAATGGATCCAAAGTGTAAAGACAAAAGTTACTGTCATCGGGAGAAACAAACACTACTACTATACGGGGTGTTTAGTTTAAAAAAAATATAAAATGCCAACTATTTTAGAATGATGAAATGTAAAATACCAAAATTTTTAAGGTTATGTTTAGTTTCATTCAAAATGCAGAATTTATTGCCCTTATGAGGGCCTCTTAAGGCTCTTTTGGTTTTTTTTTGTCTCTTGAGGCCAAAATCTAAAAAAAAGAATAACCACCTTTTTTAAAAAAAATTACATGATGTTTAGTTTTATTATACAAAATGATAAACCAAAACCCAAAATTTTTTAGAATAGTAGGGGAACTAAACACCCTCCGTTGGCCTGAGTGTGCTCGTAGGATGGTTCTAACATTGGACGATAAATAGCATATATTGTTTACTCAGAAAGTTTCTTAACGAGTCTGTAGCATAGTTATTAGGACCGGATGGACCGGCATTCCAACAAAAAAAAATCAGAACCGGAGCCTCCGCCAGTCTGGTTCAGTTAAAAGATCGGTTGTGCAATCGAACCGGAAACCAGTTTTCAACTAGGAACCGGGAAAACCACTAAAAACCAGAAATCAAACCGCTTGAGAAACCGGACTTAGCACCAGAAGCGGTTGAGAGAGAGGGAACACGTGGTCTTGGGTGGGTGGGAGGGAGGAGAAAACATTAAAAAAGAGTGCTATAAGTGTAGTGGAGGGGATTATATCATTAGAACCCCAAACCTCATGGTTGGAGGAACAAGCAAATTAAAACCACTGAGATACACACAATTTTGTCATTGTGATGCATATATTACCCTATTTGAACTGTTTTGAGCTGGCGTTCAAACAGTTGAACCAATCAAACTAAGAACCAAGGCCTCTGCTGGTTCGATCTTTGGTCTTGTCCTAATAACTATGGTCTAGAGTTAAAACAAGAACCGACATGGATATATTGCCATTAACTTTCTAGCGCATCAGAACGCCTTCATTGAACTCCGTGTGAGGGAGTTAGCACCAATGTGTGGTTTGGATTGGTTCAGTGTTTTATCATAATGACCCTGAATGGTTCACTCTTTGTAATTTGTGTAGCTTCAGTGCATTTTGGGGGTGTGATTCCTGTTTTTCTTTGGTATAGGATGTGGTTTGTGATTCTCGTTTTTTATTTGGGTAAAGGGTGGGATTCCTATTAAGACTAGTATGTAACACACACAAAAAAAACTATTTTAGGATATGAATAGTTTGTACTAAATAAAATAAATGATGCATACTTTTTTCTACAACTTTGTCCAAGTTTTAGTTAGTGAGAAAATACATTAGTTTGCAAAATTAAAATGTTTTTACAAACTTTTTCAATTAGTTTGATAGGATTTTGCATTCGTATTGATTGCATTTGGTGTCTACATGTGAAAATGTTTTAAAATATGTCTAAGAGATGCCCTAGAAAATTTTATAACTTTTCTAGAATTTAACCTTCTTGAGCTTAATCTTTGCATTTCAATATCCCAACAATCTTCAATAAGCTCAACATATTTTACTTGATTTTTAGAGCTTTGGAATATTTTTTATGATTTAAATGGTAATTCTACATTTTCTATAATTAGTTTAGTAGTTGAATTAATTCATTCTAAAAATAGAACACCAAACTCTAATTTTTTGTTGACCTATAAATATATACTGGTGTTGTCCTTATCGTGCTTATCTTAGATCTGAAAACTATTTCGCAAGCCACCCCAAATTTGGTTTTTAGCAATTTATGCACTAACGAGATCGTAGAAATAAACACTACACATCTATAGTATGTTTTCTCATGATTTATGTATTGTTTATTGGTTTATTTGTTATGCTCATACTTGTGATTGTTGCCTATTAAAGAGATATGATGTCTGTATAATTCACCATCAAGGCCCAAAATCGTTGGAACCGGTTGTGATAGACCTAAGGATGGTAACGGGGCGGATTCGGATCGGGTGAAGTCTCTGGGCACCCAAAACCGAAACCCGAAATTAAAACCCGAACCCGTCCCGAACCCCGAATCGGGTGAAAATCCATCTCCAAAACCGAAACCCGCGGATCCCCAAAACCCGACGGATTAACCGAAACCTGAAAAAATTATAATAAATCAACAGAGACAGCAATGCAATACATGATATATTAGCAGAATAGCTTGCTGATGCCAAGTAGATACACAGCAGCAGCTTGAGATCCACTTGTACCACCAGGAGTCGACAATGACATTGCTCACTTCCTATCAAATGAAAACATACATGCCCATGTGAGAAGATTGAGAAAATGGCACACATTGGTGGCGGTGTTTAATTTGTTAGCTAAAATTAAATTTATAAATAGACAAAGTCAACCGGACATATGCACAGACTAATAAGAGAAATATTATAATACAGTTGCCTCGCTGATTGAGAAAAAGCCACACATTAATTTGTTAGCTAAAGAAAGTTTGGTTCGTTCAATCCAAAAGATCAGGCAGAGTAGAACATTCGTTTGGTTGGTTTGCAGTTTGCACTAAGTCTTTCCTGTATTAAACTGAATCTTTGTTGTATTAAACTGAAATAAACTTTTGCAAAAAAAACTGAAATAATAAGAGAACTCGCCGGTGAGGTGGGGAGGTCAGCGAGCCTGTAGGGGCGAGGTCGGCCGTCGGCGACGCTGAGTCTGGCGATGTCGAAGTCGAAGGTCGTGGACACGCGGACAGCGGACTAGGCGATGTCGAGTCGGCGAGGTCTCCGGTCTCCCGTCGCCGTCGGGGCGTTGGATGGGAGAGGGCGTGCGCCGTCCGCCGTGCGGTCGCCAGCCCGGCTGCCGTGCGCCCGTGCCCCTAGGGAACTCGGGATGGGATGGGAGAGGGCGTTGGATACTTGGGCAGAGCATCTCCAACGGTTCCCTATATGGGTTGCCATCCTCTAAAATTTGACAAAACATCAAAATTTCAATCTCCAACAGTTCTCCATTTAGTTTGTCATTTTTGCCAAGTTGCCATCGAGAGCCCCCGCGCGTAAAAATGCGCGCGCGCATCTCCATTGCCATCGAGCGCCGCGGTTATCCTCTAAAATTTGGCAAAACATCAAAATTTCAATCTCCAACAGTTCTCCATTTAGTTTGCCATTTTTGCCAAGTTGCCATCGAGAGCCCCCCCGCGCGTAAAAATGCGCGCGCGCATCTCCATTGCCATCGAGCGCCGCGGTTCTCGGAGGGTGGATGGCGCGCGTCGGACTTTTCCTTCCCGCGTGAAACGCACCGTACGCGGCCAGCGGCTGGGAGGCTCGGGCGAGCGCGAGGACGAGCATGTCGGCGACGAGCGGGCGGGACAAAGCGGGGAGTGCGCGGAGGATGGACGCGGGCGAGTGGAGGCGCCCCGCGGCGAGGGCGTGGAGCTCAGAGCGGAGGAGAGAGTGGAGGCCGCCGCCGGAGGCGAGGCGGGCCAGGAGGAGCGCGTGGAGACGGAGCGGGAGCGGCGCGCGGAAGTGGGCGCGAGACCACCGCGCGAGGGAGCGGGGGCGGCGGGGAGGTGCGGAGGAGGAGGTGGAGGACGCGGTGCGCGGCGGAGGCCATTGGCGCGCCGCCGCTCGTGAGCGCCATCACGCGGTCGAAGCGGCCCGCCGCGAGGTGCGCCAGCAGCGTTGAAGCGGTATCGATCGGCCAGGCAAACTACCGGTCAACAAACTAAACGAGGTGGGCCTCCTCTTTTTTTTTTTATTTGGCAAGGAGAAATAGAGAACTGTTGGAGATGAGCTTTTTTAAACTTGGTAAATCATTATAGCAACTTGGTAAAACTCGCAATTTGGCAAGTGAGAAGTAGGGAACTGTTGGAGATGCTCTCCAAAAAATTTAAAGATTCTCCATCACATCGAATCTTGTGGCTCATGCATGAAGTGTTAAATATAGATAAAAACAAATACTGATTACACAGTTTACCTGTAATTCGCGAGCTGAATCTTTTGAGTCTAATTAGTCCATAATTGGATAATATTTGTCACAAACAAACGAAAATGCTACCGTAGCCAAAACAAAAAATTTCTCTCAACTGAACAAGACCTTGGATTGGAAGGAAACAGTCGAGCAGATGCAGATCAGCAGAAGTTTGCCTGCGGCAGTGCGGCCTGCCCGTGCGGCCGTGCGGCTGTGCTGTGCCTGTGCGGCTGGCTGCAGGAGGAGACGAGGAGTTGAGGCACTGGCCGAAGGAAATCAGGTTTATATACTTAGAGTTGGTTGCTAGGCTGTTAGTGGGCTGTATTTTTCGGGGCCCCGACGGAGCACCATGGGTCCAAATTAGGATCCGCCCCGAACCCGCGGTATTTCGGGTATCCGAACCCGCAAAACCGTGGGCGCAAAACAGGCACCAAAACCGAAACCCGAGGAACCGAAACCCGCGGGTATCCGCTCCGAACCCGCCCCGTTGCCACCCTTAGATAGACCTGCTATAGTAGTGACATAACACCCCTCCTGCAAAAGACATGATGTTCTCATCAGTCTAAATCATCTCTGTATGCTGGCACACTAATTTATAGTGCAACTATGAGAGCCAGCTTTGATACCACTTTGTAACACTTTGTCCTCTAAAATTACGTAGCCCAATTCTTTTGATGGGCAAGCTCGCTTACACGCATATCACCCTACTTACACTTCTGTCCTCACTTCGTATAAAAAGTTTAACCCGAAGGTGATATAGTTGGAAGACAAATGCTTATAAGTTGATTCCACCCTTACTCAACTAGTAAGGCAGCACTAACTTGTGCACATGACACTCATGGGTCACTGATAGGCCAAATTCAAATTAGGTCGGGTGTCATACTTACCAAGAGTAGATTTGAGGTTTCCTTTGTTACTAATTAAATTTGCCTGGTGTTTGTGATTTTAATTTAAACCGCATTTTCAACCTCCTCTAGTCAGCATCTTTGATCCTACATGAGAGGCCAGAGGGAATGGGGAGGAGAAAGGGAGGGCGATGGGCTGATGGCGAGGCTAGTGTTTAGGGAATCAATGATCATTTGACAATTTACATGTTCTTGGTTGACCCACATCACCCTACACCTTGTCTCACAAAGGATCAACGAGTGAACTCCTTTCCTTGTCTTGTCCAACCATAAATTGATAGTGCTTCTATGCAACTCGTCTCTACACACGTCCCACGTCCCACACTGCTCTTGGGGCATGCACTAGCCAATGAGACAACCACACAACTTGGTTGACACCACATAATGACAATCAACACAATAGTTTTGTGCGAATATACCGTGCATCTACCAAACTATGCACATCTTATATTTTGAGGATATACGACATAAGATTTTAGGTCGTGCTGAAGCACATATTAATGGGCTAGTTTGATTAAAATGGTTGAAGTGCACATATATTCTTTTATTTGTATTTCAAAGTGAGCTAGAGAAGTCAGTCAGCAGTACTTTGTCTTTGTGTTGCTATACCTACCCGGTATAAGAACCGAACTAACCGTTGAATAGCCAAGTCATGGTCCAAGTACAAGTACATTTTCAGAGTCCTAGTCACTATAGTCAAAGCATTATATATCTGCCCCAGAAGAATAGATGGAACTTCGAAACAAAGTTTCTGAGTAATGGCGCATTTCTCTTTCATAGTTTCATGTAAGAGGTTACGCATTTTTTTAAACAAAATACAAGAAGTCAACACGTGACACTTTGACCCTGAAACTACATAGAAGGATCCAAGGGCCGTGCTCTCCTGCAGTATTGCTTCTGTGCATCAGATATAGCTTGAGATTTGAGAAATCAAAGTACTCCCTCCATATACAAAAAGAAGGTCGTTTAGGACATAATTTAGCATACCAAGGAGTGATTAATTATGGTGAAGTTTTCCCTGTTTGCCCCTAATAAATACAGCTTCACGTGCATCCTTTTCGAAAAAGTTTCACAGCAACTGGCTAGCACCTTGAGGTGGGAAGCTGGTGAGCAATGTTCGACTCCCCTGGACCCCAAATTTTTTGGCTGAATATTGCATGGCGACTTTTTGCATGGCACTGTTTCGCTGTGGAGCCTGAGCGCGTATAGTTGGCGCCTTTTTTTCGGCTGTAAGGTTCTGGCGCTTTTTTTTTCTTTTTTTTTGGCTGGCAGTGCAGACGTTTGGGCTACCAAAGGAGTATTTATGCGCTTGCATACTGCTCCCGTCCGTGCATTTGCTTCTTGCATGCTCACCTTGCTGCTTTTCTTCTAATCCTTCCACTCCGCTAAACACAATGGCAACGGCGGCGTTTGATCTCAACGAAGAACCTCCGTTGGAGCATGACAACGGTACTACTATCTGTTCTTTTCTTGTCCATTTATTTGCTATACGGTGCTATCTCTTTCTCTCAATCGTTTCTCATATCAGAAGGACTATTGTCACAGGATTTGATTTAAACCTGCCGTTAGATGAATTTGGTGCAGTCGACTTTGATTATCTACAAAACCATGCTGGTACGCCGTTATTTATTCCATGTCTGTTTGTTTATCCATGATATTTCTTCTATGTTATTTAGTTTTTTCCATGTATTTTGCTATATATAGAACATGCCTTGAGTAATAGAAGATTTATGTTTGTTTTTTTCACTATAAATAGATCCTGCTCCCGTGCAACCAAACCAACGAAGGAAAGACATGTCCGAAGAAGTCAGAAAGCAAGTTTATCAAACTTTGTTGTTAAGAAGCAAGAATGGGAAGCTAGGCAAGTCAGATACAAAAGTTGTGGCTGCTCAGTTTGGTGTACATCTTCGTCAAGTTCAGCGCCTGTGGAAGCAAGGTAAAACAGCACTTGCAAATAACATTCCGGTTGATGTTGGTAGTCGTAAGAAGGGAACAGTTGGCCGTAAGCCATCTATGTCTACTGCTGATTTGGAAGTTTTGCGTAGCATTCCTTACAAAGAAAGAATGACCATTGAAGATGTGTGTGCTAAACTTAACATGAGCAAATGGGCTATTCAAAGGTATTTGAAAAAAGGATTTCTTAGGCGCCACTCTAGTAGCATCAAACCGTATCTCACGCAAGCTAACAAGAAGGCTAGATTAAAGTGGTGTGTTGAAATGGTGAAGAGGGATTTGCTAGCCGACCCAAGGTTCAAAGATTTGTATGACTTTGTGTTCATTGATGAAAAGTGGTTCTATCTCTATCAAAAATCTGAAAAATATTATTTACTACCCGATGAAGATGAGCCCCATCGGACTTGTAAGAACAAGAACTACATCCCTAGGCTTATGTTCTTGTGTGTTGTTGCTCGGCCAAGGTTTAGGGATGGGAATTGTACATTTGATGGTAGGATTGGTTGTTTTCCACTTGTTCGGTATGAACCGGCTATGAGAGGTAATGGGAGAACCGGACGTGTCCGTGGAGACTTGGTTATGAAGCCCATAACTTCGATCACAAGAGATGTGATTAGAGATTTCATGATCAAGCTTTTTATGTTACTATTGGTTTGGCGTCGTCCTCCTTCGCGATGGCTGCGGCTTTGGCGTCGTCCTCCTTCACGGCTGCTGCAGCTTTGGCGTCGGCCTTCGCGGCTGCTAGCTCGTTGAGCATCTTGATCACGTGTTCAGGTAACACGATAGAATTTCCACGCATCACGAGATTGTTCAGATCGGGAATGAAAAGCTCGCAGTCGAACTCGTCTTGGTCGTACAGCCAGGCACCGATTCTATACTCTCTGTGGACGAGACCGCAGCGAGAACATGGCCAAAACAGCGAGTGCGCACGATCCCATGATTCGCGGTTCTCATGAACGCGATGACAGCGAGGGCATAGAAAAGCTCCCGGCGGCAAGGTTTCCGGCACCATCTCAGAGTCCGTCGCGACGAAGTCCGGCACCATCTCCGAGTCCAGCACGATGGAGTCCGGCACCTCTTGCGATGCGATGGAGTCTGGCACAGACTCGAACAGTGAATCTGGGGCGATCTCCCTGTCCGGCGAGCGGCGCGGCGAGCGTGAGCGTGAGCGGCTCGAGCGAGATGAAGCCATGCACGCGACGGACCGGCGAGCGCGAGTGGCGGCGCGGCGAGCACGCCGGCGAGCACGCGAGGTGGGAGCCTGGCGAGTTAGCGGCGAGTACTATCGATCGAGAGCGAGGACTGGTGAGTGGAGCTGTGATGCGAGCAGCGCTTCGAGCTGCGAGGCGAGCGGTACAACGGCATAGATGTCGAGTCCTTTTAACAAAGCCAACAGGCAACGACTGGGCAAGTGGGCGGCGTAGATGACAATCGAGGCCAGTAATTAACTGCGCATGCGATAATCGAAGAGGCCGGGGCAAAGAAGTCCAAATCACCAGCTATGGCTCCACGACGTCGTTTTTTCCGCAAACTGCCGAAGTGGCTAGAATGACGTTTATTTAGTATATAGAGGGAGTACGTAATACTTTTAACTTTATTAAAGTGAGTAATAATTTCTGTGGCTACATATCTACGGGGTAAGAACTAGATGTCCAAGTTATTATGTGGTTTGAAGTCGCAGCTTTCACAGTCAAAGCAACATGGAAAGAGTATTGTCTCTTTCATTCAACTGCCAGGAGCTCTTATTTCTTAAGAGACACAAGCGTTTTGAATGTGTACATAAATTTAGAGATCATGGATAATTAAATTACAGTGTTTATTTTCACTACTACATATAAGATTTGTAGAGACGAATGAAAAGCCATTTTAACGACCTATAGAGGTGTCTACAAACTAATTTATAGATAGGAAGATGCGCACTTCATTGATTTTGTAGAGGCAATAACAATCGTCTTTAAAAGTCAAGTTTTACGAGCTGGCCTCTACAAATCAATTCTTGGAAATCATAAATCCAATAAAAAAATAGTTAAAAATATAACTCAAGAAGGACCCATCAGCCACATTCACAAGGCTGCAAGCGTTGAAACCCGCAACCTCAGGTCTCACATGTAGTTTCTCTAACCACTCCACACCAAAGTCAATTGCGCCTAAAGGGCGTAAACATTCCCCCGTATCACTCGATTTTGAAATAAGTATTTAGGACCACAGCTGAATTCAAATTGAAAGTTTTTAACTAAAATTTGTAAATATCACCGAGTACTACAACTTTGGTTTTCATTGTTTCTCCATCTGTGGTTGTTTGAAAATTTTGAATTTTAAATATAAAAAGTTAAACATAATTTTCTTAGATAAATAATTTCAAATAAACAAATTATCAACCAAGTTTCATAACTCTATAAGATTTACAACTTTAGTTTTGGTCTATCTGAGGTCATTTGAAAAATTTGAATTTTACTATGCTACATCTATTTTTAGAGATGGCTCTACATCTAGTCATATCTACAAATCAATTTTTAGAGGAAGCTCTATATTTAGAGGTGGTTGTTGATTCTGCCGCCTCTATTAAAAAAGAAGCCGTCTCTAGAAATAACATATGTAGCAGTGATTCCTATCTCTACTAATCATACTTGTCCTGCTACGACAGGTTTTAGTTATTAATTACTAAGTATACATTTTCTTCTCCATTTATAGTTCCCCTTGTATCGCATCTAGATATATTTTTTAGAAAATGGAAGAAACTTTTCTGTGACCCCATAAAACGTTTACATTATTGCTTAGTTTCAGCGTCGTTGAAGAATCAGAAAAACAAGAAATGCAAAAGTTATGTATGACAGAGCTATTAATAAATTTCCATCCATGAGAGACAAACAATTCAAACTAAGTGGTTAACGAGTAGAAAATTAGAGACCACTGCATTATTGTCCATACAGATTAGAGTGTCCAAATTGATCACCGTATCTTATATCTTTAAGAATTTTTAGGACTTTGATATTTAGGCCTTATTTAGTTCAACCCCAAAATCCAAAAACTTTTCAAGATTTTCCGTCACATCGAATGTTGTGGCATATGCACGAAGCATTAAATATAGATAAAAAAACTAATTGTACAGTTTGCTTATAATTTGTGAGACGAATCTTTTAAACCTAGTTAGTCTATGGTTGGATAATAATTACCAAATATAAACGAAAGTGCTACACCAGCTAAACCCAATTTTTTTCTAAACAAGGCCTTAAAACCTATGCTTTTTGTCATTCCTAATCTTCCATCCAAAAAAGAGAACTGAAAGCTTGAAATACATGCATGAAACCCCAAGTCCTGAAGTGCCTAATGCCAACCTCACTCTTGTCACCACGTGGCTAAACAAGTGTTCAAATACCAACCTAGCTCACTCTTCTCACCACGTGGCTAATTAAATGGGCAAGGGAAACTAATAACCTTCCAGTCTCACTATCATAGATGAACTATACTTCAACTCGCCCTATAATGAAGATATGCTGCTGCCCTCCTTTAAGAACCATGCTCTGGGTTCTATACATCATATCGATGTCCATGTTCTACTTCTACATGATATGTGGCTGCATAGTTGAGGAGAGAATTGCTCTCATCCACATCCGATCTACGTTGGAGAAAAGGTATACTGTTCCTATTTCATGGAAACAAAGCGATAACTGCTGCTCATGGGAAAGAGTCCGATGCAACAACAGCACAAGGGTGTTGGATCTCAACTTTTCCAAAATCAAGGTGAACTCCACCACCAGAGGTGAATGTTGGAATCTGAACATGGCGATTTTTTCTGCATTTCATGAGCTCCAGCTGCTGGATTTGTCTTACAACCAGGCTTGTTTACAAAGTTTTGATGGTAACCTCCTCTTGTCCATATGTAACTACTTTTTTCTTCTCTGACAGTGATTTTACCAAATCAGGATATTTGTAAATAATTTATGCCAAAAATCCTCAGGGCTTCAAGGGTTAACTAAGCTTCGTTATCTCGACCTCAGTCACAACAACTTGATGGGGAGTGTTGATATCTTGAGATATCTTGGCAAGTTGGTTTCTCTTGAAGTCATAAATCTTGACAGAAACAGCATGAGTGGTGCTCTTCAGGATACAGGTATAGCAGTAATATGTCTTTACCTTTCTGTTGTTTGTACTTATTTAACTGTATGCATAAATGATGCTAGATTTCAGAAACTTGAAGAACTTGAGACGACTGCATTTAAGATCCAATCAATTGAATGGAAGCATCCCAGGATCCTTATTTGAGCTCCCACTACTTGAATACTTGGATCTTTCAAGAAACCTTCTTCAAGGACACATACCTATAAGTTCAGCTTCGAATATGTCTTCATCACTTCAGACTCTCAAGCTATCAGATAATTTTCTAAATGGGACGTTTGATTTCTTCTGGCTAAGAAGCTGCACTATGCTGAACACTGTAAGCTTGAGCCGGAACGCCAATTTGGCTATTGATGTGAAGTTCCATGGACAAGTGCCTCTGTTTCAACTTAGTGCACTCATGTTATCTAGGTGTGACCTTGACAACAACAGCATCATTACAGGACCAAATTTCCTTGCCACACAGCGTCATCTGAAAATTCTTGATTTATCTAACAACAACTTGTCAGGAAACATCCCCAGTTGGATCTTTACAGATGCAGCAACATTAACTTATCTGAATATTGCAAGAAACTCACTCGTTGGATCATTGGGTTCAATGCGGCAGCATAAATCTGTACTCCGAGTCCTCAATATATCCATGAACTGTTTCAGTGGACAGCTACCAACCAATATCAGCTTAGTGTTTCCGATTCTAGTTGTTCTAGATGCTTCTCATAACCTCATCAATTGAAGTATACCACCATCACTATGTGACATCACTACGATGAAAATTCTAGAGCTGTCGAGCAACAAACTTTCAGGAGAAGTGCCAAGTTGCTTGTTCACCAACTATCCGCCACAAGTATTGAAACTGTCCAGCAATAATCTTGGAGGTCTGATATTTGGCGGCGCTAGCAATTTGTCTATTGCAAGAGAAATGTACCTTGACAGCAATAATTTCGAAGGAACTCTCTCCAGCAATCTGTCGGGTAATCTAAATGTTCTTGATCTGCATGATAACAAATTGTCAGGGCAACTCAATGCTTCATTTTGGCACCTTTCTTCATTGCAAGTTTTGAATGTTGCTAGCAATAGATTAACTGGTGAAATTGACCCTGCAATTTGCAAATTAACTAATATGCAGCTTCTGGATATGTCAGACAACAACGTCTCAGGGTCTACACCAAACTGTATCGGCACATTACCACTTACTTTTCTGAACTTGTCTTTGAACTTGCTCTCAGGTTACCCGAGTTATTTTCTCAATAGCTCCTATATTGCAGCTCTGGATCTAAGATATAATCAGTACGCGGGAGATCTTGACTGGGTACCATCTCTTCATTGGATAAAGTTACTTTTATTAGGTGGAAATAGGTTTGAGGGGTGGATCTCTGAAAATCTCTGTCATCTCCGACATTTGAATATAATTGACTTCTCACACAACAAACTATTGGGTTCATTGCCACCATGTATCGGTGACATTTCATTTGGACGTGGTCCATACGACACACAAGCTCTGTTCTCAATCTACGATTCAATAGTCAATCTGGACGAGTTCGCTAATATAGATGATCCATCATTTATGTTTATTACCAGTCAGTATAGTATCCAAAGCTTCACATTCTCTACCAAAGGAAGTGTTCGTGTATACGGTTCAAGTTTTCTCGATCAGATGTTGGGCATTGACCTATCTGCAAACATGCTATCAGGAGAAATTCCTTCCGAGATAGGAAATTTGAGTAACATCAAGTCCCTCAATTTGTCAAACAATTTTTTTACCGGACAAATTCCAGCCACCTTCGCAAACTTGAGTGCAATTGAAAGCCTGGACTTGTCCCACAATGGTTTGAGTGGAGAAATACCATGTGAGTTAACTCAGTTATGGTCATCGGAGGTATTCTCAGTGTCGTACAACAACTTGTCAGGATGCATGCCGTGGTCAGGTCAGTTTAGCACATTCAGCACGGAGAGTTACATCGGCAACATCAACCTTCACAATTTATCCAAGGGGGGTATGTGCGTCTCCAATTCCAGCCCGGTGAAAGAGGAAGATGTGGGTGAATCATATCAGGAGGATCCGGTGCTTTACACGATGAGCGCAGCATCATTTGTGTTGGCGTTCTTTGCCACTGTTTCAATATTGTTACCTGTAATTCTACAACAGTAATACGTTCTCGGAAACTTCTGGTCATGTGCAGGAGAGGAGGAACAGAGCCAATAAATATTTTCTAGAGATAGGAGTAAGTCAGTGTTACTTAGATATATTTTCTAGCCATTTTCTAGACTTAAACTCCTACAATGTATATCAGGATGTCCATCATGTGTAACCTCCGTATATCATTAAACCAGAGGCCGCCGCAGTATGTGTGCCGTGCTTTCCCTTCTTATTTATTCCATATTTATATCAAAGTAATTGCACGTACCATACAAATGGGATCTGAATTCAAATACTAATCAGTTACGAATGGGATCAGCACCTAACTGTGAAGAATAGTCAAACTAGAGAAGAATTCATGTCTCTGTTTTAAACTATTTTTAGTTCTTTATTTTTTTTTTTGACGAATCTTTTTAGTTCTTTATTTAAGGTATAAGCAGCCATAGGGACCAGGCCAAAATGCTACTCTGTGCAACGGGACAAGGAGATTCCCTGGTTTTAAACTCTCGTCAAAGGTCATATCCGCAGAGGTGATCCAGTAGAAAACAAGATATGGAATAACAGTTCTTCGACAATACTTGCATTTGCAGTTGAGTGATTCTTACCTTGTGATGAAGGATGGAGGAACTCGTCGTCTCGTCATAGTGTGTTGTCTCCTTTCTAACCTGCACATGACGGCTGATAATCAAAGGAATACTAAATTCAGAGGCAACGTAGTATCCAAAGAAGCAACAAGCAGGATGGGAACTGGAAAATTGGCTTCTTTTTAAGTGCGCCATGATGGCTCATACACGAGAAATAAATTCAGAGGCAATTGACTATCCAAAGAAGCAAGATAATGGTCTTGATGCAACGAGGATTCAACATACCGAATACACATGCCTGTCTGAAACTGGGTATCAGGATGTGTGCCTGATCAAATGTGATTTTAAGACAAATTAGAGCGATGGTGGACAGCAGGAAATAAGTGGCTTATCATCCTCTTTTTGTGTCGCTACCTGTCTGATAAAAGAATAAGTAGCTGGAACTGTAACAAAGAATGGTTGTGTGCATTACTTATTCAGATATCCGAATAAAACTACTTTTTGTTCTAAGAAAAACTTTCTTTGAACTTTTAAGTGTCCCCCCCTCTCTCTCTTTTAGCGGGTTAGTTCTTTCCTAAGTACACCGGTCTAGCTCCACCGTTAAAGCCGGTGCTCTGTGTTAGTGTGTTTGGCCGTCAGCCTGTGGCATCTCGCCGCGGGTTTTGACGTGCAGACTCCTTTTTCCCTTAAAGCAACACGTGCTAAGGCACGCTTTCAAAAAAAAAAATATGCATGTCTCATAAGATTATAGTCCGTGCAAACTAGTTTGTTGAACCTATATAATTCTCAAGTCGAAACCACTAACAGAACATATTCAGTCTTGTCAGAGATAGAACATTTTCAGATATTTCCTTCTGGTGAAGGCTAACAACACCGGTTAAATGCAGTATACAGAAAGAAATATACAGTACCCTCAGAATTCACAACTCTATACAACTTGTGTACAGCTTTACCCATTCGGAGGGCAAAAACATGCATGGCATATGTTTAGTCTCATAATTCAGGCTAGAGCTGAGTACAAGTGTACAACTTATAACCCTTCCAATGATCCCATGCATCTCACGAAATTTACGCTGGCAAGTCGGCTAGTTTTGGATGACACTGCTATATATACAGATATCCGGTGCGTGGTACGTATATCATCAAATTATTAATTGGCTGCTACATATACGGTCTCTTAATTAGAACACGACGAAAGAATTGGCCATGTCATAATTCATCTTCTCCAAGTTCGGCGAGACAGCGAACTGGATCATCGGCGGCGGTCCGCAGGCAAGGGCCAGCGTATCGTCGCCGCCTTCCGGAACGTGCTCCCGCAGGACGGCCTCCGTGACGAAGCCGACGCTGTACTTCCACCCCTCCTCGGGGCGCTTCACCTGGTCGATCACGTACCACACCTTGAGCCTGTCCGGGTACTCTGCCGCCCACCGGTCGAGCTCGTCGCGGAGGAGGATGTCGTCCTCCGTCCGGTTGGCGTACACGAGGTGCATCTCCGTCTGGTCCTCCGGCTGGTCGCGCAGCACCGCCTGGATGACCTGGTACATGGGCGTGATCCCGCTGCCGCCGCAGATCATGGCGAGGCGGCTCGCGTGGCGCTGCTTGCCGTTGATGACGAAGCTGCCGCGGCCGGTGTACTCGACGTGGCCGAGCGGGCCCTTGACGTCGATGTAGGAGCCGACGGGAAGCGAGTCGAGGTACTGCGTCATGAGCCCGCCGGCGGGGAACTTTGGGTGCTCGTTCTTGAAGTAGACCTTGACGAGGAGGTCGAAGTGGCCGATCTCGTCCACCATGCTCGTCGGCGTGTACGCCCGCATGCAGAGCTTCCCGTCGATGGTGGCGCAGACGAAGATGTGCTTGCCGATGGGGAGGCCGAGCACCTGGTCGGACGACGGCAGGGCGAAGCGGAAGAGGCGGACGTCGCGGGACAGCTCCTTCTTGCCGACGAGGCGGCAGTGGATCTTCTCGCGCGGATTAGAGAGCGCGACGGGGGCCGGGGCCCTGACGGCCTCGCGGATGGGCGCGAGGTTGGACAGGACGGCGGAGCCGCCATGGACGGAGTTGTCGGAGCTGTATCCGGTGCCGGTGGTGATGAGCTCGCCGATGCGGTAGGTGTCGAGGAGCGCCTTGGCCTTGTCGGAGTGGATGGCGTCGAACTCCTCGGTGCAGTCGGTGCCGGCGTTGATGAGGATGCTGTCGGCGCCGCCCGGGTGGTCCTTGAGGAACTTGGTGCAGTCGTAGACGTGGCCGTGCACGACGATCCACGCCGACTCCTGCGACGCGTGCCTGCGCACCTCCGACATGGTGAACTGCTTGCCGTCGCTGATGGTGCTCATGAAGGGCGTGGACGTGCTGCGCTTCAGCCCCGGCGCCGCGGCCTCCGCCGTCTCCAGGTGCTTCTGCCGCGCCATCCACCCGCCGGACTGGTTGCCCGGCTGCGTCGGGTGCTCGAACACCAGCCCGATCTCGCCTCTGTGTGGACGGCACACGTTCACCTTCACCTTGAACCAGCAGTTGTTCATCATCCCCTGTTTGACGAGCATCATCATCAGAATAATCCACCAGAAACAGAAACAAATCAGTACTATATATGTGCTACGTACCATGAGGTTCCATATGAGCTTCTCGGGCTGCGTGTTGAGCGACTGGTCCCATGCGCGGACGGCGATCTCCTTGGCGCCGAGGAGGTCGAGGACCTCCACCTCGACGGACCAGAAGCACCAGCACCAGTACTTGCCGTACTTGTTGGGCTTCTCCGGGTGGTCGAGGTCGCACACCAGCCATGTCTCGCCGCCGTCCAGCGTCACCTCCACCCGCGTCACCTTCTTGCCGCCGCCTACGCCATACCGAAACACCGAGAAAAAGTCGTGAGGCTCATACGTCTCTTTTACTATCGACATCATATACTCCTACAACTTGCTTGGTAAAAGTAATAAAACGGTAGTGAAAGGTAACTCAAGTCCAGATAGACAGGAGATCTTTGTTTTAGCAGGGATTGGTCACTGAAATCGCGCCACCAACGGACGGCCTTTGTCCTGTGCTCACCCGCCGGCACCGGGTGCAACCTACATGTCGGCACTAGAGGTCCACAGCGTGCAGGTATACCGACAAAACAACACTAGTGACAGCTTATTCCTTTTCAATGGACAAGTAATACAATTCGGCGGCGACCTCTGACAATTGCAAAAAGCAACATGTTTGGCGGTGTTTCAAAATCGAGCAGCCTTTGGATGCACCGAAGTGCCAACTCCGGTTTCATGCATGCTTTCTGAGGAAGAAAAGTGCAGAGCACACATGCATGGGGCATAGCAAACTGCCAAACTTGTGCATGGTTTTCCACAAGCTACTTCTATAATCTATGGGACTCTTTGAATCTGTGCTGGTGGAGTAGTATGATAATCATGATTCCTGTCCCCTCTACTTGTTTGCAAATTGGTGTTTAGTATCCTCACTGCCCCCATGTCATGCATCTAGACTTCCTCAACAGTCAAAAGTTAAGTGTTACCAAATTAAAAGTGCAGGTGTTTCTTGTTACATCATGTATACCTTTGAAGTTTGATATTGTCAGCCTTCATGAAAGAATCAAACTATGTGGTCTGTCAGATATATATGGGCATTGACAGTTTAATGACGTTTAAGATCTTTATGGTGCTGCAATTGCTTGTCGATCATCGGATTTTTCGTGGTGAACTGCTTAATTAATTGAGTTGATGGCACGGCCAAAGTGTTTGTACAAAAAGTAATCAAAGATTCTAAAGCTGTTTATTTTACTAGGTGAAACTTAAAAATTGTTCGGGAAAGGCCTTCTTCAGGCGTGCCCCTTCATGGCACCACTAGTCATGCATGTCTCCATAGTTGTTTTTTCCCCCTTGTCTTGAGTTAAGATTTAAGAATATGGCAATATGATAGGCCAGCTAGTCTAAGATGCATCGCTCTTTCTTGTTTACTATCCTTATTAGGTCAAACAGAGCTACGGGAGATAAACAATGGATCAGAGATACTCCTATTTACTCGGCTATATATATGCATGGAAGCAGTGCAAGCTTTCCAAGACCCAAGTAGTATCAAGAATACAAGGTTACGAAGTATATACTATATCATCTAACAGCAATGTACTCTACATGTCTACTGGTGTTCTGACATAAGAGTCTATAGATACTAGTGAAATTTCTTGAGTGAAAGCTTGAAAGGACACCCAAATGAAAGTCCGCTATGAATTTGAAAGAAAACGGCTCCAAGTTCCATTTTCAATTTGTACCATCTAATAAGTACTGTACTACGGTACTAAGTCGTATGTCAAAAGTAGGAAAAGTCAGCGACCGTATGTAGGACTTACCGGAGTAGGCGTATCCTTTCATGGTGTAGCCGCGCTGTGTGGTAATGGCGTTGATGGGCAGGATCTCGTCGTGCCCCGGCGTCGTGATCACCGAGTTTATGTTCAGCTCGTTGATGATGTACTCCGGCTTGTACCACCACGCTGCTCATTTGCGATACACAGCAAAGATCAGACATTGGGATCTTCTGTGTTCTAATTCGATTGGTGTAATAAGCAATTATATATAATTACGTACCTTCTGCGTTGGCGAGCTCGGCGTCGACGTGCGACGGCAGGACGCGGTTGTCCTTGTAATGGTAGTAGTTGTCGGACTCGGCGGGGGTGACGACGATGCGCTTGAGCCACTTGACCATGCGGCCGCCGATGCAGCCCGGGATGATGACGCGCACCGGGAAGCCGTGGTCCGGCAGCAGCGGCTCGCCGTTCTGCATGTAGGCGAGCATGATGTCCCGCGACGGGTCCAGCGCCCACTCACGCGTGACGCTGGTGCCGTACTTGGTGCTCCCGCCGCCGCCGCCGCCGCCGCCGGGGAGGTCCTCGGCGCCCTCGAAGCAGACGTTGAGCGCGCCGCCGGGGCCCTTGCGTGGCATGATGCCGCACCGGCGGAGCACGTCGCGGAGGCGCGCGCCGCGCCACACGGAGGTGGACACCCCCGCGGCGCCCCAGTTGAAGCCCACCGTCTGCCGCACCATGTTCTGCTCCTTGCGCCGGTTGCCCGCGCAGGCGAGCGTGACGGGGATCTCCACGGCGGGGAAGTCCCGGGCCAGCTCCTCCATGGTGATCCGCGCGGGCCGCTTGACGAGCCCCGTCACCTCGACGGCCCACGTCGCCCAGTCCCCGCGCGGCACGGCGCCGTGGTTGCGCACGTAGTGCAGCGGCGCCGGGGTGATGAAGCCGTGGTGCATCAGCCGCGCCAGCGGCGGCTCGCAGTTGAACGGGTGCTTCCCCGTCAGCCGGACCAGGGACGGGTTGCGCTCGATCCACGCGTCCGCGGTGCCTTCGTCGCGCGCGTCGTGCACCGCGGGCTCCACCTCCAGCTGCAGGTGCGAGCCGTAGAGCGAGCGCCAGTCCTCGTCGTCGTCGTCGTCGTCGTCCGACGGCGACGCGTCGTCCGGCTTGTTGCTGCGGGGCGGCGGGGAGACGAGGGGAGGGAAGCCGCAGCCGCGCACGGGCGAGTCGGCGCGCCGCGGGAGGTGGCTCGCCGGAGGAGGGTACGCCTTGGCGCCGTTCGTGGCGACGCCCGGCTCGAGGCGGCCGAACTGCCGGGGCTCGACAGCGGCCATTTCGGTTCAGGAGAGGTGTGTTGCCTGCGTTCTGGTTTCTGGCTTCTGGTGTGGCTCGGTATTGTTGTCTGTGGAAGGCAGTACGACAGGTGTATATATACACACGGGCGCAGGTGCTCCAGCGTGACATGGCGCCTCAAAGTCAGTGTGCGCCACAAGTTTTTCTACACCCAGCAGACCAGCGCATCCGATTTTTTTTTCAATTTAACCCCTTCTCTGTCAAAGTTTAACATATATATCCCTGGGTGTCAAAAACCTATCTGAGCTCAGCGTTGTGATGGTTTACGGCGCTGAGGTAACACATCTTGTGGTTGCCATTAGGCTATGACGCCAAGGTTGAAGGATAGGGTTGGCGTGTCTAGCGATGTGACGCTGATGTGGCCAGAGCTCATGGTAAAATTTGAGGATGTCTAGTTCATGATAACTTAGAGCACTAGCCACATCAACGCCACATCGCTAGCCATGTCAACCCTGACCTCCAACCTCAGCAAGTTCAAAATGTATTTTTGACGTCTAAGGGTATATATGTTAAACTTTGAGGAAAAGGTGTTAAATTGAAAAAAAAACGATGAGCACACTAACGCTTGGTACTTTGGGTTCACTCCTCGACACCACAAAAATAATGTTGATTTTATGATTATTGGCTGCCTTTGCAATACTATTGTCATTTTAGGCTCTGATTGGATCCATTAGCTCCTAATAGTCAACTAACTAATAGCTAATAGCTCATAGCTAATATTAGCTAGCTAGCTATTAGCAGGTTTGGTCCAATTAGTGAGATAATTCTTAGTTTTGTAATAGACTGTTAGGTGGATCTGTTTGGATCCAAAAGAGCTGATTATTAGTAGCTAACTATTAGCTCCATGAATCCAAATAGGGCCTTAGCTGACCCAAAAAAGGGCCTTAGCTTGAATTGCAACATAGAAAGGACTAATTCAAAACATGGTTGTCTTTGTAACTGGATGTTTTCGTTTCAAATCATTTTAATAGTTTTGCGGTTATGAAATTACCAAATTCTAGTACTACATTAGCCCTAAAATAATCAATCTTGAATCGAGCTTTTAAAATTTAATTAAACCTTTAGAAAAGAGCATCAACATTCACATTAGGGTTAGTGCATATATCTTCATAGAGGTGACCTGGGTTGTACCGTGTAATTCTAAAAAAGTCAAATTCATAGTGACATATATCGTCATATCATACTTATTGGTGTCATAGGTGTTTATATTTCTCTTTATAGATTTATAATTAAAAATCTAAAATAATCCAACTTAGGGCATGTTTGGACCCTTGATCTAAATTTTTAGTTGACTAAAGTTAAGAACAAAAACTTTAGACTAATCTTTGAACAACACTTTAGATCTCTTATGTAGAGTCTGAAGAGATAAAGTGATCTGAAATTTATTGGCTAAACTTTCGATCATGGGATTAAACAGGCACTTATAGAATACTAGCATATTGTTTTATTTTTAGACCCGAGAGAGCATCCAGGTTTCAACTCTTATACCTTCTGTAGCTATAACTCTTACCTTTCATGGACAGATGGACCGTAAATGAGCTTTTGATAACATCATATTGCGTGCAAGCGTTTTTCTTTCTATATATACTCGATTGCCTCCGTTGGTTTGGAGCGTACATGGACCCACCCACACACAAGAAAAGAACCTGCACGTTTTGCCAATGAGCCAAATCGACAGAGGAATTTTGGCGCATCAACATGTAACTCGTTTAGGGTTCCGTGCAACACGAGATACCGGCATCTTCCAGTCAAGATTCTTGTCACTTGCTTTACGAAGCATGTACTCCCTCCCGTCACAAAAAAATTATAATAAATATTATTAATATTTGTATATTGTTGCTTATGTCTCTCTCCAGTTTTTTTTTTTTTTTTTGCTATTCTTCGTTGCTCAATTTGCAAATTCTGGAAAACATCTTACACTGGCAGTTTGTGTAAGCATGTCGCTGGTGTAGATTGATTTATACATGCAGTTCCCACGCTATTGAAAATACCACTATTATTTCATTGGTCTTTTACATTAGCGGTTGAAAAAAGGCAACATAAAATGAAAAAGTACTGCTGTGAAAACTATTTTTGTACTGGTGCCTGAAAATGTTTTTTCAAAGGTGCTTACTAAGGGATGGCATTGTTTAAACTAAAATTACATTAATCATCAATCGACAGGTAGCCGTGTCCACTCGCGAAGAAGGGTTGTATTCTTCATCATCATTACTAGTTGCATACGCGAACATCGAGAGTTCTGGTGTAATATAACACAACTTGCTCTATTTGATCGCATACGCGATCGAGATCCAGTTGCTTCCCATGTTAGCTACACGCTGCGTACGTACGCAAGCGCAGTACCCACCAATAGATATGGACAGTAGTATCCACACTCCACAGGCGACCTCACTCCGTCACTTTCTTTAATGATAGTAGTACAAATCCATCATTAGTGGCGGCACGACGACTAACGCCTTGTTGAGTTAACCCCAAAATCTAAACAATTTTCAAGATTCTTCGTCATATCAAATCTTAAGGTAATATATGGAGTAGTAAATATAGATAAAAAAATAACTAATTGCACAATTTATTTATAATTTGTGAGACAAATCTTTTGAGTCTAGTTAGTTTATAATTAGAAAATAATTATTAAAATACAAATGATAATGTTGTAGTGTCAAAATCCAAAAAAATGGATCTAAGTAAAGGCGTAAACGTTGCCTCTAACACATGCTCTAGCTAGCGAGGTCTCAGCCAACGTACCGGCTCCGATCCATGCACCGAGACACTACTGGCTCGAGCTCCAAATGATTCTAGCCATCCTACCGAGTGGCCGTTGCACGCACACCGCGGTATAACGGCGGTCGGCACACGCGGAAGGCGCCGAAAAGCCGCCAAAGTCACACACACACAGCGCTCGATTGAGCTTCGGCCCTGTATATATAATCCCTCCGTATATGAATTAGATGTTATTTAGGATAACGATACGGTCTCTAAAACACAATATTAATATCTTATTTTTATAAAAATATTTAGGAAAAAATAATATATATTTTTATAAAAGTATTTTTCAAGATAAATCTATTTATATATTTTTTATATTTGCAAACTCAATAATTTAAAAGTTATTGATGATTTATATTCGCAATGTTTGACTCAAATCTTGTCCAAAACGACATATGAATCCTATATGGAGAGAGTATGTGGCCGAATGCCCGCGCACTTGCGCACGCACACTGCATGCGGCGGGCGGCACACGATGGACGCCGCCAAATTCACGACAATGAAACCACGAGATGGAATTCAATCGATCATGATCCTCCCATATCTATATATAAAGATAGTTTTATCTTAATAGAAAAATCTTTTGAAGCATTATTTTTCAAGTTTTTCATGAGTTTAGAACATACTAGATCGAAATCTAAAAACAAGATCCAGACCCATCAGTAGTACCGGTTCTAGTCGGTAGTACCCATATCCATATCCTCGCAAACTATCAGTAGTACCCTTAGTACCGACGTCGACATCTTCGTCAATTCATCGCAAGTTATCGGTAGTACCGGTTCGAGTCGGTAGTATCAATGTTGAGGCATCTTCTTGAAAGCATAACTCTCTCATCCGAATTCCGATCTGAATGTTTCATATATGTTTTTCGACCATCTTGACGAGAAAAATGCAATAATAAGGTCCGTTTCTCATTTTGAAAACTTCAAAATAATAAACAATTTTGGTTATCAACATCACCAATAGATATGGAGTATCCACACACACACACACTACACAGGCGGCGAGATCTCTTCGGCCCTTTTCTTTAATGATAATACAAATCCTGAAATCCATCATCCAATCGAGGCACGACTAAGCGTTGCCTAACACATGCTGTAGCCAGCGGTCTCAGCCAAACCGGCCATGCAAAGAGATCTCTTGCCTCGACCGCTCTGGAGCTCCAAATAATTCATCCTGACCACCGCCGACCGTGTGGCCGCGCGCGCACGCACACTGCGGTACTACGGCGAAAAGGCACCAACAATGCAAAAAGCCCGCCAGTGTCACACACACACACGCAGGTCCGATGGTCTGATCGAGCTCCACATCATTCATTCGGACCACTGCCGGTGCCGGCCGATCGAATGCCCCGTGCATGCACCTGCGCACGCACGCACACTGCACATCGCGCGCGGCGGTCGGCACACGGCGGAACGAAGGCGCCCAAGTCGCGGCAACGAAAACCACGGAGAGAGACCACATCACCCACCCACCGATGACGACCGATCGATCCATCGATCGACGACCCACGTGTGGCCGGCGAATTCTTTAACCCAGCGGACACGGGAATCCAATCTGAGGCCGGTGCCTGGTGCCAGTGGGCACAGCTAACCCCGGCAACAGCAACATGTTTTTTTTATATATATATGCGTCCAGCGTCCCAAGTGTCCCGGTGGGCTACAGTGCAGTGCTGCAGACGACGCGGCGTATAGTGATAGGGCAGTAGGGAACCATGCCTGCCCTTGCCGGGCCGGGTGGGGCTAGAGGCCGGCGTCAGGGGCCGCCAAGGGCGCCTTGGTCTGTGCGATGTGGCGGCGCGTGGTGTGCACTTGCGCAGCAGCTGGGGCTGGCAATTGTTGGCCGCGTCCCGCGCGCTCCACATCCGCGGCAGCACGCGCGGTCAGAGCGTCGCCTGCTGCTGCTGCATGCCCGCTGCCTAAACCATGTGCGCCTGCCCGCGCCGACGCGGTTGCCCTTTGCTTGGCCTTGCCGCGCGCCTAAAGGCCGTGGCTGTGGCACCGGTCGGTATCAGGCGAAGGCGATCGACGCGGCTGCTAGCTGGTTCCCACGCGCGCGCGCGCTCTCGGGCTCGGCTCTGCGTCGATGGATCGCGCAATGCCCAGCGCCGTGCGCCGGCAGATGAACCAAAGCAAAGCTAGCTGTGAGGACGGAGGAGAACGGGAGAATGGACGATGGATGACTTGAGAGACGACCTATCGAGCTGATGAATTTTTACCAGGACCGCTCGTCCACGCGTCTGATCCCTGAAAGCGCGGTCGACGGTCGTCGCCACGCGACGCGACGCGAGGGGATTCGTCGTCGTCGGTTGAATTGAACTCACCGGTGGACACCGAAAGCACGGCGGCATCAGATGCCCCAACAATGCCTGCCCAAACAGTCTGTGCAAGGTGGGGAGACCCGGAGGTCATGCTTTAAGTGCTTCTACACTAGGTCTAGGCCAGTCCTCCACCCACACCTGCGTTGGAATTTGGAATGTCCAAGTTGGCTACAACGGTAGTGGCTTCCATTTTGCAGTTACATGTTCAAATGCATGTTCTTGTTCCGACTTACGATGGATATTAAGTAGAAGCTTCTCTGGTCAAGTGCATGCATGATGGGAGACCGAGTCTAGGACCATGAACAGTGGAAGCAAAGCTGAGGCCTGATGGAGGCACACTCCAAAAGTCACTTTTCCTAGGTAGGGCAGACTGTTCACACTTCATAGTTTCCCGTCTATCTATATATATATATATATATATATATATATATATATATATATATATATATATATATATATATATATATATCTCATAAAAGTACACACACTTTTTTTGACAAGTTACGGTACACAAAAGTATACTTATATACATAAAAAGATTTATGATACTATAGGCGTCTCACTGTCAAAGTATAGTAAAAATAGTGTTGTTAAATCTTAAAATAAATTTAGAAAAAAAATATAAATGCTTGCGTCAAGGATTTAAATACAAAAAGACAAGTTTCACTAGGCCATCCTCAATGGGAGTTTCATGACATAGTTTCCAACACATCAATATTTTGGAAACAGTGCATAGGAGTTTCATGGGGATGAAACTCTCTCTACTCCCATGAAACTCTTATCATCTCTCTCTTCATTAATATAGCGCCACATCAGCATATTTAATGTGCATAAAACTCTAATGAAACCCCATTGAGACTGGCCTAAGTAACCTAACCCGCCCACCAAGTTACACTTAATTCACTAGACTATGTACTAAGTCTAATAAAAATATTGTACGACGTATATTTCATATAGAAAGAGTGAACGTAAATTCTAATGTCGGTAAATGTATGCCTCGTTTTTATTGCATTTTCCGACTAAGAGCAAGTATAGTAAAGAATTGTATGTGGGTTATTTGCTTTGGTAGTGGAGATAGAAGAGAAGCAGATTGAAAGTTTACCATCGGCATACACATAAGAACCAATTAATTTTGTGAGAGACAAGTGGGTCTCCTAGGTGAGCCAACTATTATATGGATCGGCAGATGGATGGGCTGTAAAATTTCCGTACAACCAGTACAAGGTTGTATTATTAGCCTTGCTAGCTCTAAGTGATCTTTGTACTTCTCTTTGGTTCTTGCCGCCTTATTTAGTTGGGATATTGAACGCATTAAGGCTTTGTTTGATCATCTAAAACTAAAAGTTTAAGTGGATGAAAATTTAGTTAGACTAAAGTTTAGATGGCTAAATTTCAGTCCAGTGCTGCTTGGATATATGGACTAAATATAAGTAGCTTTTCTAGACATCAACTCATTTATACCTTGTAGTCCATATTAATCGGCATTTGCCAACTAATGAACTAATTGCTAGTTGGGTCCTAAACAGAACAAAAGTTAGTTCACTTTTAGTTCGATCGGTTGATATCTAAGACTAGAGTTTTGATGGCTAAAGTTTAGTTTTTGGCATCCAAACAGATGCTTATATTACTATTTTTCCTAAGGTGAAGAGCGTAGTTTTCAAATTACCCTTTTGAATGTCGGATTTAATTAGGCTAGGCATATTTATTTGGTATTATCTCTCAATTCTAAATTATAGTTCACTTTAGTTTTGTCCTAAGTTAAGTTTCTCTAACTTTAGTTTAGTTTATAGAAAAATTTTCATCGACATAGACAATATTAGAATATGGTTCATTACATTTTTTATGAAATATTCTCGATAGTGTATTTAATAATAGAACTTATAGATGATACTATGTTTTGCTCAAACTTAATCAAAATTAGATAATTATGACTTAGGACATAGTTAAATTAAACTATAATTTTGGGCGAATGGAGGGAATATTTATAAATCAATAAACCCTGAGACCCGTGACAATAAAATTCTAATAAAATTGAACTCCCTCTATTTCTTATAATTCTTATTAGCATTTGAAAATCTTTAAAGATATACTTTGACCATTATTTTATCTTATTATAGTATGCTATACTAATTACTAGAAAACCTTGTCTTTCAGAAAGGACATGTGAAATAGGAATATATTAGTGCGCTCATCTTCTGTTTACCGAGGAAGTCTGGTCGTTCTTCATCCGCTGCCTAGTTTGGATTGACTCATATGGAAAACACTGTGCAATCCGATTTGAAACATGGATGGTCGAGGAAAGGAGGAGGAAGAAGGAAAACACGGAAAAATGAATGCAGAGATATGATTTTGATGGCATCATATGGTTTACTTTGATGGGATACTCTTGAGAAAAGCAAAAAAAAAAAAACGGAGAACCTTTCAACAAATGACTCGTCATTGCTGTGGTTTAGCTTTTCCTTATCAAGGAGGATGCTCCACCTTTATCTAAAAAAAGGAGGATGCTCCACAATTTAGGATTGTTCTTGCTCTTGCAGATTAGTGGCTAATTTGAAACTTTCTTGTTTTATTCTTAAGCTGGTGCCTGTGAGGTCAAGCTCACCTTTTGATTAATTTTGTGTTTTCTTGTGGAGGTCGGTGTTAACTCCCTGCTCTTGCATGCCCGGTGCCTTTGTGCGCTTGGGTTTGTCAAGGCGTTGAGTCGTGCCTTGTAGAGTGAAGGACCTTTTTTCCTTTCCTCTGCGTCCTTGTCACCATTATATTTATATTTAATTTATTCCAACTATTTGTGACGAGCATTTTGATTCTTCTCCCTGACAAAGCGAGCATTGGTTTTCAAGTTTTCCATTCAAAATCTGCTTATGACATGATATTTTTCGGAAGACTACTCTTCTACACACGCGTGGACAAAAGTAAGACCCTTTGATAAGCGGAATTAATTCTCACACTTATTGCGGAAATGGGCATCACAATGGGTTCATACCCTTTTGATCTCCAAAAGGACGTTTGATGTATATAGGCTGTAGTGTGTGTGTGCGCGCGCGCGCACGTGTGTGGTGTAGGACGTTTGATTTGTACAGGTTGTAGTTCTAGGCGTGTGCGTGTGTGTGGTGTGAGTGCATTGTATAGAGTTCAAATATTATAACTTGTACATTAGGAGTTTGGGCTAAAAAAGAACCATTTTCTGTTAGGGGTAATAATACCCCTCTAAAATCAGTTTCTGTTAGCACTAGTATAAGATTTGTTTTGCGTGGCATCGCTATATTTTGAATGGAGGCGGGCACATATTTTACTGGTCACCATTATTATGTGACGATTAACGTATGTGGGTATTTTTATTTATGGAGAGGGTCACTTTTGTCTGCCTCTAGAAGCTGATTTACGGAGGCGGACACCTTATGGCAACTGCCACCAAAATAATATATTTTCGGAGACGGTTGGCTAAGGCCTTGTTTAGTTTGCAAAAATTTTGGTTTTTGGCTACTGTAGCACTTTCGATTTTATTTGACAAACATTGTCCAATCACAGAGTAACTAGGCTCAAAAGATTCATCTCACAAATTACAGGTAAACTGTGCAATTAGTTTTTATTTTCGTCTATATTTAATGCTCAATGCATGCAACCAAAGATTCGATGCGACAGGGAATCTTGAAAATTTTTGCGAACTAAACAAGGCCTAAACATGCCCACCTCCATAAGACTTAGGGTTCCTCCCCACTCCTTTGTTTCTCAAACTGAGCCTCTCACTCTTCCTCCCTCTCGCACGCTGTCGTCGCCTCTGAGCGCCCAAGCGACCCACCCTCTCCCTCCTCGCGGCCTCCCTCTCCTCCATCCGAGAACAAGCCCTAGGCCACTCTTCCCCCTCACTTGCCCCTCCTCTCTCTCCCTCTCTTGGTGTGGCACAAGGGCAGTCCCCACCGGTGATGGCGGCGTGTTGGGCATAGGGCAGCAGCACGAGGGGCCAGAGCTCTCTCGGTGGCACGGCCTCCGGTCCCCTCCACCCTCTCCTCCGGCGTAGCGACCGCGACGTGTTGGGCATAGGGGGCGATAGCGGCTTTTGGGCCCAGATCAGTGGCGCAGCCTCGGTTCCCTCCTCCCTCTCCTCTGGCACAGCATCGGTGGTGTGCTGGGCCCAAGGCGGCGACAACGGCTCATGGGCCCAGATCTAGGTGGTATTGTGGCCCTCGGCTCCTTCCTCCCTCTCCTTTGGCGCGGCGGCAGTGGCAGCGGCTCGTAGGGCCCAGATTAGGGAAGGTCAGTTCTCCCCTTCTCCCTCTCTCTTCTCCCTCTCTTCCTCATTACAGATCTATAGTTGGCCGGTCCTTCTCCGACGATAGGGGTTCAGATCTAGTGACGGCAGGGCTAGACCGGCCACCGCGGTCCTAGATCCAGTGACGACGGGTGCGGTTGCGGCCATGATGGGGAGCCTCGAGCTAGATAGGGCAGTGTGGATGTGATGGCGATGGGCTCGATGGTGGGCTCGATTGGGCTTGTCAGGGCTTTTTTTATTTTATTTAAATGTTTAACAAAGGTGGGCAGGATAACTGCCTCCGTTATCCATCCATTAACCGAGGCCTTCCATTCGAGGCGGTTGCAAAAACCCGCCTATATTAATCCAAAACAACCGCCTCCATTAATTTTTCTATACTAGTGTAGGGATAAGTTTGTAGTCGGCTCAAAGAGGAAGAACAAAATACTACTGGGGGCTCCCTACCGGCAATAGGTGGGGCAACTGTCCCACCCTGCCGTATGTGGAGCTCCGTCTAGCGATAGGTTAGAATAGAGTTGTATAGAGCCTACATTTCTCTAGAGTGGTAGATTGAACTGTCTAATACAAAGTCTTGGACCATCCAATGGGTCCAAACATCTCTCTACTTTGTTGTGACTAGTTGTACACGCCAAGGGTCATTTATTGGACTGCCTGTGGGATTTGGGCAAAGTCTCTAACTCTATAGAGTATTCCTAAGGGCTTCAGACTATTTGGCCATAGCTAAATACATGGAAGCTATAGATAGAAACTCACAAGTCTCTTCAGGATTTGTTTGGGATGCTCAACCATCCATGAGCCATCTAAGGGGGTTTAACAAAAACTAGTAAGTCTCTACTATATGGTTTTAGGTTTGGTAGACCATCCTATGTGCGGTGTTAGATTATCCGTTAGCCATGATGAAGGCACTAAGCTTAGTCTTGAGCTCATCGACATTAGATCGGAACATGGTTTTCTAAGGGGTTTGTTTCTAGAGGTTACTAAGAGGGTCTAGGACACATCCATGAAGGTATATTGGTTGGGTTTTGCCAGGTGAAGCTCTAGGTCATCCATGGCTAACCTACCAAGGTTTGAGCTTTTGGTGATTATATCCTATGGTTGGCTTTAGTAGGGTTTGGTTTAGGGCTTACCGAAGGACTCAAGGACATATGCAATGGTGAAGTTGGGGTAGAGGTTTGTTGATGAAGTTTTCCTTGGTACTTTTCAGCATAGAGAAAGGGGGCTTGAGGAAAACCCCAACCCCAGGAATGGGTGGGCTCAGATTGTACTAATTGCTCTGCTTGAGCTGGTCTTGGTCTCCTCCTTCACCTCTTCTTTCTTGATCCTTCCTCTTTTTTGTTCTTGGTTCTTGCTAGAGGGAGAGTGCAAAGAAGAAGATCATAAGGGAGGGAGAGAGGGAAGTGGCACTACTACTGAGGTGTGGAGAGTCATGTTGTGAGCCCTAAGTGGGTATGAAGTGGACAACTTTGAACTTTGCTTGTCTTAGGTGTCACTGGGTGCTATTGGATTGTTCGATGTTTCACACTAATTTGTCTGACGGTCATGTCTTTGCTACTTAACTAGACTCTAGTGACTTGCTGCTTCGTCAGGTGGCTAGGGCCAGACCTTCCGACGCCACAAAAATGTCATATTGACCTCTAATTAACACGAGATTTTCAAATAGCATTTTTATTCGAGATCATGCTCATGAAGATATGCTTAATGCAATGATGCAAAGTAGGACGTTATATTATCAATGACAAATAGTGTACTGTAGAATTACTCCCTTGCCCATTTTACCCGGCATGAGAGCCCGGGTACAGGTACTGCCAAGGAGAATTCGGGGATCATTAACTCTACGTTGCGATTAGCACCGCGCCGCCGGCCACGAGTCTTTCTTGCCGTCGGAGCAGATTGATTGAACCTCTACACCATTGTTGTTGTCTTCGCTTGCGTCAAAGAATTTGGCACATAGTTCACGCCACGAACTAGTGCTTCTCCACAGGCGCCTTGGCCACTCCCTCACTGGTAGACAATGCCATAGTTAGAAAAACGCAGAGTATGTATATGAAGGGGACGGAGTACTACTTGTACGCAGCGGCGTCGTTTGGTTGCTAAAGAGTAAATGGTTCCTAGCTTGCATGCTGCTTTGGCAATTGCATGCACCGCCACGATGCCTCGTAGAGCAAGGTCAATAATAGAGCCAAGTGCTTGGCTATAAGCCAAGTAATTAGAGACAAGTTATACAATAAATTGTCTTATACTTGTCTCTAAATATCTTCTCTTTCCTATTCCTTCTCATAATACTTACTATCTGGACCCACAACTATCTATGCATCCGTGCCCAGCTGGGTGCTTACATAAGAGCTAGACTATCATATTTCTCCTCTCTTCTCTCCTCCACATCAGCATTAGCTTGGCTATAAATCCATTATTGTATCTGCTCGTATACATACGCCCTCGGTATTGTGGGCGATTTGAGAAACGGTTGTACGCTAGGTGCATGTTTCTAATTTTTATGAGATTTTTAGGATGTAGGTGTGTATCTCTATTTTATCTATTACGACGACGTTTATTGTGGAGGCTGTAAAAGAGTCTCCAATAGTGAGAATGCATTTTAGCCATAAAGTTTCACTTCCAAGCTCCAAACGAGTGTATTTGTGTTACATAATGGAAACACAAGAATAATTTTGTGATACCAAAATATTATTTTTGGACACACTTTCTTTTTATAAAAAAATTCAGTGTTGTTTTGGAGACACTATGATCATATAAAAAATATAGTTTCAATCAGAGAATATGTATAAAACAATTCGATTTATGTCTCCATCAATCCATCTATCACATCAGCAGCAAATCCTTGAGGCCTTGTTTGGATGTTGTCGGATTCATCTCAATCCACATGTATTGGAGTGGATTGGGGTGGAATTTAGTTCAAGTTCCACTCCAATCCACACCAACACATGTAGATTGATGTGAATCCGACTACATCCAAACAAAGCCTGAAGAGGGGAATGGTTCCAACCACGTCGGCGTCGCCGGAGTGCCATCCCTACCACCGCCGTTGTCTCTCTCCGCCATGCACCCCGGCTGATCAGGTTTCTGTCGCTGGCAATCATGCCGTGCGCTGAGCTCTACTCCTCTACCGTACCCCTCTTCGTCCCTCTCCACCAACCAACCACACAAGCGGCCGGAGCGCTCGCTCGAGTGTGTGACGCACGTTCCCCTGAGATTACCGGCCACGTGATCCCGGCCGCACGCCGGACATACCGCGCTGTCGCCGGCGCGCCTCCTCAGATGCGGGAAGGGCCGCCGCGCGCGCGGTTGGTCTGACCGCGCTTGCAAGGGAGCAGCTAGCTTGCTTGCTACGACGACGCAGGAAGTACTTGCCTGCTTGTCGTCCATGCAGAGCTCCACGTCCCTTTGCGGCTCCATCTGTGAACAGCCGGCAAGATACTGCTTGAAAGCACCAAGAGGCACCAGATTATTTGCTCAAATGGTTGCTGCAGGTTTGTTGGATCTCTCGCAGATCTCCTGGATAGATGCAAGATCAATATTTCATCTCCTGGAGATATTTGTTGGATCTCTATTCACTTGAGTTTATCTGCTGAATTTATCAGCTATTCAGCAGCGTTTTTCTCTCCCAACAAATCAGCGAACAAAGTGTGTAACCAGCTGAATTATGCTTAGTTCACGTATATTTGTGTATATATACAATTAGCTACCAAGAGTGCGCTGGTAAATAAATAGTATGATTTGTGCCTCGTGCTCGCTACTATATGCAGTTTTATCCTGGTCATCTCAATTTTCTTATGCACAAGATGGAGGGTAGCTATATATTGTACGTGTTAGTAGTGCATGGTGAATAAATATTTGTTGAGTTGAGTGATTTAAGATAGCGTGGAGTACACCGTCAGACTGCAAGAATTCCAACAATAAGGAATTAATACCACAAACGTTGTTAGTGTCATCTCTCTTTGAAGCCATTGTGCATCACTCTTAGGTCGCCCAATTCATGGACCTAATACCGTTCATTACCACAAATCTCATGGCTCAATCACACTCCCTTTGTTTCTTTTTAAGTGTAGCTATGATATTCGTGCTAGTCAAACTTTCTTTAAGAGTAAAATACACTGGCGGCCCTTTAACTTGTCAGCCTGTGCCACTTTGGTCCATGAACTTGCAAACTCGAAAAAGTGACCCCTGAACTTGTCCGTCTGTGCCACTTTGGTCCATGAACTTGCAAACGCGAAAAAGTGCCCCCTAAACTTGTCGACCTGTGCCACCTTGGTCCATGAACATGCAAATACGAAAATAACACCAGTTGCATGCACTGTTCTGCCACGTGGTCGCCTCTGGTAGACCATGCATGGCACCCAGCTGATGTCAACACCATAAACAGTGCCATGCATTGCCTACCAGAGGCGGCCACGTGGCAAAACAGTGTCATGCAGCTGGTGTTATTTTCGTATTTGCATGTTCATGGACCAAAGTGGCACAGGTCGACAAGTTTAGGGGGCACTTTTTCGCGTTTGCAAGTTCATGGACCAAAGTGGCACAGACGGACAAGTTCAGGGGTCACTTTTTCGGGTTTGCAAGTTCATGGACCAAAGTGGCACAGGCTAACAAGTTAAAGGGCCGCCAGTGTATTTTACTCTTTCTTTAAATTTGACTAGGTTTATAGAAAATATTAACACCATATGTATCTCTAAATAAATTTATTATAAAAATAGATTCGACAATCAACAAATCTATCTAATAATATAAATTATGTACCAAAAATATTAATATTTATACCCTACATATATTTAGTCAAAGTTGAGTATGTTTGAGTTTTTTTTGGAATTGAGAAGGACAGTTAAAAAGGGAAGGAGGAAGTATTGCTCAACACAAAAACACTATTAATTGCATATGAAAATCAATACTTTCCACTTATTGATGCTTGATTATTTGAGTCTGAGTGTGCAACCACTTTGACCGATGCCCTTTGTACTAAGTTGGAATCAATGCCCTAAATACGTTTATTCTTGTCAAAAGTAATCATTCTCATGTTCCTCCCAAAATCAAAGGCATTATGCTCCTTTACTGCTTCATTTTGATCCAACATCAACGTGATATAGATGGCTTCCATGCCCTACTTCCAAGTAAAATGTTCGATATGATCTTCTCTCAATGCAACCAAAGTTAGTTCTTTTGTGTCATTACTTGCTACCATGATTCTTGACTTGCATATTGTTGTTGTTTGGTACTGTCAGTTGTCTGGGTAAGTTTCTCAGTGTGCAGCCACCAGAACATATTTCTAGCATGACATATATGTATGTGAAGCAGAGGCGGAGGGGGGCTGCAATTTCACCTATTTTTTATTAAATATGATTTTGGTTATAAATAGTGTAATTTTTTTAAAAGTTGTTGAAACATATAATTATATATGTATATTTTATCACACTAAAAAATACGATCATAATTGTTCGGTCTCTCTTAATCAAAATTGTTGGCTCCGCCTTTGATGTGAAGCGTGTCTCTGCTACTTTGTTAATGAACTTGTCTATTCCCTCAAATAAAAAATTGTATTTTATTTTACTTAGAAATTTTGTTTGCAAAGAAGATACTCTAGAGATGTGCCCATGGTACACTCAAATATAGAGTTGTATCCCTATTTGCATGTAGTTTTAAATATACTACAAATGAATCTTCATCATTATAACTTGAGCCATGAGAAAATTGTTTCACTAACTAATGTAGTACTGAATATCTTTGTTATCATTTCAAATTTTATTTTAAGATTGTATTCTATATATGTCCATTTGTTCTATTTTAATCTTAATTCCAATTCTTATGAATTGCTTTATATATTCCTTATTTTAATGGTTTTCTTCGTCATCCATGAAAAACAAAAGTACATTTTCTTAGTGTTTATTCAACATTACCTACTAACTAATTATTTTTTCCTTAGGCTCTTTAAGTATCGTGCTTTTCAACCCAATTAGACATCATATCATTTTATCATTGTTTTCATTCCAATTTAGCTTTATATTAATTGGATATGTTATGGGAATCTTTTTTTAGGTATTTTACTTCATGATTCTTGTGAAAATTGAAATACTTTTCCTGAATTTTATTCTAAACTTTTCCATGCATTAAATTATTTGCATGGGTTCTTTTATTTAGATATTTGTATTTCCAATCCAAACAGATAACCCATACACTATTTTTTCATCCCAAATGTAGATATTTAGTCATTTATATTGACGCTTTATTTAGTCAATTTTTTCTTTTTGTACAAAAATCAAATTACTAAATGTCTATATTTTTAAACTCTCGAACATAGTTACATACTAATTGTATTTGGCACGGACTAAACCTATACTCTTAGATTTTCACGAAAACAATGTGTATTATTTTAGTTTTCTACTACATGCTAATTTCTACTAGGTGCTCTGAATGAACATTGTGGCATCTTTTAAGATAACTAACTAGTGCTCTGCATGGACTAGCTAGCATCTAAAAGATATGTAGGTAGTGGTATCCGTTGATGAATCGACAGTCCATATAGCTAATGAATTGTTTACCTCTTTGTCCCCTCTCATTTGTTCCTTTCCTTATGGAGTACACATACTGACAACATGTAATTTGCTAAAAGATTATGTTTTTTGCCAGAATTTGTTAGTTATTAACTTGTGAGGCTTCGAACGTGGAGGCTTAAAAAAGGACTCAAATAGTAACAGTAATAGTAAAATAAATGTGCAAGATGCACCCAATGCAAAGCCATCTGTTCATTCAGGGAAAATGAATTTGCCTCTTCCATCGCCATGAAAGCATGCATATACAGGGGGCGGGTCGATCGCCGTGTTTGATCTGGCTTCTTTGGCCCTGTTTGCATCAGTTTTGGATTCTTCAAAAACAAGTTTTTGTCTCTAATTTCTAAAATCTGGATTCTAAGCAAAAATTGGTGAGATGTTTGAATCCCCTAGTTTTTCAGAGTCTAACTTCATTTATTGCTCACTAGGTCACAAGAAACTGAAAAAGAAATTGAGTACTGATAGAAAAAAAAAAACTAGTCTGTTTGGATCTCACCCAGTTTTTAAAAGCCAGATTATTAAAAGCTAACGAAAACTAGAGGTATCCAAACAGGCCTGAGATAGGGGCAGCATGGGGTTGATATTAGTAGAAGGCATCTCATTGGGACTTGGAGGAGTACGTGCAACCGAGATGTCAAAGTAAACTTAATCATTAGCATTATGGGGCCTTTTGTCGTCGTTCTACATACTAGTAGTACTAGTATATCACTACGAATCTATGATTGCTTATCCTATACTATATATGTGAGTGTCTTTTAATCAAGCTAGGCAGAGAGGCACACTGGTGGTGTCTAACAACTTATTACCAACCAATCAACCTGCAGACAACCTCCCCCAGTCCAGTGAACTCGACCACTGAGAGGACGAAGAAAAAGAAGCTAGCGCCGCAGCCAGAACGCCAAAAGGTCACCGCGCGCAAGAAGCCACCAATGCAAATGACGACAAACATTATATATACTAAATAACCAGTGGTGGCCGCGCGCAGTGCTACTAATTAATATATAAAACCCTAAAAGGGAATCCTTGGAACATTATCGATCTACTGCGAATCCGGCAGCGAGTCATGGATGGCGCATTATTACTTTTGCAACGGATAATTCCATCACCCATGCATGCACACAGCCCGAGGCCGGACGCCGGCCGATCGGCGTCGTCGGCGGCGGCGTCCCCGGCTGCCTGCCGCACGCCGTGCGATCGATGAGCGATTTACAATTCACTGCATGCTATACGTACTGGCAGCTCTTGGGGAGCAAGGGGCCGGCACATGCATGGTCGGGTACGTCGAGTGGGTGGTGACTGACTGACCGCGGGTGGCGCATGGAGCACGCAACGGCCAAGTGAGACGCGCGCGCGCGCGAGCAGGCAGAGGCAGCCGGGCCGTGCCCCCCCCCCCCCCGTAGTACGTGGTGGCCTGGCCTCTCCCGACCGGCCACGCGCAAGCGCCGCCGGCCCCTGGCTCGTGACGAGGGCCAAGGGCCGCCGCGCGCGGTTTCCTGAGCTTTTTCTCCGTGGGATTCGTTGCGTTGCGCGCCGCGCGCGGGTGGAACGCGACACGGCCGGCGCCTCCCCCGGATGCAGGCAAAAGTTGCTACAGACCAGCCAGGGCCACGGCACCATGCACCGGCAGATCGATCTATGCACGCGACGGATCCGGTTGTACTGTATACCGTGTGCCGAATGCTAGCTGTGGACGCAAGCCGCGCCCGCGCACGTACGCACGCGTGGCACACGCAGGATTATTGGATTATATTGCTTCGATCGGATGGTTGCATTGCGTGCATGGCCGACGAAATGCTAAGCGCCTGCCACGCGTACGGGCAGAGAGGTTGCATTGCATGCATGGCAGACACACGGGCGTTCATTTTTCAATGAGACCGGTGATCTATTTCTCATCAGTTCGATAATGCATGGGAACAGCAACGACTGCTGTGCAGATCGAGAATATATGTATGTGACGAAGATAGAGAGGCCAGAGGCTCATATCATATGCTTATTGCGGCCATCCAAGCGAAGCGAAAAGGGGCCGGGAGATATTTTTAGAGGAACATTGTGGGATGCCCACGGCATTTTGACAACTAAAAAATATAGCACACTGCAACATCGACATATGAACATAAGTACGAAGGATTTTTCGAAGGGCCAGATCATATAGGCAGATACTACGAGAGAGAGCAGCAGCTAATAAGGTCGTCGTCAACGAAAACCAAATCACAAAAGCATCGGCTATATCTATCTCAAATCCTCCTTTTCTTTCACACGCCACAGGATCTTGTAATGATATGCCGTATTCGAATTCGAAAGAAAAAAAAACACGCCACGATCTTGTGTATTGGTGTTCGTGTATGCATCATACTATAGCAGGATAACTTTTTTTGCGAACACGGTTTCGTCATCGTGGAGGTTGGACGTCCACTACATTCGCGGAGACAAATTTTGTGTCTCCATCTTTTTTCCGTTGGATTTGGATCGCCCTCTAGTCTTCTAGCTGAGCTGAGCTGCATCGAGTAGCTGTGCCGTCCCATCCCTTTCTTTGATTTGTAATGTTCCAGACAAGAGGCAACCCATCGTCGACGGTGCCAAAATTCACCAGTGCACGGCGGGGGCGATCTCTCCTAGTCCTAGGCCTATGCATGCCCAACTGTGTAGTAGCCACAGTAGCTAACATTTCATCGTTCATGTGTGGACCGGCCTGGTGTGGTCTCGGAGGACGTAGACACGTTAGCCAATCGTTCGTTCGACTTCTTGGTTCGTGTGCTTGCTCATTGCTCTTGGCGTGGAGCTAAAGATTCAGACCATATGTTATTTGTCAACATCTGGTGCTTCTGCATGCGTACCCTCCCTCCTTCACTTGGTGGTATGATAGAACAAAAAAGGGCGAAAAAAACCATAAAGGGTAGAGGGATTGTTCGCTCCCGTTGCTTCAACTTCAACTGAGTTTTTCGGCGTATTATATTGTCTACAAAATTACAACAGATGTAGGACTATGAATATGGGAATTACCATTCTTCACATGCCTGAAATCCAACTTCCATACACGCGACGATTTCCTACCATTAGATCAATACCTGACGGATCTCAGAAAGTCACTATTCATCTTCCTCTTTCCAGCACTCGCACCCGTGGCGGCCACCTTCCGCCCCCACCCCCACTCGCCAGGGCTCCCCCACCCTGACCTAGCCCAGCCTCCTCCACCGCCGCTAGGGCCCCTAAACCGCCCTCCACCATCTCCACTGTCTGGTTTTCCTTACCTCCCCGGGGCTCCTCCTTTTCTAAGCCCGCCAGAGTTGGGGGAGGGGGAGAGAGAGAGAGAGAGAGAGGTTAGCTCGTTGGAAACCTAGCTAGATCCAGGTGAGATTGCCACACCAGCGCCCATCCGTGCCAGAGAGAGAGAGAGAGAGAGGTGCCGCTGCGGGACGGGCACAACTTGGGGAGAGATTAGTGGATTATCTACGTATCTATTTCATTTTAGCAGTCATGTTATTCATGTTGAATTTATTTACTACTTGATGGCCTTGTTTAGTTCCCACCTAAAAACTTTTTACCCTATTCCACCTAATGTTTGGACACATGCACGAAGTATTAAATATAAATAAAATAAAAAACTAATTACACAGATTAATTAGATTTTGCAAGATAAATTTTTTAAGTCTAATTAATCTATGATTAGACACTAATTGTTATAGTAACACATGTGCTAATGATAGATTAATTAGGCTTAATAAATTTTTCTCATGTTTCCTAATGTAATTTGTTTTTCTATTAGTATCCAAATACCCCATGCGACACCATCATGTGACGTCCAAAAACTTTTAAACTTCGAACTAAACACATTCCTTAGATTTATGAGCTAAAGTCAGAACTAAAGGTCAAAGTGACAGGTTTGTTGCAGGGCCTTTTTTTACGAACAGGTCGTAACATGTTTTTAGGACATGGAAATTTAAAAGTTACATAACATCAATGAGTTCTGGTTCTTCCACATCCACTAGCAACACACTAGCATAGGCGAGCAACCAAGAACATCGACAAGCCATAGCGAGAGTTAGCAATTACAACATCAACAAGGCCCTTAGTTGGTGTCAACACGTTCCACATGAGTTTGTCTTTGACAAGCTTAATCTTCAGTATGTTTGCAACCAATAGGAAACTGCACTATCGTCTACTTCGTTATTGGTTTTTGTACCACAAGTTTAATTCGATTTATAGAAAATACGTATAACATTTGTATCTCTAGATAAATTTGTTAAAAAACTAGATTTAAAGATCTTTCTAATAATACTAATTATGTATCCTAAATATTAATATATTTTAATATATATTTTTAGTCAAAGTTCTTTCTTAGAAAACACAAACAATAATTATTTTGGGACGGAGGGAGTATATGTTTGAATTGAACATTTTGCGCACATTTCATATCTTTAATTTATCTCCTGCCAGCTGCTTTGAAGCGCAAATTCGGTCAACAAATTAGTTATGGTCTCTACATCAAAATCGTTACCAGCAGGCTCGAACAATCGACCCGTTCAATCCATTTATTTTTGTATAAATAAATATACGGTAATGATATGCTAAAGAGTCAGAATATTGCTGGCTGCGCTGAGTACTGACCGGGCATCTCTGTCTGACTTCCTACTTATAGGTTCAGTTTATTAGTTTGACATGCACTGTTGTCTGTTTGTGCACAATACAGTATGCGAACACTACCTAATTGCTGATTCTCGATTTGAAACCGCTGATCTGACGCCCCCTCTGTACGATCCGTGCAGCTGACATTTCCAAACCTGTGCTGACGCCGGGCACATTGTTTTTATGGTAAGGTCAAGATATTTAGTGACTAAGACTGAACTGTTATTAAAACTCTCCTAATAAAAAAAAGTTAAAATTACTCTTTGGTTAGGCGTAGACAAATTAGTAGATCGTGCCTCTTGTATTTACTGCAAAAGGTGACAAATCCCTGACGCAAGAACTCGCGCCGTCGCGCGTCTACCTCCAGCTGTATCTGTATTCTGTATATAGAATAGAACTCTCATGACACACAACTCTCGCTAACTATGGGCCTGCTCAGAGCTGTAGCATTTTAGAAATGCTGTGATGTAGTAGCTATCAGTCATCAATCATGATATAATGGGTTTGATTGGCCCGTCGATATCAACAGCAGAAGAGGTTTGGCCTTGTTTAGTTGCTCAAAAATTTTGCAAAACTTTTCAGATTCCTCGTCACATCGAATCTTTAGATGTATGCATGGAGTATTAAATATAGATGAAAATAAAAACTAATTACACAGTTTGGTCGGAATTGACGAGACGAATCTTTTGAGCCTAGTTAGTCTATAATTAGACAATATTTGTCAAATACAAACGAAAGTGCTACTATTCACATTTTGCAAAAAAATTTGGAAGTAAACAAGGCTTTTGTCAATTCAGACTTCGCGTTGCCTATGTCAGTTCTCAGTTGTCAGTTCATTGAGCCTGAAAGGCCACCGGGCTGTTGTGCACAACCTGCCGCGCGCATCCTCGGATGCGCCATTACGCATCGGCGCAAAGCCAAGAGAGCCTCCGTTTCCACTTGAATTGGAGCTGATCAAACCCAAGTTGCCATTCCTTGTCCGGAAGCTACTCTTCCAGCAGCAGGAGCAGGAGAACGTGCAGGCCGTCCTCCTTACAGGCCGCAAAGTCTCGGTATGCTATGACTTGTGCGATTCAGAATCTAATAAGGCAAATAAACTTCATAGGAAAAAGCTAGCTTTTCAGGAGAAGGTGTCTGTCACTCAGAATCAAGTGTGATCATGAAGTGCTCACAGGTCAGGCAGGGATCGTCCTTCAGACTGGGACGCCTTTTGACTTTGGAGATTCTGAATGTTAAGCATGGAAAATTCAGAGGAGATTTTTCCTTGCATGCACGGTACAGTCTACAGTTGGCCTGTTCATTGTCGCGTCTTCGTCATCGTCGTTGAAGCTGTCACTCAGTCCGGTCGGAACCATGCATTAGAACCAACCAAGGCCTTGTTTAGTTGGATTAACTAAGTTCAAAAGATTCGTCTCGCAAATTACAAACGAATTGTATAATTAGTTATTTTTTAATCTATATTTAATGCTTCATATATATGCCACAAGATTCGATGTGACAGAGAATCTTAGACATTTTGCAAAATGGCTCGCGAACTAAACACGGCCCAAAGAGCTTTGAGGCCTTGTTTAGTTCACCCGTACAATACTGAAATCTAAAAAGTTTTCACATCTAAACTACTCTATCTCAGTTCTCTACAGAATATCCGCGCTCTGCTGATGCAACGGCCGTACGTACATCCATGATAGATTCCCGATTCCATTTTCCAGATGTTGATACATTGACCGTCTCCAAATCTCCAATGTACGGTCCATTACGCAAGTGACGACTCTCAGATGCGACAGCACAAGAGCAAGAAGTAAACATGGTTATCATGCTGTTTTATCGTGTCATCTCGTCTCACCGTAAAGCAGGCCTGAAAGGGCAAGCCAAACCGCCAGAGCGGCCAGCCGCGCGCAGCGCAGCAGGCATCCCTCGCTGCGCTGCGTCTCAAGCAAGAGCCCCGCATCGGCAGCCTACCTCCCACTTGCCCAAATGGCTGGGAAACCCGTCGAGAAGAGATCAGAGATGCAATGCATCATGTATTCATGAGTGGCAGAGGCGCCGAAACCTTTTCTTCTCTCCTTGGTCCGTGGTAACTTGGCCAAATGCTTCACTAACCAATCTGTGTCAGACGCCGTGCCAGATGAAGTTTCGGCCGTCGCCAGCAGCGTGTTTCCAATCATGGTCGTGGAGCACACCCTTGTTCGCGTTCGCTTGAGATTATCTTCTGAATATATTAGTCATTCAACAATATTTTTCTCAACCAAGTGAACAGGCTCACAGCACACTGGAAAGCTTTCATTAAACAAATCATCATCACATTCACAGCTGTGAATATCGTCAGGCGATGTAGAGGCTGGAACCCCGTCCCATTATTCTAATCTAAAAAGGTAAAGCATCATCACGCTAGTTTTCCCGTTCTTCGCAATTTTCGTTGCAGAAATAAAACAGCTACGTGCTGTACTTCACATAAACAAGCCCAGACAGTAGCAAGCTTCATATGGGACAGGCCGAATCTGCTTTGGGCCAGGCTGGAGAGGAGAATTCAGCTGAAGCCCAGTGTCATTTTGGACCAGGCTCGAGAGGAATTGTTCAAGTCCCCGTCTCAATAGCTTATTGATTTTCAGACGGAATTCCCTTCCAGACTGCCAGACACAAGAAATTCTATAGCAAAAAAAAAAAGTAGTATACATGCACATGATAATTCCAGAAGATCATCAGATCTCGGCAGTTAGTGCAGAATGCATTCGAGTGCGCTTGTGGCAAAGCTAAGCCATAAATGAAACACGCCTTGTGATAATTGCCTGCCTCAACTCTATGGTTGAGAGCAACCAACCATCAGAATGCCAAAATTTGCTCCAAATGTCAAGAGAGCATCCCATTCTAAGGATGGCCCTTCTCTGATGCTGCTACTAGACTTCCATCGCAAGACTGAAAACCCCAACTTTAGTCATGATGAGACAGGAAGAAATGGGGATGACAGTGAGTGATCTGTTGTGTCAGCCAGGTTGATAGGGAGAAAATGAAAGAGGAGACGGATTAATTTTCATCATTTTCCTCTGTTCTGAATAATCTGCCTAAACTTGATGCTCCGGTCTGGATGTCCCAGTTTCTGCTTTGTGCAGTAGATTCATTTGTACCACCGAATAACAAATCACGGCAGTGTTAAACAAAGGAGAAGTCAGGCAGTACTTCGTCGTTTAATCAAGATACAAATATATGAGCTTGTGTCAAGACATGTAAAAGTGGTCCTACAGAATCACAATCATGCATGCAGCATGCACATGAAGATGCAAGGAGACAGGTTTTCTGTACTTTGAAGGTCTAGGGACATTAAGATATGCTTCACTGAACCACCAGATAAGGCTATCATCATGAAATTTCTCATCGAGATGCAATACCATTTATGCCAAAGAAAATACTTCAGGCGAAAGTTGTAGCACTTTTGTTTTGAGGTCACAAGAAAGAACACACCCTTCCCCATCTGATGGGCGAGCCCCAACTGTCCAAGTGTGTATGATGCATCACGAGTATGTACAAGCAAAAACTAGATGCCCTTCCTACAAGGATGCTCCAGTTCCATTAGAAGAGCAAGTTTGATCATCCTAAACAAGAGTACCAAGACCCAATTGACGCCCTTAACCATAAATATACTACAATCAGATAAGTTGGGGCTGCTCTAGGAATTGAACTCATAAGATGCGGCTGCTCTAGGAATTGAACTCAGATAAGATGCGGCTGCTCTAGGAACTGAACTCGATCCTAGGGATTGGAACCAAATTTCCCCAACTCAAACAAGCTCTACATGTTAGACAAAACAATATTCCAAAAAGAACACCATTTAAGAACATGGCAACAGACCATAATAATCCACATAGAACAATACTAATAATTAGCCCTAAAGGTATATGATCTACACAGGTCCCTAGTGAACTCACTCTGTTATATTTCACTACACCAACTACCTCGGACAATTTGAACAGAAAAAAACACTTGGATAGCTCTAGAGACTCTCTAAGCATCCAGATTGTAATATTCCCCAACTCTGGTCTGATAACTTAATGGACGCATTGCTTGCAAACATGCAATTGACCAAATTCGAGATGCGAATTATAACGAAGTATTATGCATCGAATACAACATAAATAAGATTCTGAAATCAGACAAATCAAATCTAGCAACTATGAACACATCAGATTACATTTTCCAGTCATGAGTCCTGTTTGAGGAACCTAACAAGCACCAAGCTCGCATCCAGTTCATCTAGTTGAGAGCTTAGCAACTATCAAGCTGAATTCAACCCTGATGAAATGATGATGCTCATATTTACAGATGCAGTTGAAAAGGGAACATAGAAACAGATAACTAAACCAGCGAACTAACAAAGTAACTAACATTAAGCAGGAACATAGCAATGGCATGACAAATAGGCATAAGTTAGCACCTAAGCACATAAAGCATAATATTTCGGGAACGATAACAAGCACCGGTCATAACTCCTTGATCTAGGTCTAGTTCGGATCAAAGACAATATCCTTCACCACAAAAGTAGACACAGCCAACCATATGTCCATAGCATTAGAACAAGACTATTCCAGACAACTAGAAGACTTAGGTCACCCTTTTTGAGCAACATCTTACCAAAAGACTGGCCACAGAATCGAAAACCCAGCAGCGCATCAGTTTCAACCTAATCAATATGCACCCTCCAGAGCATCAAGCACCATCCCCACTGTCTCCTTCATCAGGTCCATCCGCTGCAGCTGCTGCCTTATCTCTGACATTCTGAACTTCCTGAGCTTCTCCTCCACTGCTCTTGCCTTTGATTTTTCAAGTACACCAAACGCCTTCCTGAATATTGGCCCACTCGGATGCTCCTTCGACAGCTCCTCAACAGCCTCCCACAGGTATGGGTACATTTGTTTTCCCTTCTCAGTATCATCTCTCCCACTGCCATCACCATGGCTACCCCTACCCACAGTGACAATTGCATTACCATTGCCGTTTCCAAATGTCAATGCCTTTGGCTTCTTGCTCGTGCGATCACGGAGTTCCCATCCATTTTCCATATCCTCGTCACTCTCCTCGATCTCCTGCTCTTCATTGCTCTCCTCTGCATCCTCAGTATCCTCATGTGACACACGAGATCCTCGTACCATTACTAGACTCTTCAATCCCCAAACTTTCTTGCTAAGTTGATAGACATCGCGATCATGCTGCGTTGGCAAGTTGGGATCCCGTCCATTCTTTGCACGGGTGAGCAGCAACTTGTACTTATGCTTGAGGCGCCTGACCTTATCACTAAGCTGGGCCGTAGAAGCATTAGCAGTGAGTTGATGAATAATCTGGCTGTGTACCTTGCCCGTGTCCTGAATGGACGCAGGGAGCCGGCCTTTCTTGGCACGGAACTCAATGAGGGCACTCAGTATGGTGACCTCGTCTTCAGGACTCCAAACCCGGGGCGGCCGCTTCTGGTGCTCGGGAGAATGGGGGCTGGGGCGGCGCTTGGGGCGACGCTGGGAGGACCCCGCGGCGCCGCGGAGGGGCACATCCATCGGGCGCGTGCTAACGGGCTTGACGTTGGAGGTCTCGATGCGGAAGGAGCGGCGCGCGCTAGGCAAAGGCGAGGCGTCGCCGGCGCCGCCGCCATCGTCATCGGAGGCGGCGGCCGCGGCGGAGTTGTCGGAGTCGGAGTCGGAGCGGAGGCCAGGGGTGCGCTCGCGTTTGCGCCTCGGGGACGGAGAGCGGCCAGCGGCGTCAGCGTCCGAGTCGGAGTCGGAGTGGAAGCTTGGGGAACGTTCGCCGCGACGCCTCGGGGAAGGGGCGCGGCGGCCGGTGCCGGCGCCGGCGTCCGCGTCCGCGTCGGAGTCGAGGTGGTCGCGGGGGGAACGCTCGCGGTTGGCGCGCCTCGGGGACGGGGCGCGGGCATCGGCGTCGGAGTCGGATGCGGCGACGCTAGGGCGGGCGTTGGAGCGAGGGGACTTGGAGCGGGATCGGGATCGGGAGCGGGAGGGAGAGGGGGAAGCTCGGCGGCGGTGGCTGTTGGGGGCCGCGCCCGCCTCGCCGTCGGAGGCGTCAGACGCCGACCCCGAGCCGGCGGCGGCGGCCGGGCGCTTCGGGGCCATGCCGGCGAGGGTGGGGAGGAGTTGGTTTAGGGTTTTGGATTTGAATCCCTTTGCGGGGATTGCTCCGCCTCGCCGATATGGCTGTTGGCCTCTTTTGCTTTTGCTGTGTCGTGTTGCTGGGGGCGTTGGGTGAGTGGGGAGGGCTGGGCCGCCGGCGTGTTCGGTTGCCGAAGTGTGCACTGGAACAAAGAATCGGCACAAACCTGGCTATTGTCGATTCAATTCAGTGGGTTAATAAGGTGGATTAGGATTAAATTAACTAATCTTTGATCGGTGTAAAAGATAACCTTATTACAGATATTATCTATAGTGCAGTCTAAAGATAGCATGGCATTGTTATTTGTTAAAGACGGTAGAGTTTTTTTTACGTTGTCTATAGTTTTGTTGGGATGTGGTAAGCAAATGTTAGGCCAATACTTGTGACTTTAGTGGTTCAGCACTTGTGACTTTAGTGGTTCAGCACTCAAGACAAAGAATCTATCCTATTTCGGACGTCTAAGAGCTAATCTCTTCATTCCAAATTATAAAGATATTTTGCCTTTTTTATATTCATAGCTTTTGCTACGCACTAAGATATATGTTATGTCTAGATACATAATAAAAGCTACGAATTTAGAAATTATAAAACATCTTATAAATTGGAACATATGAAATACATCCAATAATTGTTTTCTTTCGTGTTAGAATGTTCAATCGAGTTTTTACAGTGGGAGAAAAAAGAGAGATGGTAGAAGAGCGCCTAAGGTAGTGATCTATGATTTGATCGACTAAACGGGCGATTGGTCCTTCAACCTCCCTTCTACTAGAGCCTCTGGCCAACCTTATATAGCAGACTTCAGGGTACAAAGATAGCGAGTTTGTAGAGATTATGTAGGGTTCTGTGTCCTCATCTTTAGTTGGTGGAAGCACCGAACGTCGTCTCTCATGGTTGATCATGGACGGTAGTGCTGAACAACGTCTGACATCCTCTACAAGAACCTAGAACTGACAGGTAGATGGTCAAAAAGAACCATTGCGCCTTACCTCAAAACACCTTTATCATGGATGCACACTAAGGGCATGGCGACAAGCAAGGAGAGGCTAATAGACAAGTTCAACATGCTCATCCGATGGGCGCTGCCATCCTTAATGTGTTGCGTCACTCCCCGAGCGTGGGCTTGAGTCGGGAATGGCAAACACAAAGGTAAGGGACAGAGCCCCGGCAAGGCCTGGTGGCCCGACTTTGCATTTATATCAGGTTGGCATCTTTCAGATTTTAAAGGAATATTTCTCACGTTGTTCGAGATGGAAAGCTTGACTAGGATAATACAATAGCACCTGCAACTTTCCTTGGTCAGTTGCAGCCTTCCAAGGTCGAGGACACACGGGACTTAACCTATTTCCTTGAGGCTAAGGCCTCTTACCGAAGTGGGCCATGTTAGGCCCATTAGACCTCTATAGTAGTCTCAGAGTGTAGGCGTGAACAAACATGATTGGTGTAGTCCTAGAGATCCTAGCCGATTAGGTGAATCAGTTAAGGGTTAGTTATACTATTACAGTGCTAATTCAAGGTCTAGGTGGCCCCTTATTAAGTACTCAGTAAGAGCTCCGAGACACCCTTGTAGCCTCTCGAACTGTCTTCGAGATAGCGGTGAGGGCATCTTTCTCCTTTTTTGACCAATCGCTCGCCCAAGCTAGGATCCATGTTTCATGTAGGTGCGGTGACCGTCTAAGAGCGTCCCCAATGGTTCCCAAATAGCTAGTCTAGGAAAAATTCTATTGGCTATCAAAATGAGAGATCAAATAGCTAGCGACTCCCAAATAGCTAGTCTAGCACGATCTTCTAAAACACCTATCTCACAACTCACATAACTCTCCACCATAGTGTTTATTTTTTTATTATTTCTACATCTCATATAGCTAGCTTTTTGCAAATTGCCATTACAAAAGCACTAAAGACATTAGTTAGGTAACGCTCTCGGTGAACTCAAACTGGTCTACCTTGTGTATCCTTCATAGGGTGATCGGCCTCGAACCTGCATACCCTACCGACAAGGATCAAACGGCTCGGCTCACTACCAGACTTGTCACTTGGTGTGCCACCCCCATCAAAAGATTAGGTACTAGAAAGTGTTAGTGGCTCAAGCTGCATATTACACGATGTTTAAGTGCACTGCGAAATACAGACCGGCTCGCTATACCCATGGGTCGTTAGCCCCTCAGGTCTAAGTCCATCGGAGCTCAAAATGTCAATGGGGAACCGATCCCCGATTCCCCGCGGGGAATTCCCCTATTTGGTGATGGGTTTGGGGTAAAATCTCTCCCCACGGGGAGCTAAATGGGGCAAAATCTGTCCCCGTCGGGTTTCGTGGGGGCGGGTCTGGTGTGCCTCCCCCCGTCCCCGTTCCCCGTGGAGACCCGATAATAATAAACCTATGCTCGATGTTTGGATTCTTAGTTGCTATTTCTAGTTGATGAATCACTTGTGGTGAATGTATGAACAATATGATTGTTTCTGTGTTGTTATGAACTATGCAATAGGCAATTATAGACAAATGGCTGTTATTTGCATGTGAATTATTGGATATTTGTTGTTGTTTATGTAAGTGATTTGTTGTTATTTATATAATTGACGCGGAGACGGGGATCCCCGCGGGGATCTAATCCCCGAGCGGGGACGGAGATGGGGCAGAAGTTCTCCCCGTGACCCTTCACGGGGACGGGGATGGGGAAGAATTTGCCCCGCGGGGACGGGTTTGGGGCAGTAACCTCCGACGGGGAATTCCCCGTTCACATCCCTAATCGGAGCTTACAATATACCTAAGCCTTAGGCCTACTCAACCCAAAAGACTAGCTTGATAGGTGAGGACTGCCCCCGCTTTATATGTTGTGCTCCTCCACCATCAATTACCGATGTGAGACTAAACCTAACAATCTTTCTAATCACACATAAAGAGCCAACTCTTCATGTCACATTACAACATATGATCTTCAGAATCCGTTCAACTCTTCACATCACACTACACCAATCTTCGAAATACGTTCTCCACTCTAGGCCTTGAGTCCAACGCTCCATATCACACACAATCTGTGTGACCTTCGAGACGTTAACAGGCTCCCCCATCACCATGTGACTCTCGAGATTTTTCAAGTTTTTTCGACCATGGGCTCTGATACCTTTTGTTAGAGTGCGCAGCAGAATACGGCCCGACTCGCTATAGCCACTAGCCATCAGCCCCTCAGGTCTAGGTCTACGGAAGCTCATAACATATCTAAACCTTAAGCCTTACTTAGTCAAAAAAACTAGCCTGATAAGTAAGAACTGTTCCCTTCTTATATATTACACTCCCTAACAACAATGGTCAGACATTCTATATGTGCGGACTAAAGACCGCTAGTGGCACATCACGTTGTGTTCATCGCTCGCTGATCCCCTGGTATAGATGCGGTCATCTAATATAGTGCTGGCTGATTCCCTCTGTCTAGAGGCGGCCATGTACCATCCGTCACTGATTTTTGAACCTTTGTTATAGTGCTCGTTGATTCCCCTGGTCTAGAGGTAGCCATGTACCATCTGTTGTCGCTGGCATTTTTACAAAGTTGGTCAAATAATAACTTTGTTTGAGTTTGGCATTACATTTTCTACAAAGTTGACCAAAAGTCTTAAGTCTGAATCAAAACAAACTTTTAAAGTTAAAACTCAGACCTCATTTAGATCCAAAAAGTTTTTCGATTTTAACACTGTAACACTTTTGTTTGTATTTGGTGATTATTATCTAATCATAAACTAACTAGGCTCAAAAAATTTCTCTCACGATTTCCAATGTAATTGTGTAATTAGTTACTTTTTAATCTCGTGCCGCAAGATTCGATATGACGAAAATTTTAAAAAAAATTTGAATTCTAGAGGAAACTAAGGTCTTGTTTAGTTCAAACAAAGACCAAAATTTTTTCAAAATTTCTCGTCACATCAAATCTTGCAGCACATACATAGACATATATATATAAGATATTAAATATAGACAAAAAATAAAAACTAATTGCATAATTTACCTATAAATAGTAAGATAAATCATTTAAACCTATTTAATTCATGATTGAATAATAATTATTAAATAAAAAATGAAAGTGCTACAAAAACGCCTAAACAAGGCCTCAAAAGCCAGAAGGAATAACAATCCCACGAATGGAGTAATATCGAAGCTCTGCTCACATTGCCCGTCGACGACGAACAGAGGGACCAAACTATTTCTGTCGGGCCAGACAGCATTGCCTCGATGACGAACCAAAGAGCGAACCAAGTTTCGTCAAAACCAAATAGCTCCGTAGTCCTCCGTAAACGTGAGCCTAAATTTCGCCTTTGTTAACCCGGCCACCAGCCTTTATATTGCAGCTATGTAATGCTAACATTTGAGTTTCTGACTAAGCTTGAACCAGCATCTCTGAACTGTTCACAGGATGAGTAGAAACGCACATGTGTGAACTGTGAACTACATACACTCGGCAAGAAATTTTACTCAAGGAGCCCAGGCACTTAGCTTGTCTACATCTTATCGTTCTTACAGAAGCATTTCGCGATCCTTGCACCTCAACTTGAACACCACAGAGGAGGACCAAATCCACTGGAAATTGGAGTCTAGTGGGAAATACACCGCCAAGTCTGCTTATAACATTCAGTTCAGTGGCAGTATACTCTCCAACTCCCCAAAGCTAGTATGGAAGGCGTGGGCACCACCGAAATGTAAATTCTTCCTATGGTTGCTACTCCAGGACCGGCTATGGACAGCAGCGAGACTGCAAGTGCGTGGTTGGGAAAACAACTATTTCTGTGGCCTTTGCATCCGGAATCTGGAAACTGCTATGCATCTGTTTGTCGAGTGTCCCTTCTCTTGCTGTGTCTGGGAGCAGGTAGCCGACTGGAGCAACTGTGGGAACCTGCAGCCGGTGCAATAGGGTACAACGGCGGATGTCGAGGAATGGTTCCTGAAGATGATCGAGCAAGGAAACAAAACAGCCCACACCCTGGCGATCCTCACAGCGTGGTGCATCTGGAATCAGCAAAACGCCACCATCTTCAGAAACGAGATCAGCACGCCGGCGCAGGTTTGCTCACGTATCAAAGAGGAAGCCCTCTCTTGGAAATTGGCTGGTGGGAAGGTCCTCGGACCTCTCTTTGTTGAAAAGAACACTATGAGTAATTAGTTTAGCTCTCTAAACCTCCTGCGGCGGTCTGCCACAGTGTGGGGCCGCACCACTCGTGCGCTAGGTTGTAAACTCCTTCTATCTTATTAATCCAAGACCGGCCATCCGGTTCTTTTTTTTTAAAAAAAAACGTACACACAGTTCAGAACTTCAGATACAGTATGCTCCATCGGAGTTGCAGTGTACATCTACAAGAGCAGCAGAGATATCTAGGAAGGATACATCATGAACAGCACCAAATCTACAGACTACAGCAGTTCATCTGATCTCTCGTCAGCTCCCGTCGTCGTCTTTGCACTTTCACTGCACATGGTCGTGCTCAGCCTAGCAATTTTCCCCAAAACCCAACAGGGAAAAAAAAAAGAAAACACACCAAGTTAACACGCACGGAGTAGGGCAGAAAACAGTTACACAATATATGCTAGTTGCTAGAACTAAACGTGAGTCACGTGACGGCTCTATCGAATGCTCACCTACCTTGGCTATGTGCACCTTGTGGTCGTCGTCGACGTCGGCGGCGGCGGCGGCGCCACCGCCGCCCTTGCCCTTGCGCGGGTACCTGGCGCGGTACTTGCTGAGCTGCTCCCTGACGAGCTTCTCGTAGATGAAGGATGCGCCCTTGAACTGCGGCAGCACGAGCCAGGCGACGAAGAGCAGCTTCACGGGGTACCACACGGGGATCCAGTAGAGGAGCGGCTCGGCGAGCATCTCCAGCAGCGTGATGAAGGAGTAGATGATCCAGTACGACAGCCACTGCTCGTCGTCCACCTTGGACGGGCTCTCCATCGCGCACACCGACGCGTACCTGCACCATCCCGTGGTCACCGACGAAGTGATCATAAAACTGGGTCATGGATGATGCTGAAGAACTTACAGAGGGTACAGCAGGGTAATGCTCGGCCTGCAAACATGGACGACAGATCAGGCAACGGTTGCAGTCAAATCAGAGACGATCTCGAAGCTCGAAGAACACCGGATGAACAAACGATGGACGGACGAATCGATCGGCAACAAGCTGAAAGAAGGGAGCAGTGTGAGTACCCGGCGATGGTGTGGAGGTGGCTGACGAGCGCCCAGGACTTGCCCATCTGTATCCTTTCGGTGGATCAACGGAGGGGAACCAACGGCGGCGACGGTGTGTGCTCGGTTTGCTGGGTTCGATTTCGATCGAAACGGCAGTGCTCGACAGAAGCAAAGAGTTGGCTCGGCTGATGGGATAGCGAAGATTCAGTAGTGGGTGCGTTTTTTTTATACAAAGAGTGGCAGGTGGCAATGGCATCGGATGCGTAGCTTGGACGTGGCGTCCTGGCATCGCTTTGAGACAGCAATGGTCTGCTGCGCTGAGCAACAGTGTATACAGTACGTTCTTGAAAGCTCTAGCGGCACGAAGTAAAAGTGACGGGACAAGTCGCTTCGCTTTGCGCGAGACCGTCGGCCCGTCGGCAAGGCAAGAGGTCCTTGACTCCGGCCTCCGGTTCGTCTCACTCTCAGGGTGGGTGGCACGTGGCGACACGTGTGAGACGAGCAACGGCACTCGTGTCCACTTACCTGCGGCATCGACCGACCCAGACGCATCCGCACGCTCCTACTCCCATGGGCCTTGGCCTATTGGCGAGCCGTCTGCCGTTGGCAGCGTTTATATGCGTCCAAATGGGCTGGTCTGGGCCACGCATCCTGTTTTGTCAGCCCAAGAGTGCATACTGGTTGTGAATTGTGATGTACAAAGTATGTCACCTTATACGAGTGAACTTCACTCAAAAAAAAAAAGAACCTTATATGAGTGAACGATCTATGCACCCCTCCGATCTTTGGGTACCATATCAATGTTCTCTACTAGTCTATACACTTATGAGTCGTTTGGACCTGTGCTTGCGGAGGATTTGAAATCTACCTAATAAACTAAGTTATTTGTATTGGAATTTGACATTCCGCCACTTCCGAAGTTCACCTATAAGTCTATCTTAAATTCATAGGATACAAGATGTAAATTGATTCTATAAATCACTTTCTACTTTGTAACTTATAGCACTTCAACTCATTCCCTTATGATACAAATACAATACTCGATAAATAATATGTGTCTAAATTATGATTATTAAAATAAATTCAATTTTAAGGATCTAAATGGGATATAAGATGTTTGCTCGTCACTAGTCCATGCGTCTCCCTCTTCCTTCCCATGCTGGCTTTGCTCTCTTGTGTTGCTGCCTTATTTCTCGCTCGAGCACTCGCGCCTCCCTCTTCTCTCCTTGCTTGATCGAAGCTGAGGAGTTAGGGACGTATAAGCTTAGCCACATAGTGCCAGATCTAGATTGACCTATCGATACATCACCGTTGAGCAGCATGGCTTTCACTATCTGCTGTCAGAGTTAGCGCACGAGTGACGTAGCTTCGGCAAGCGAAACCTACCTAATGTTGAAGACCAACTCCTCAAGAAGGGCCCATTGTTGACGGCGCCGAGCCCCACTGGAGCGCGCGCCTCTCTCCCATCCTTATCCTCATCTGGCTATATATGCAAGCCTCAAACGAGTAGCTTTTTCACACAACATTTCTCAGATAAAATCTAGCTTGCAGAAAAATCAAGTTTAGGCCATGTTTAGTTTCGTGCTCGTGTCGTGTGTGAGCAAAGACTCCATTGTGAGTGCTTCTAGTTATAGAGATGGGAGCATTGGCGGACGCACGAGGGGGGCTGGGGTGGCTGCAGCCCTCCTCTTGGGCTCAATTTTTTTAACAGGTTTTCTTTTTTAGCAAAAGACCTCATGTATTTAGTATTTTTCTATGCTTATTTTATGAATCTTTGCATTTGAACACTTTGAATGCATATTGAATTATCAATCTTAGCTATATCTATTATGCCTTGTTTAGTACCTAAAATATTTTGCAAAATTCCTCAGATTCCCCATCACATCGAATCTTGCGGCACATGCCTAAAGCATTAAATATAGATAAAAGAAATGACTAATTACACAGTCTACCTGTAATTTGCGAGACGAATCTTTTGAGCCTAGTTAGTCCATGATCGGACAATATTTGTCAAATACAAATGAAAATTCTACTATTCCTATTTTACAAAAAAAAATGGAACTAAACAATGTATTGGACTGAGCGAGAAAAAAAAATTAGCCTATACTATTTAGCCTCTCTCTTGATCTATTTCTGGATCCGCCACTGGATGGGAGGAGATTTAGAGGAAAATGAAGTGGATCCCTCCAACACCTATGGCTCTCCTCGGCTCGCTTCACTCGCTCGGCCCACTTCCGACACAGCATCTCCATCCCCCGCCCCCACCAGTGGTGCCGCCGCTGCTAGCTATTATTAGACGAACCGGTGCTACACCCCCAGAAGCCAGAACGTATGAACGAACTATCAAGAATGGTCGACTAGACAAGTAGAGAAGGGAAGATGGCACCAACCTTTTCTCTAGATGGCAAAAAGGAGCCGTCGAGAGCTGGAAAATTAGGAAAGATAATAAGCTCCAGAACAAGAGAGAAAAAAAGGTGTTGCTCCACTGACTGTGTGCATCACTCTCCTTCCCTCGTCGACCACTCGACCTGCAACCACCAACGCAGGCTGCATCACAATCACACCGTGGACACACCCGCCCCGCTCCATCGCGCTCCCCTTGAAACCTATCATGATCCTGTTGCCGTCTTCCCATCCGACGATCCTCTCTCCATTGTTCTAGTCTTGTGGAATTCCTCGACGCTCGGTCCGGAGCCCCGGATCATATCATCGCGGTGCTCTCGGAATTGGAGAACCCCCTTGCTTGCCACCGACACAAAGTGTAGTACGCTGCTGCGTACGGGGGAGCACGAGGTCAGAGAACGAAGCTTCCGAATTCCCCGCCGCCCAGTCAAATTCTCAGCCCTGGTGCCCGATCCATTCCGAGGGCTCACTGATCGCTCATGTCGTAGCGAGCTGGTTCGATTTGTTTTAATTTTTTTTGTCGTGTTTTTTCCCCCCGAGTTTAATTGAGGGGTGTAATTATAAAATCGGGTGGACATGGACGTGGTGACGTTCGGCGTGGTGATTGGCATAGTCGTGCTCCTCTTCGTGCTCGTCGTCGTCGTCACCATCGAGGGCGTCTGCAAGCGATCCTCCGCCTCCTGACATCCCTACCCCCCAAAACCCCCCGCGGGCGCGCACCGACGCGCGAGCCCTAATGCGCCGCCAAAGCCTCGCCGCCGTCCTGCTCCTCCTCCTGGCGGCCACCGTGGCCCTGGCCGCCGCCCCCGCCGCAGGGCACTCGGCGGAGGAGTCCTGCCCCTTCCATGACCATGGCGGCCACGACGAACCGCACGAGCATCATCACCACGGCCACAGCTGCGGTGGCGGCGCGGACCATGAGCACCACCATCACCACGGCCACGGCGAGATCCAGCGGCTGCTCCCGGAGGAGATAGCGGAGGAGGCGGATCTCGAGCTCGAGTCCTTCGGTTACGACGAGCATGACCACAGCCACCACCACCACCACCACCACCACCACCACGGCCACGGCGACATGGAGACATCGACCATGGGTTAGGCAATTTTTTGTTCCGATCCCGCTCGTTTTTTCGCGTGAGGCGCGATTTACTCCGTCCGAGGCGATTGAATGATTTGGGGATTTGATCGAGCAGGCGTGTGGCTGAGTGCGATGGGGTGCTCGCTTCTGGTCAGTATGGCGTCCCTCGTCTGCCTCGTCCTCCTCCCGGTCATCTTCTGTGAGTGCCCCCTGCTTGGCCCATTGCAATCTGGGGATTATTTGCTTGCCCTTCTGCGCAGCGCAGGTCCTGATTGTCTGGATTGTTTCAATTCTGCAGTTCAGGGGAAACCGTCTAAGGCCATAGTGGATTCGCTTGCAGTGTTTGGGGTAAGTGTGGACTGTGCGGCTGTTAGAAGATTTCGCAAAATCGAGCTAGCAAACGGATATTTGTCTGCAATCTACTCAAATCTGTGGTTTTCCTTAGCAAATCCTGAGAGCTACCTAGACAAGTACATTACAATTTCTCCTGTCAGTCTAGTGAATGCAGCTTGAAATTAATGTACCCTAAGATAATCTTCTGCAAATACAATCTAATAGAAAGTAATATCTGCATTCAGTGAAAGTCACAAATATGAATTATCTGTTATCCTGTGAATTTTATATCACCTGGGGAAATTGAATTGGCCCTGCCTATGAAATGTTGCCTGTAAAATTTTGTCCATGATCGATGTTATAAATAACATAGAAACCTCAGGTTCTATTGAATTTCTGATGTGTTTCTACTCATTCAGTAGAGAACAAATCAACCAAATAGTGCCACAAAAGCAGACAAATGGAATTGTGTCATCTGTTTGAAGCACATGCTTGATTACATAAACTGTAAGTTGTAACAGAACTGCGATGATTGCACTTTCTCATATACAAAGTGATATTCCTTTCTCCTGTGGAAGATAAGTAGAAATGCAAATGGTTAATAACTCCTCTGCCCTTGTTTTTTTAACATATTTTTTCCTGATGGGTCCTGTATATCAGCATGTATCTAGCTGAACAATGCAGTAAAAAGAAACCTACATTTTTTAGATATCCGTAGAAGTTTATATTCAGAAGAGCCAACCATGAGACGACGCCCCATAATTTTGAGATTATTTAACTTATTTATGACGTTGTCTTGACTACTTTGTTCAGAATCAACGATGTTACAGCTTATGTGCTTTTGTTGTTTGGTTTCAAACTTTCAATACAATCTGCAGGCAGGAGCAATGCTTGGAGATTCATTTCTTCATCAGCTGCCACATGCTTTTGGTATATCCTTTGATACATGCTAAGGTCTTCTTTTGGTTCTTGTTTTTGTTTGTGCTTGGTTCATGTATATCTGCTGTGTTTTACTAGTTACTGTTTTGTCTCTCCCATCATCTACATCGTCTTGAGCTAGAAACTGTTTCTATATCTCCTCTAGGTATACCTTGGTTCTCAAAGACAGTTTAGTGCCCCCCATATTTTCACTGCCATAGGATATAGGAGGGGTAGATGAGTGTATTTTGCAAAGGTCCCAGAAAAGTTAACAAATGAGAAATGTTGTGTTTACTCCAATGTAACTTATGACCCTAAATCAAGCTGCTTGTAATTTTAAAAGAAGCATAGCTCCATGCATATTTTGCCTACTGCCCAATGCTTTGTTAAAAGCACCAAACCTCTGAATTACCCACTGTGTGAACCAATTGGATCAAGCTGTTCTAATTCCTACCATCTCTTGCAATAAACTGAAGTGTTGAACCTAGCATCATAGTATGCTGCTCGTGCTAGCATCATATTGATACCTGGGCCACCACATCCATACAACACTACTGTATATTGCATTCCTTTAGTTCTGATCTTCACTTTGTACATGATGTAGATGCAGTTCTTTTCCTTCATTCGCTGTAGGAGCACTCTCTCACTTGCATTGTTTTTCAATTGCTGCTCAGGTGGAGGACACTCTCACTCACATGATCATGAGGGTCATGATCATGCTCACGAGCATGCACATGCACACTCACTGGAAGATCTTTCTGTGGGGTTGTCTATACTATGTGAGTATATCCTACACATGTATGTCCAATAGTGTTTTCTTCAAACTTTTTTTTTTGCCATATGGAGTTGCCCTTTCTTGATTCAGTTGCTGCAGACTGTTTCCTTTTAACCCAAAGTATGTTGGATGTCACTGCCGTCCAGCTGGCATGTTAATACTATTGCTCTTAGTGACATGAACTTATTCCTGACATTCTATTACTCAGGAGTCCTTGATCTGTTTTGTTTCCACATGCATCTAACTTCCTTGATCTGTTCCCTTTCTCCATATGTCTAATTTCAACTACCATTCCATGCAGTTGGCATTGTATTGTTTTTTATCGTTGAGAAGATTGTGAGGTATGTTGAAGACAATTCTCAAAATGGGACTCATAGCATGGGTCACGGGCACCATCATCATAATCATAAACGGCATGATTCTAGTGATAAAGCTAAATTGAATCACCAAAAGAGTGATACCGATGGTAAAGACATTGACCATACTGAAGAGGAACCTTTGGTTGATGGCGCCACTGGAAAAATAAGTGATGGCCATGAATCAAAAGCTACTATACGCAAGGTATATCTAACTGAACTCTGCTTTGGATGCAAAACATAGAAAGTATCTGGTATGTCTTCCCAAGGCATCAGTTCTGTGGTACTGTATGATTACTTATGTGTTCTTTCTGCAATCCGTTTACATTTTGGCAAAGATAAAAAAGGATAGTAGGAACTTGAAAGTTGCCAGCTTTTGTGAAAAAAAGGCATTGAAGGAAAATGTGCATATAAAATTCATGTGGAACATAACAGTTATTTTAGGAAGCATCGCCTATGTGAAACTCAAAAGATAGCAGTCAATATTTGGTTCAGTCAATGGAAAATATGTTCAGGCACACTTTAGCAGATGTTTTATGGAAAAATGTGCAACAGAGCACCTCATTGGGCATACAGTTTATCTCTTGACGTATGGGAAAGCCAAATTATGAAAGCTAACCGATGGCTCTAAGAAAGTGTGGTGTGTTACATATGTGGTAGCAATTCAAGCACTGAATATGTTATATAAAAAAGCACTGAATAAAGGAGAATCGAACTTGCAAAGTGTGTCAGTAAAAGAAATAGTTGAAGGGCAACACCAACCTATTTGTCACATTTGGTGAAAAGCTAAAAGGAAAGGTTTTGACACTCAGGTTTGACTAGGCTCTCAATGAATTCATTCAAGTTCGAAGAGAACATAATGGTTGTGGGTAAAATTGGATCAACATAAATGATGCCTTATTGCCCATTTGCCCTCAACTTGGCCTATAGGTCTTTTTTGGGCATCAGATGGTTGCATAATCTGTAGAAACTAATATTTCTTATAATGATTCTAAGCTGTAGAACTTAATATTTCTTATAATGATTCTTTCCTCTTTAGAAAGTGCACATTGCTTGCAGCAAACTTTTAGTATATGTATATGCACGATAATATAAGATGCAGTGATGCACTATCAAATCTCTGGAGCTCATGGGCAGCATAATATGCATTTCCTTTCTTCATATTATACATTCTGTGCAGTTAGATCACTATTTGGTTCTCAGTTTTTATGGTGGGTCTGCATTTCTCTCCCACTTAATGAGGCACGTGATCCACTTATGATTTATGAACATGATGTACCTGTAATGAACAGAGGAGCTCATCCAAAGCTACTGATGGAGAATCCGCCAGTTCTGAAAGTGATCCTGCCCCTGAAAAAGCATCATCAAATGAAGGCTCATCAATTTCAAACTCTAACTTAGTGTTTGGCTACCTCAACCTTTTCTCAGACGGTGTCGTAAGTCTTATCACCTGAACCATATTTTTTGTTTCACACATGCTCATGTTTGTGTGCTAGATTTCTGAATTACTTGCTAGTTAGGATTTTGATGGAAATTCATGTGAATGATGCAGCATAACTTCACTGATGGGATGGCTCTTGGGAGTGCCTTTCTGCTACATGGTTCTGTTGGTGGCTGGTCCAGGACTTTATTTCTGCTTGCACATGAACTTCCTCAAGAGGTTATGGTCGCCATTACATTAACTTGAATTTCATCATAGTACTTTCAGTATGACTTTCCTGATGCATTCCAGTTTGATTTTGTCTGTGTTGGCAAAACTAGCTCATGTTAAAATACTACTCTGGAGCTATTCTGAATTAATATACTCCCTCCATTCCAAATTATAAGAAAGGCTTTTTTAGATACATAGTTTTTAGTTTTTACTATGGATCTAGATATACACTATGCCTAGATACAAAAAATATATATCTAAAAAAAGCCAAAACATCTTATAATTTGGAATGGAGGGAGTAACATCTATTGAAGTGCAATCATTTGATATTTGATATTTTTCTACTTTCTGGAACTAGATTAAGAAAACTAGTTAGATCCTCACCTCGAACCTTTAGTTTTTTTCAGCGATAATCACCCTGTGTTTCATTGACAGAAATTACTCCTACTTTGTTGATCTTAAACTTTCTATTCCTTCTGTATTAAGGTAGGAGATTTTGGTATCCTTGTGCGGTCAGGCTTCACGGTATCTAAGGCCCTATTCTTCAATTTCCTCTCCGCGTTGGTTGCTCTTGCTGGAACAGCACTAGTGAGTTCTCTAAAAAAATTACGCAAAGGTAAAACAATTTTTTCCCCTGCATATAACACATTACTCTACTGCATGTGCAGGCATTGTCTTTGGGTAAAGATCCCGGACATTCCTCCCTGATTGAGGTATGCTCTTTTAAACATGACCCACCCAACATCCATTCTTTGTTGTACCGTTGGCACATCTCATTGTTGGAGCTAATGCACCACCTGCCCCGCCAACTGTCATGTTTTACAGGGTTTCACGGCTGGTGGTTTCATTTACATTGCTGTCGCGGGAGTCCTCCCACAGATGAACGACCAGAAAACAACCCTCAGAAGCTCAGTAGCTCAGCTGATCTCCCTGTCAATGGGGATGCTGGTCGCTCTAGGCATTTCTCTGGTAGAATAATCTGAATCTCCATTTCACCCGTTGCAGCTTTAGGTCCAACCGCAGTTACCCCAAGTCGATATAATTCTCCAGCAGCTCCAGACTAGAAGCCGGATTCTCTGACCCTCTCGATTATAGTACCAAAGAGCGTTTTTACAATTTATCAAAAAAAGAGCGTTTTTGTAAATTTTGGTATCTGATTATAGATTGGCTGATTGGCTCGCATCGGTGTTTTGAAGGCCACCCGTTTGTACTACTGAATACTTACAACTTTATGGCCGGCCGGCTGATGTCGGCTCATGACAGGATCAACAGCCTATAGTGGGATCCCTATTTCCTAGCGGAGATGCTGCCCCTTTTGGCGGCATCACCCGCTTGTCGCGGCAACGGTGGCATGGTTTCATGTGCTCTGCCCGTGATCCTGTCCCTGCACCGGTGGGTATGCCACCATGTCGGTCAAATGGAAATTGTGCGCATTCTTCCGCCCGGAACTCTTGGCCTTGCGTAGTTCAAAAAAAAAAACAAAATTTTTCAGATTTTTCGTCACATCAAATCTTGCGGCGTATGCATAAAGCATTAAATATAAATAAAAGAAATAACTAATTATTCAGTTTATTTGTAATTTGCGAGATGAATCTTTGTAATTTGCGAGATTAAACAATATTTATCAAATACAAACAAAAGTGCTATAGTATTTATTTTGCAAAATTTTTTAAACTAAACAAGGCCTTGGTTTGCCGGACTCCGGACGCTCATAGTCGACGAACTTTGCGTGCAATTAATCGTGCTTGTTCTCGCGTTGCTACTTGTTGATTTGGGGTGCGTTTGGTAGGTTTTTAGATTCTCCGAGAAACATTTCAGATCCAGATTGTCTCTTGAATTTCTCTACTGAAACAGCAAGAATCGGTAAAACTGTTTGGCATCAGATCTAGATCTTTGCTAAAATAAACTAGAAACACTGTATTTGGGTTATTCTTATTCCTATACAAAAACGAGAAACGTTTTTCCTAGTTAAATCACTTTGTTAGATACATGTTTGACACAGATTCTAGTGATTCTTACCAGAAACGAAACCAATTCTTGCAGCCAAACGCACCTTGGACGACCAAAACTAGCCAGCCTACTAATCTATTGCTCTCTAAGCTTTGGTTTTGAAAGACTACTAATGTTTGGAATAGTTTTGAGAACAGCTACTGCCGGAAACTACTAGTCTTTTTCTTATGTTTTAAAAAACCATTGGAAACTTTTTTTTTTGATATTACGAGTTTTTCCTTGAAAAAAACACAACAACATCCACATAGGCATATCCTCCTAGATCGGTGGGCATTTGTATTGATCGGACGGGGAACAGGAATTACTGCGCGGTCCTTTGTTCGACCTGTCGATCTCCCGCCGTATGGTATTGTCGCCAAACACTTAAATTTTGTACAGGAGCAGAAAGGCCATGCTCGACACAGCAACAAGGATGTGAAGGCTCCTCAATAATTGCTCATCGTGTAAGGAAAAAAATAGGTGGGCACGGGCGGTCAGTGGTCACCGATCGCAGATCTAAAACACCGACGCGCGAATTGAGAATTCAAGAAACGGATCAAAACACGAGCTTGAGAGATGGATAAAAGTCAATGTGCTGCTAGTGTCCTACTCTCTCTATTCGAAATTATAAAATATTTTTAAAAAATAAAAAATTATAAGACATTTAGTTTTTTTAGATACGTGACTTCTACTAAAAATACAGAGTAAAAGCAATGTATTGAGAAAAGTCAAAATGCTTTATAATTTAGAAGGGAGTATCGATCATTGGTATCCAAAACTAGAATCATTGTTGTGGATTCCATGCGATTTTGGTTCATTGAAACCAACACTTACTTGCAAGATGCTCTTACGTGATGTCCCCTTCGTGGATGCTTTGCTGCGTCAGCTCTAGCGGAAGATTGGCGTCGTGGTTGTTTTCGGTGGATACTTTACCATCGTGGCTTTATCTCTAATGTCGGCAGCCTTTGTGTTGTATTCTTCCCTGCAGGTCCAGTTGTTTAGATTTGTGGTGGAGGGTCTTTCCCCATCACATTTGTTTGTCTTTCGCTTAGGTTCCTAGTCACTTAACCGGCACTATGGTTTCTTCCACGGTTGCGTCGTGTAAGCCATTCTTTCGGTCTTCTACTTTTCTTTTAATGAAAAGACACGTGAAGTGTTTGAGAAAAGAAAAAAAAACAAAATGTTCTTATGTGATCTAAGGGATTGGCTTTCAAATAATAACATATTACAAGCCATCTTTAAAAAATCTAATCTATTGTTTTAATATTTATTAACAATAAAAGAAACCTCCATGTCAATTCGCACGTCCTAAAATTACCACGCTATCAAGAAAAAAGTTAATATAGAACTACCCCTCTAGGTGTTAATAAATTACTTACCACTACTATTACGCAAAAACTACCCATATTGTAGTATTGTACCTATTTCTCTTAGATACTAAAATGATGTCATATACTCCCTCCTTCTAGGAAAACATGCAATTCTAGCATAATGTCACATTTTAGTATATTAAGTTTGACCAATTGTATAAAAAATCAATATATTTGATATGAAATAAATATCATTAGATTAATTACAAAATATATTTTTATAATAAATTAATCTAGAGCCATAAATATGAATATTATTCACTGGCAACTTGATCAAACCTGAACTATTTTTTCTGACACGCAACCCACATAGTTGCATGTTTTCCTAGATGGAGGGAGTACAAAACAAGAGTCCTATGTGTGCTCCTACTAGCTACTCCCTCTATTTCCAAATTATAAGATATTCCTTTGCTTTTCTAGATATGTAGACTTGGTTTGTTTCATCTGTGAGCTATGAAAAAGGTTGTGTGGGTTATGTGCCGTGAAAAAACCGCAAGCTATTTCGTTAAAACAACTATAAAACCTACTGTCTCTTTTTATCTCCATTGAACAAACGTAAGAAACATCTCTTTATTTCCACCTATTTGGAAAAAAAAACATAAAGCTAAAAAGCTATTGCGAACAATATAACATATCCAATAGGGATGACTGACACATATATACAATTAGTAAGAGAAGAAAATCGATCCATATGCTTGCATCAGGTTTGTCCCTGAACTCATAACATCAAACTTTGCAACCAAAGTAACATGTAACCTATATATAGCAGGAGGTAGAGCGATGACATCCGGTGACAAAAGGAACACTGTCAAATTCATCATGCATTAATGTGCAAGGCGGGATACAGGAGTAAACAATACATAAGGATACAAGCTGCTACTCTAAGCTTGGGCCGTATGTATATAGTTTTCCAGATCATGGCGTCGACAAAGAAACAAAGATATAACGTGTAGGTCCCTGATGGTGGAGCTACTACTTCTGGTGAAAAGGAACGCTATTGGAGCCATTTATTTGAGATCTCACGTTATGGAAGTAAAAACAACGTGAGGGGATGATTCTAGGGCCTTGTTTAGTTCCAAAAAATTTTTGCAAAAAAATTCAGATTTCTTGTCACATCGAATCTTGCGGCGCATGCATGGAGCAGTAAATATGGATAAAAATAATAACTAATTGTACAGTTTGCTTGTAGTTTGTGAGACGAATTTTTTGAGCCTAGTCTATGATTGGATAATATTTATCAAATACAAACAAAAGTGCTATATTGTCTATTTTACAAAATTTTTTTGAAACTAAACAAAGCCAGCTAAGGTCCATAAGAATAACATTAGACTAGCCTTGCACGCAGTGAACTAGCCACTTGCTGGTTGTGTACTTACAAGACACCGTGCGTCACAGTCCGCAATGCACTACAAGACATTGAATTGTTCTTACAAGTTAATCCATGATTGCATGTTGCGTATACTACTAGTTACAAGAGTCTTTATGCTTACAAGCTAGTCAAGCAACGGTGGTGTTTTTCATGCATATATCAAAGCTTATCGTCTAGACGTGAATTGAGTTTAGCTCAGTTGGTTAGATTCTTTGTGGTGGAACCTATTTATTCGGGTTCAAATCTTTAAATTGACATGGATGCTCATATTTTTTTAGATTCATTTCAGGATTTGACGGTATTGTTTTTTTGGTGGTAGGCAACGTTTTTGTTAACAACGAGGCCCCCGTTGTGATTGACATGTTTATAGGGATAAGTGTACGTGCGTGTTGAGTGTCTATCCGTACTTGTGTAATTTGCAAAAAGAAAAGTTATCTTCTAAACTTATAGTCAAATATACACTGAAATGCTTCTTGAGTCTGGATTGTCAGGCAAGCAACGTTGTTTAAACAGTAAAAGAAGCTTTACTGTTTAGGCCCTAAACAGTGATTAAATGGTTAGACCGCTTAAAATTGTTTAAATTGCTAAAAACAATCTAAATGGTATAACTAATATTGAGTTAAATATGATTAAATGAGCTGAACAACTATTTAATTCACCAATTAGTTAATAGAAGGATTGTAATTACCACATTGACACCCAACTAATTAACATCGTAATTGCGGTATAAGCTACTTACTAGCTTTAAGTCAACCTCTTCAATAGTGCTAGAGTATGAGCCTAACTTTTGATCAAAAGCTAACTTCTCTCTCTCTCTCTCTCTCTCTCTCTCTCTCCCTCTCTCTCTCTCTCTACTTAGAGCTAGCTTATGAGTCATCCATTATGGGTGCCCTAAGTGAGGTGTAGTGGGATTTAGTTTTCCTCCAAAATTTTTTTGATAGAATACTTATTTTTCGCATGTGTAAAGATATAGTACTTCTAGCATATTTGACTTACATACATAAATATGCATATTTTAATGTTACTATAAAGAACCATTTAGACCTTTAACTATGTTCGAACATTGTCTAAACGGCCTAAATGCTAAATAAAAGAGTGACCGACTATTTATCATTTAATATTTAGGATAACATTACCTACAAATGAAGAAATCATCTCTTATTACATATAATGGCATAAACGCTAAAGAAAGGGTGACCTGTAGTCTTTTCATGATATGTTGTATTTTGCTAGAAAAAAAAGGATAAACTACATTCTTTTTAAAAGTTGATGGTTAGCATGGCAATGAGCTATATATGGTCACAAGTCCTCTAGCATGAATCCTAGAGTTAAGAAGAGGGGGATAGGGCCGGAACAGCTCTGGTATATGGAGAAGGTAGGGTTACATAGGAGGAAGAAGAAGGTAGAGATGTAGGTTAGAACCTCATTCACAAAAACCAGCACTAGGTGGAGAATAGCACTGTCTTGTATAGTACTGACACATTTGATCTATGTATGATTTTCACTTAGAATGATTTCCAAGTTGGTTTACAAATGAAAAAAATGATCCTATTGTGCATGCTTCATCGATAATGTTAAGGGCTTTTTAGTTTAACATGCCATAAATATGTCTTCAAGGAATTACTCTGACCGATTGAAAATGCACAATAATCACCTATGATTGCTTAGGCGTGAGTAGCTAGAGCTTGATTGCCTATCTAGCATCTAGTAAATTATTTGACTCAATCAACATTCTAGGGAAACTAAATTTGAGCAAAAAGTGACTCAAGATTCTTTCAGAAAAAAAAGTGACTGAAGAGTAAGTAACAAACCTGTCAAAAAAACACAAAAAAAAAACCTAAAACTGGAACTTAGGGAATGATTCACAATTCACGTTCATCTCCCGAGTGCCGTACAACATATCTATTTACAAGGATTCACTCAATGTTCTCATGGTGCAAAGTAGTAGGTTAATTAAATCGATAGACGACAAATTTTGAGTGATTTTTGGCTGCAAATCCCACGCATCAGACGGGATTCCAATTTCCATCTCTGCTACCATACCAAACTCGCGCTAAACCAACAAGTCTCTGCAACCGGCTACGGCGTCCCACGGCGCGGCCACGAACGGATTCACGTAACCACCGAAATGCCCCGGCCTGGCGCCGGCGGCGGCATTGTCGTCGTCGTCGTCGTCGAACACCACCCACTCTTTTGTCACCACTGTCTCCGACGCCGGTCGGGTTTCCTCCACGGCGACCACCAACGCCTTCGTTTCTTTCTCCTCCTCCTCCTCCTCCTTGCCGCTTTCTTCGACGACGTGGCTCATGATGATCTTCTCGAGGTCCCTGATGTCATCGTCCGGGACGCGCTCCACGGCCGGAAACTCGGCGGCGTTGAGCACGCCCAGTCCCCGGCACAGGTCGAAGTACGACGACAGCTGCGCGCTCTGCTCCGCGGCTTTCCTCAGCACCCGCATCCCCTGCACTCCCCTCCGCCGCCTCGCCGCCGCCAGCGTCTCTCCCGGCCGTTGCCGCGGCGTCGTCGGTGCCGAGCCGAGGACGGCGACGAGGAACCGGGCAATGCCCGTGCATATCTGGCTGTAGACCTCGAAGATCTCGATGACGACGCAGTCCATGGCCTCCAGGATGAGGCCTTTCTCCATGCCGTCCCCGTACGGCCGGATTTGCATGAGCAGGTCCAGCAGGTGCTGCTGCTTGGTCACGCGGTCCAGCCGCGCGTCCTCGCCGTCGGAGCCACCGGCGTCGTCGTCGTCGTCTAGCTCCTGGGCGGCGAAGAGGGAGCGGGTGTCGAGGAAGCGGAAGTAGGCGCGCACGAAGGCGGAGAACCCCGACGACTTGGACGGCGACGACGAGCGGTCGCGGAAGTCGGCGAGGTCGAAGGGGACGCGGCCGAGGCGCGCGGCGCGCGGCGCGACGTCGGACCGCAGGAGCAGGCCGTGCGCGAGCATGAGCGCCTTGAGCGCCACGGCCCAGCACCGGGTCCGCCCGGCGCGGCGCGCCAGCGCCCACATGAGCGGCTTGAGCGCGGGAGGCGACGCGCGCGCCAGCGCCAGGACACGCGCCGCGCTGCCCTGGTCCACGGACCGCTCGTCGTGGCTGGTGGCGCGGATCACCGCCGCCTCCAGCTCGGGGCTCCTCAGCGCCGCCGCCGCCGCGGCGGCCGTCCGTGGCCGCAGCGCCGCCACGCGCGTCAGGTACAGGCTCCTCCTGTCCTTGAAGGCCGCGGCGGCGCGGCGCCACCACTGCCGCGCGGTCGTCATCTCCTGGTCCTGGGCGCCGCCGGTGCAGGCCCACCACCTGGCGTCACCGCCTTCCCCGGCGCCGCCGAGCTCGACGCGCCCAGGGAAGATTAAATCCACAACGGTTGCCAGCTCCGCGTCACGCCGGGGAGCGTTCTTGGCCGCTGGAGCTGCTTGTGGCAGAGGATAAAAGCTCCAAGAAACAAAAACTGTCAAGAAGGCAACGGAATTAACTGAACGGCATGGGATGGGAGGAAGAGAAGCGAAAGCGCCAAGAACGTGTCAGGCAGTAACGGGAGGTCGGAGGGGAGACAAAGGAGGTGAGGTGAGTGAGTCGGCATGGGAGGGGAGTCCCGGGACAGAGGTGGTGGAGGTGGAGGTGGACGGTGGAGGTCAAGGTCAAGCATTCTAAATTTTATAAGGCCCCGTGAGCCTGAAATCCCGATCGTGTCGCGTTGAGGTTGAGGCCGATGGAGAGCTCGTGTTTGCTCTTGCGTGTACGCACAAAGCCGATGGAGCTCATGTTTTGAAATATACTAAATTTTCGATTGTTCAAAATGAAATAAAAAAACTAATTTGTAAAGAGCTATGGATGAAGCTTTGCTTTTGCTGGACCATCGGTCGAACCAAACCTCATTTAATTTAATTTCTTTAAAAAAATCATTGAATTCAAGTGCTGTACAAGTGAGGGGGGAAAATGTTAAGGTAAAGAGTAGTTATCGGGTGACATTTTTTTTCTTTTACACGCCCATAAGTATTTTCTCATACAAGTGTTACACCTTTCGATGTGTCTTCTTCCTCCTCTCAGATGTGCACTCTCTCTCTGCTCCTCTAGTAGCCACCGACGCTCCTAGGCCACCAGCGCCGACGAGGTGTGTCCTCCCGCGTTCAAGCATCTAAAAGTTAGGGTTCCGACAGATTTAGAAGACAATGTACTTCTCCCTCTCTTCTTCCCTAACTTTGGCGGGCTTAGAAGGAGCTTGGCAGAGGCAGGCACGCTAGATGGTGGGGACGGCGATTAAGGTTTCAGCAACATAGTTGGTGGTTGGGCCATATCATGGCGGGGTGCCCATGGCTATGACAGCAGTAGGAGAGGAATAGAGGGAAGAAGGAGGTCACCGTGAGTAGTGAGCAGCGGCGAAGGCGAGGACAAGGAGCTAGGAGGGCAGGGTTGAGGGGTGGGGGCGGGAGGCAGGCGTCGAGGGAGTCGCTGGCCGGGGGCGGTGGTCGAGGAAGGCGGGGGCAGGGGCGAGAACGAGAAGACGGGCCGAAGGCGAGGAGGAAGACCAGCAATAGCGCAAGGAAAGGTCCGAAGGAGAAAGAAGGTGAAAGTGTGTGTTTCACATGCTAATAGCATAGTCGGTCGTGCTTTAGCTGCGTCCTTAAGAAAAACAAAAATTTAATAGAAAAGAGATCACGTCAAAGGCTCAAAGAGGAAAACCATAACCAAATTTGACAAATTATTCTTCTATAATACTCCAACCCATGGCAACCATCACAAATCATGCATTTTCATATGGACTTTGCATAGTTCCAAACACAGAGTAAGGACAGCTGAAAATGGGCAATTAGTTAGTCGATGTGGGTACGACTACGGGAGCACGAGGCATGGCACACCGTCATTCCAAACATGTTCACACTAACTAATTCAGCAAATATATCTTGCATTGCTCTAAATACCTAAAACATGTAGCGTGTACGAACTAGTATTAAATCGCTGTCATATGGTTGGTCACATGTACGAGTGTAGATTAGAGGAAGGCAATGCGGAGAATCATCCACTTACAATTATTCGACGGTGATGCATTGTTCTAGCTGTATAGACGATAGGCCAGAGATAGAGCACATTACTTGTAAGGAACGCTCTTGCAGTTGCAGAGTACTAGAGCAAGCTAGCATGATCACACTCACATGAATGAACAATGTATTGCTAATCAGTTAAGATGCAGGGATACAAGTTATGGCAGCCTGTTTAATTTGTATATGAATCAGTCAAGTTGCTCATTAGCAGACTAAGTAGACTACTGTAAATATGTCATTCCTTAAAAAAAAAAGTAGACTACAGTCACAATCACAAGAGAAAAAAAAAGTCTAACTTGCTCCAAGAAATTAACAAGGTAACTCATAATGGCGCAGTTCCAAATGTAAGTTTTGCACATGATGCAGCAAAAAACCATTGTGACATATGTCATGCCACTAGCTAAAAGGGATCATATTTAGAGCCCAGTTTCAATTGGACGTTGAAGCTAAAAGTGTCTGGCTACCTATGTTACACGGATACTCCAAGGGGATTGACGTATCCGTATCCGATACTCGTCGGATACGCGGATACGGATACTCGGATACACCATTTTAGTGGATTTTCTTTTGAGAAAGTGTGTATCCACGTATCCGATACGTATTGTATCCGATACTCGTACCCGTACTCGTGTAACGTAGCTGGCTACAATAATGTTCTTCAAAATTCAATGTTGTTTGAACCAATCAAATTTATAAGAACTGTTTGCAATATGAGTTGAATTGGTACAACACAAATTCTTCTTCTTGATAAGGTGGATACAATTGGCTTTCATGTTAAGGCACACAACTCCATGACTAATTTATCAAAATCTAGATAACTGTGCAGCAAATCGACAAAGGCCTAGGGTACACGAACATAATGTGAATACTACTCTTCCTTTGTCTAAAAAAGAATACAATTCTAGGTTTAGGAGATGTCAATTTTCTTTAACTTGACTAAATTTATAGAAAACCGTGTCAATATTTATATCTCCAGACAAGTTTATTATAAAAATATATTGTATAACTAATCTTTTAATATTAATTTGGCATCATAAATGATAGTAGTTTTCATATAAATTTGGTTAAACTTTAAATTATTTGACTTTCCAGAAAATAAGAATTGTATTTTTTTACGAAGGGAGTACAATTTACCTAGGGATTCAGTTGCTTTTTGCGGTATGCACTGGTCGGAAATATAGCATATCATGTAAAATAAAGCAATTTTGTCTAAGAATGTGATAATTTGATTCCAACATTTTTGAATCAGATCCTAGCACCTACAAAGGTAATAATTAATTGTAAGCGGGTACATCTATTAATAAATAATCCAATATGTAATGCCAACGCGCTTATATGTATATAACTATATATAAAAAGAGCTCAGCTGAGAAGAAATGTCCTTGTCAAACACAAGTACAGGCTCGCAATAAACTGGCCATGTTCTTCCATTCGTTCCATTTGGTCTCACAGAATGAAAGGAATCGAGTATTATTGCATCAAGTTGCATGCAAGGCTTTGACATTGCATCATATTTAGTTTGTTTTGTTGTTGTATGACTGCTTTGAAAGGAAATATAAAATCACGGCCTGGTCTTTAGACGAGTTTTTATTTCAGAAGTACAGCTGGAGTATAAATAAAGAAAAAGAGAAGAAGAAAATCGTAGTTCTCATCATTGTACTAGTAAACGCCATTGTCACTGCTTTGTTCAGTGTCTAGAAACAACGAGATACAGTCTCAATTTTTTTAGATAATGGATAAAAAAATATCCAGCTCAATGGCTGATTATGCTATAACTCGAGTGGCTGTTCACAGTTATTTGGTCTTGCAGCTTTGGCTTGCCCTCCTTGGTTTTGCAAAGGAGAAATAAAATATGAATTAAGCTCTTTGCCGTTTTGGTTTTTGTGTGTTTGTACTCAAGCTCTGCTTTCTCCTTAATCCTTAACGAAAAACGTGTTTAATAATACATTAATGTGTTGGAGCACTTTGGAACAACAGAAATAAGTTCATCTTCAAGCAGCAGCAACCCACTGTTAAGCGTGGCCAAGCAGTTTTTATACATGAATTAATTTGCACTAGACTCCATTAGACGATGATTTGTTTTCTTCATTTGGGTTTTTATTTACTCTGCCGCCTCTATCTTTTTTCCTAACCACTGTAAAACTTGTAATAAATATTCAGTAGGGGCTTGACTGATCCCGTTTCGCCTTAAAAGAAAAATTAACGACTTGTGAACTCCGATTTTGGAAATGAAACGAGAATCTCTATGGCATGCCAGCTGAAAGCTGGTACAGCAAGTCATAGGGCCTCTGCATTGATCATCCTAGCGGCTTATGCGCAAGGGCCTTCTATACATGATTGATGCATATAACAAATTCTTACATCTGTAAGAATGGCAAATAGTAACTGAAATGCTGACCTCAACTATGGTGAAGCGACGGAGAGAATTGCAAAACCTGTTCGTCCTCCGTTGGATTGGATCATATATAACACAAGGCGAGGATCAGGGAACTGCTCACTATATGATGATGAAGATGAACTAACCAGGATGATTTCCATCCGCTGGCTATTACCACTCCAGAATTTCGTTTTCCAGTAAGGCGTCGAGCACAACAAGCGGCGGCGGCAGCAGCGTTGAGCCGAGGCTGGAGCAGCGGCGGCGCCGCCGCAAAAGTTACGGCGACATGGCGAGGGTCACTCGCGGGCGATCAGGCATTCCATGGCCCAATAGGTCACAACTAGGCCCAGAAATGCCGGTAAGAATAATCGCAACCCTGCCGGCCTGCAGAGTAGATGAGCTATTTTTTGGGCCAATTTGTCGCTCCCTGCACCTAATTAATGATGAAGCTTGGGCCTTTTCAATCATCATTGTTTTGTTTCTTGTGAATAGAATCCAGCTAATTATCACTAGAGTTCCCCTAAAAAAGCTAATTATCACTAGAATGACATGATTTGTTTCTAGTGTATACAAATTATGTTTCCCTTATAAGTTATAAATTTTGTTCCCCTTATAATTTTTTTTCTTATCTAAACCCAATAAATTTTCAAGGTGCATATTAGCAAAAACTGTCACTCTGTTAGACTATTAATTTTTTTTTAAAAAAATAAAAACTGATAGAGGGACGGTTTGGGGCCAATTTCTCACTCCCTGCACTCAATCACCGAAGCCTGGACGTCTTTCAACCTAGGGTTTTGTACGGCCATCTTGTGTTCGTTTCAAATTGTAGCCCGCTACTCACCACCGGGATTACATGTTTTTTTAAAACGAATTAATTCCACAAAAAATGCATTATTTGTCAATGGTGTATAATGTTTTGCACCTGTACAAAGTTAATTTCAATCAAACAATCCATCGTCTTTATTATAGCAGTGTTATTAGAAACGCCATCATGTCCACCAGGAGGGTATAAGAGACTGGGTTAATAAAAAATAAAAGAAAGTGTACCATTAATTTTATTGATAACCTAACGGTCTATATTTAAGCAAAGAGTATGAAACATATACAATTAATTTAACAAAATCTAGAATTAAAGATAAATAAAATTATTGATTTCATTACCATACTAATTGAGTAATTGAGGATAATAATATGTAGATAAAGATCCCATGTTAAGTATACAATAAATATCTAAATTTGTATTAGTAACAATGAAAATAAAGTTTATATTTTTGTTTGATTGAAAAGTAAAATATCTAAATTGGTAATCTATGTACATAATCAAATTAGTAGCTAAAATTGGAGATAGAATTAAGGACAAGCTTATTTCAAATTTGATATGGATTAGGAACCAAAATAACTAAATGAAGAGTCCATAAAAATAGAAATAGTAAATAGTTAATCCAGAATAAAAGTAAAGATAAAGTAATATTATGATATCTACCTGTATTGAATATTTAAACATCTAAATAAACAACCAACAAAAAATATAATAATTAATATCTATATAAGATTTAGAATTTAAAATATGGAAAATTACTCCATGTTCCTAAAGGAAGTTGTTTTGAGGTTGTCTTAAGTCAAACATTTTAAACTTTAACTACAAATAAACTCTTTTTGGATGAGTTTGAAAATATAAAAGTGATGATGTAAGTGGATTCATCTATTTTATAAAAGTATATATTGACTATATTTTATAGACATTTCATAGCAACTAGATAGTTGCCCATGCGTTGCAACAGGAGCAACAAAAAATTGCATGATATGTTTGAAGCAAGTCAAATTCAAGATCAGAAAAATTGCATGATATATTGTAGATAAGTCAAAAATTGCATGTTTTCTATAACAATTGAGGGGTTAGCGTCCTTGTGTGGCGCCATGTTTGTGGTGTCGTTCAAGGAGTCTTCTCTTAGCAGCCTCTTGTGGTCGTATCTAATCCGGTAGTACATTACTTTTTTCCCGTGTGCCACGTGATGAGAGACTCTATTGTAGCCAATGAAACCTCTTGATATATCGATCTGAATGCAATGGAATATTTAGCTCTTAGTAACTTCACGACATGCGATGTGATTATAGTTTCTATCTCTGACCCATTCAAATGTAGGCGACTGGTTAGAGATGATGAAGATGCGGCTAAAAGAATGGGGGCAGGTGGTCTCTCGAGCCACCACTAAGCTCTCGAGTATGCCATGTCTGCCTCCACCATGCATGGGGAGTAGAGATAAAATCAATCATTCAAGCAAAATAGTAGAAGGAACAAATCACCATTGAGCTCGAGCAGAAAAAGAAAAGAATTTATTTTGGGTTTTGGTGCCTTGGTGGGCTGCTGCCTTCCACCTTGTCCATCGTATCTTGGATTCACCCGGATGATATGACTCCATTCTAGTCAAAGAATTGTACCTAATTTACTTTGGTTAATTATTAATCCTCTTAGTTCCCCGTAACATGTGTTAGTTTCTCATACATGTATGCATATGATACCTTTAGGAGGTGGATTAATTTTCATCGTCTCAAATGATTAGAGCCCTCGCCTTCTTTTTCTACTATACCAGTGATGACCATGATTTGTGATGCACACAGATATTTTTTCTCTCTATTTAAACCAAATGTTTCATAGATCCTTTCTCAGTTCATCAACTTTGTTAAAACATGTGGTTGATCTAGAGTCTTATAGCAGGGACAAAATTTTTTATCAAACCAATAGTACAAATAAATTTCATGTGGTTGGATCGGTTGAGAGAGTTGCCTTTCTATAGATCATGGACGAATTGTTGGTGTTGCCACCAAACATGCAAGAGCAAAGGGTGAGAGAGTGAAGGAGAGAGCAAGGAAGAGAGCTGAAGCAGAGTGATCAGCCCCCTCCTCCTCTCCTGTTTTATAGGAGAGGTGGAGAAAATGTTCTCTTTATTTCACATGGCAGGGCTGATATTTACAAAAATATCATTAAGGGCTGCAAATGGATTCGGTGGGGTTTGTATTTACAAATGTCACCAAAGGCTACAAATGGACCCAAATATTATTCTATGAGACCTTAGGCTATATGTAATTGGGCCTTGAACATGATAGTGGGGTTCCCAATATATAATGAACCTCAACGATGATACAATTAAATATAATCATGTTAGCCAACATCTTATGGTCTTTGTCCTTGGTCTTGTATTGGATAATGGTTTCAATTTCGTGCATGATATGATGTTGGAATGACATAATTCACTATGGATGTTCATGATCTTTGTCCTTCATCCTGGATTGAATAATAGTTTCAATTCTGTGCATGATATTGAAAGCCCTAGTTTGGTTTTGGATAATTGATGAAACCCTAGTACTAACCTCTATACTAAGTGTGTGTAGACTTAATGAGGTTGGTACATGCCAAGTGATGGAGCAAGTGATGATCATGGTGATGATGGTGATGACCACAAGATGATCAAGTGCTCAACTTGGAAAGAAGAAAGAGAAAAACAAAACCCTATGGAGATCAAGGCAAAGGTATTGCTTAGGGTTTTGGTTTTGGTGATCAAGACACCATAGAGGGTTTGATCACATTTAGGATAGATAATCGTACTATAAAGAGGGGAATTCTTTGGCTAAGCGGTTATCAAGTGCCACTAGGTGTCATTGTTCATGTGCATGCATTTAGAACCTAGTGAGCTAACTTAACTCCTTTGAAGAAAATGATTGTGAAAATGCTAACACACGTGCACTTGTTGGTACACTCTTGGTGGTGTTAGCACACTTTGAGAAGGAGGTTGAGGTTAAAGGGTAGAGAGGGGTTTGGGTTCCTCTCTCCCTCTCGCCGAGCCTGCGAGGTGGGATTCGGCACCTTTTGAGCACCGAACGCACTGCACCGGACGCAGGGTGTTCCCTGTTCATGTGTCCGGTGTGGCCTGTCTTCAGTAGGGGGTTTTCTGACTAAGAGCACCGGACGCTCAGGGTGTGTCCGGTGGTGTGAGTCCGGTGTGCAAGCGATTTGCAACCCTCTCTGCGCATGAGTCCGGTAAGCACCGAACGTGTCCGATGCTCCGAGTCTGGTGAGGTCGTTTCTGGAGCACCGGACGCAGGGGTTTGAGCGTTCGGTGCCCCCTGAAGAGCGTCCGGTGACCCCGAGTTTTGCCCAGTGAAAGAGCCAACGGCTCTATTTGTTTGAGGGGCTTATAAATAGTTGTTGGTCGGCTTAGGGCTCATACTCTTGGTATTCTAACATACTTGACATCCTTGTGAGCCTAAGCAAACACCTCCCACTCATCTCCTTCATAGATTATTCATCTTTGTGAGATTGGGAGTGATTCTAAGTGCATTTGCTTGAGTGATTGCATCTAGTGGCACTTGGGGATCGTTCTAGCTATGGTTTTCTTGTTACTCTTGGTGGTTGCCGCCACCTAGATGGCTTGGAGCAACGGAGGAGCATTGGCACGAGTTGGTGATTGTTCGTGGCCATCTCCCGTGATTGTGAGGGGTCTTGTACCTTCCCCGACGGAGAGCCGAAAGGTAACTCTATTGGATTGCTCGTGTCATCGAGTTACCTCACTTGTGGGTCGGTTCTTGTAGTGTCCTAGTGAGGACGAGGTTCGTGCTACACCTCTTAGCCACCGAACCACCAAGTGTTGGTCGACACAACGGGGACGTAGCGTGCCGGCAAGCACGTGAACTTTGGGAGAAAAATTGGTGTTTCAATTGTGTTTGATTGACATTCTCCCGGTGCTTGATTGTTTATATTGGTGATTGGTTCATCCCCTACACGGCGGTATAAATATCTCATCCTATCTTTACTTACCGCAAACTAGTGTAATTAGTTTAGTTGCTTAGTTTGCCTTGTGTAGCATAGTTCACTAGTGTAACTTGTAGAGACTTAGTTCTTGTGTGCTTAGTGATTGTAGCAACTAAAATTGTTGGGTAGGTGGCTTGCAAACACCCTTTTAGAGCTAGAGCAAAAAGCTTCGCTTTGTTATTTACTAACCACTTGCTCTAGTGAGTTTGTAGAATTATTAAAATAGGATATTCATCCCCCCTCTAGCCATATAGGACCTTTCACATATGATGTTGGAATGACTTACTCCCTCCGTTTGGAATACTGTACATTCTGACATTTGAGAGGTGTTTCCAAATATAATGCATTTAGAAAAAAAAGATAATGTTTACTTAAATAAAAATACGAGAGATGGAAGTTACTGAGTGCTTACCATAACTTGTTTATAAAGAAACTTAGATTGCACCCTTTAATCATGTGGAATAGGATCAGATTTTAATAAATTATTAGAAAGTTAAGTGAGGGGTACATGTGTCTATTTTCTCTCTCTTATTTTGTTTAAAAATAACAACAATGCATTGTATTCTAGGATGGAGTGAGTAAGAGCATCTCCAAGAGACTAGGTAAAATTATATTCTATACTACAAGATTTAGCCATTGTGTAAAATAAAAAACTCACTCAAAGCATAGAGTTCCACAATAGCCTTTGTATAGGATAGCTAGTGAGGACGATATGCTATATATGACAAGCGAAAGTTTAGGAATAGCAAAGTTGCTATTTTAGCAAACCAGATAGCACACCTGTTGGACTTTAATTTTCACTTTAAAAATGTAAAAATAGGCTACATAACATGGATAGCATATCTGTTGGAGTTGCTCTAATTCACTGTGGATGGATGTCTATGCTTGCAGCTCATGCATTGAGTGTGTTATTCCTAATCAGGTCCAATGGCATTCTTGTATTTAATTTCCTGGTCTCATAGCATGGTAAACTAGCGTTTCATTCGCTCGCTCCTTCCATACAAAAAGTTGTTTCCTTGACAAGTTAATTCATTTTCTATCCTCGTGTTATTTCTAGACGGGCAACATATATGTATTTTGGATAGAAAAAACAGAGGTATAGAGGTGTCGGGTAGACGCCTGATCGTAGATTGCTTTGATGCACGTGTGTGAGTGTGTGACTGACAACATTTTTTTTTCTCGGTTGTAAAAAAAACGATTTTTTTTCTCTTGCGAGACTATTTTTACGGATAGAAATGGACCACATGTTTCATTGACGTTTCATATTTTTTTAGTTGTATAATATATAGAAAAGTAGTGATCAAAGTTGTTTTCGTGATCGCGTCGATATCCAAAATAAGTTCCTTTAGAGATATATAGAGAGAGTATAATCTTTAACATGATATATCTTAATTTCTTGGTTTCGAATGCCTCAGCACAGCTCGTGCTACTGCTCTTGTACTGGCTTCTACCTTTTGTTTGAATAAATAGAAAAAAGAAAAAGAAAGGTGGGGCTTTTACCCCACTGTTTCCTCAAAAAAAAATGCCTCTCGGTCGATCATGACATGCTAATAAACAACAAAATAAGCATTATTTGGTTCCAATCATTAAATGATTTTGATTGAGCACGTGTCAACTATATTAGTGCAGAGATAAATTTAAAACTAAAAGTATTGAAAAGTAGTAACTTTTTATCCATATGAATTGAGAAGCAAAATACATAAACAAATAGTTTTTTTAGATGAAATAAGAATTGTATTAGATAAAATTTGAGTATATCAACACATTACAAGTACTCATAAACTGTTTTTTATCTAAACTATACTCACGTTATGAATAGTTCCAGATCTCAACATGTATAACGCTTCGTATAGAGTACCGCGCGAGCAAATGCTCGGCGAATGGTCTGAGAACAAATGCCTGACGAATGACGATTGATCTAAAATTTATTCTCCCTAGTTCTTCATCATGGTCAGATCTAATCACAACAAAATAGAGAAAATTATTTTATGGCGGTGACATCATCTCTGCCTCGATGTTACCATCCTGAAAGAAAAGTCTCTATGTCGTTGTGCCGATGAAAGTAGTTGACGCCAAAGTTGTTGCCCTCACCTTGAACAACACTGCCATAGAGAAAATGATTTCACCCTGCCCCCGTGCATTGCCGAAGAGGACGAGGAGATAAATCTCTAATACTAAAAATTTGGCATAGAGAGATCCTAACGCTAAGGACTTGATCTACTAAAAACTTATTGAAAAGGGCTTTGCTATATGTCGGCGTCTAGACTCGTGGTCTAGACACAAACGAGTGAAAATATGCGTGACTACCTAAGCCTGGATGGTGATGCAAGTGGAACACAGAGAATTTATACTGGTTCGGGCCGAGAATGCCCTACGTCCAGTGAGATCGAAGGTCTGTATTGCCTTGCACCCAAAGGTGCTTGTAGTAGGGGTATACAAGCAGGTTGCGAGAGAGGGTTAAGTCCCAAGTCTCGGCTTTGTGGTGGACAGAGCACTGGTGGCTACTCTGGGAGTGAGTGTGTTGATCGTGTGTGTGTATGAACCTTGTCAACCTGAACTTAGTTGTTAGCCCTGGCTCCCCTTTTATAGCCTCAAGGGGAGACAGGGATTTACATGAGTAGATTTCCCTCTGCCGAGTGGAAGAGCAACAGTCCCGACCCTGTAGGAGCTTGTCCATCCCGTCCTTGAAGCATGGCTGACAGCATGGCTGCTCCTGTGGAGGGTTACCGAGCCCTGTGGGAGTCGTGGGGGTCGGATCGATGACGCTGCTGCTTGTCCTGTTAACAGTGGGAGAAGACAGCAAATAGTGACACTGATTAACCTTCCCCATTCCTCTTTTACTGTGAGGCAGTACACCACAGTGAAAGAGGTAAGGTTGCATAGTGAAAGAGGTAAGGCCACAGTGGCCAGGGTGGTTGGAATAGTCGCCACCATGCCCTGCTGTGATATGGGGGTCACTGCGCCTGTCATGTCGACGGTACGGGCGTTGTGCGTCGGAAGCTTTGCCTCGATCTGGTGGGGCGTCGTTTGGCGCCCGAGCCCTGGGGGGGGGGTCGGGCGAGACGAAACTTACGCCCGAGGCCGAGGGGATCAGGCGAGGCGGCGTCTGCGTCCGAGCCTCCGGGGGTCGGGCGTGGCGAAACTTACGCCCGAGGCCCGTAGGGGTCGGGCGAGACGGTGTTTGCGTCCGAGCCCTGGGGGGTTGGGCGTGCCGGGTTTTGGGCTCGAGATTGGAGGAGTAGATGATCTGGGGCCCGTGCCCTGTCGATTGTGGATGACTTGCTCTGTCTTTTGGGTTTTTTATCGCTCTGATCTGGGTATCCCTTTTTATGGTACCCAACAGTAGCCCCTGAGCCTTTGAAGGGGTGAGATCACCTCTTCAAAAGGTTTTCTTTAAAGGGACCATTGTTGATCGGGAACTTTTAAATTTTCCTTCGGAGGGTGCACGCGAGCGCACCCGCCGGGTGTAGCCCCCGAGCCTTTTGGAGGAATGGTGTTATTCCTTCAAAGGCTTTTTACCCCTGAGTGATACGGTCGGGAGTTTTTGAGGGATAGGTTGCGTGCTCTCTACACGTAGAGCCTGTTCCTCTGGTGCAAGGAAGCCCCCGAGCCCTTTCCCCATAAGGGTCGATCAGGTTCTTTCTCGTCTTTACTAATTACGTCCCTCATTCATCCTTTCGTTCGGAGGAGGGGTGGGTCACGCCGCACTACCCTCGATGGGCGAGTATCGTCGTTTCCCGGAAGCTGCAAGCGGGTAGATCCAACTGGATGTCCGAGTCCCATTCGATAGGGGTCGGCTAGTGGCCTTATGGGCACATCTCAAAAATACCCGAGGGCAGTCACGGTGGATGTCGGAACCGTTCGTTAGGTTCCGAGGGCTCGGTGCCTCCCTCGATGGGATCCCACTCATGTGACACCTGCGTGGGTCTCGGATATGACTGGTAAAGACACGCCGGGCCCTTATGGGGCTTGGACCTTGGCCTCTATTGTGCTCGTCTTCAATCATCCCTAGCTCGGGCATCCTGAGGCGACTGTTCGAACCTGTTTTGTAGGCCAGTCTCGCGACCTCTGGAACGTAGGTGGCCATGGCCTGAGGATTTTAGCCTCGTAGAGGCTTTTTCAGATTTGTCTGTAGTATCGGGGTCGGGCGAGACAGAACCTGCGCCCGACGGGAACCATCTTGCGGTTTTGGCTCAGGGTTAGTATGGGGTCGGGCGAGAGGGAGTCGGCGCCCGACCCGGGCCGCCCTGTGACCTAGGTCAGCGGGGGGTCGAGCGCCGCTTGCTTTGGAAGGAACCGTCTGATATAACTTTTCGGGGCGCTCCTTTTGAGGCGCGGCGCGTGGGGACTCGAAGCGGCCGTGACGTCGTGCCCTGACCGGATGGGACGTTTCGCCTGCGAAATTAATGCGCGCGTAAGGCGGGCGTGAGAATCGGAGGGAGTTGGCGCTTCGAATTTTTCACCTGGTGGGGAGTGGGCGACGGTTGCCCTTTCCGCCCTCTTGGTCTTCTGCTGGCGACGCGGCCGTGGCGTACTTCCTCTATAAAAGCCGCCGCAGGGGACTCGGTTTCTTTCCTCCCGCTCCTGCGAAAAGAAGCTCTCACCTCCTGCCCTTTCTCCTGCCCTCATCTTCTCCACTTCGACCGCGCAAACGTCCCTGCTTTATCCAACGCCATGGCCGGCGTTGAGGCATGGCCGCCCTACAACGTGACGAAGTCTGCGTTGGATGCGCGTGTGAAGGCCGGGATTCTTCGTCCTCTCAGAGACGTCGAGCTGCCGGAGTGGATCGTCCCTTCGGCGAACGACAGGGAGCCAAACCCGCCCCCGGGCTATGTGGTTTGCTTCCTGTCGTTCTTAGACCGGGGGTTCGGAACTCCGGCCGGTCGACTGATCCGGGCGATCCTTCACCATTACGAGGTGGAGCTGCATAACCACAATCCTAACTCGGTGATGCAGGCCGCCGTCTTCGCAACGGTCTGCGAGGGGTTCCTGGGGGTTCCTCCCCATTGGAACCTCTGGCTCTACCTTTTCAAGGCGGAGATGTCTGCCCGTTACGTGGGATGGGAGAAGTTCCCCCTACGAGTCGGCGGTTGCACGCTGCAGCTCCGCCAGCAGCGGTCTTCCCAGTATATCTGGAGCGCGATGCCCTCGTCGAACCAGGGGTGGTAGAACGGGTGGTTCTACCTCCGAAACGATGGTGGGCTGCTCCCGGCATACACCGGGAAGATGGTGACGGGGTCCCCCCAAAAGTGGGTGTGGGGTGCTCCTTTGGAGGAGCAGAAGAGGCTTGCCCCGCTTCTTGCGAGGCTCGCGAAGCTGCGCGGCGCCGAAGTCACCGCGGCCACGGTGGCGACGGCGTTCCACAAGAGGAGTCTGCTTCCGCTGGCGCAGCGGCGGGCATTCATGTTCGAGATGACCCGGGACGTCCCCTGGGCCGGGACGAAGATGTTGGCCGAGCCGATATCGGCATCGGACATCGCCGCCCGAGTCGAGAAGACAACACACCCGGATATGAAGAACTCCCGGGTGGTGCCGATGCGCCCTGAAAAGGGCTACATTTCTCTGGTAAGATGTTGAATTTTTTGCGCCTGTTCCCTTATTCTTCCTGCCTTTTTCTTGACCGCTTGGTCATTTGCAGAGGATGGGGGTCGTCAGGGATTCCCTGCCCCCTGTCCCAGAGGACAAGGAAATCCAGGCCAAGAATCGGGCCCAGAATGAGGAACAGAAGAAGTCCAAGGAGGACAAGAAGGCCAAGGCGGCGCGAAAAGCGCAAAGGCGGGAGATCTCCGCCAAGAACCACCGTGAAGCCGAGAAGGAGGGGGAGACAACGTCGACAGGCTTGACGAGCTAGCGGAGGAGGACGACATAATCCCCCCTGCTGGCAGGGGGATTGAGATCCCAGAGGGGTCGAAGGTCTGAGGGGGGTCGGAGGCCCCCGAGGGGTCCCAGGCGCCGGGGGGCGGACAGGTCGTCCCCCACATTATTGTGGATGACGAGGACAGCGCCCCTCGGGAGGGGTCAGTCCCCGTGGGTCCCCAGGAGGAGAAGGCGTCGGGGGGCGGTTCCGAGGTGCCCCTACAACCGGTAGCGCCGGAGGGCCTATCCGAGTCCCGCTCAGCGTCCGGGACGGAGGCCAGCGGCTCGGTGGAGGCAACACAGGCCGAGACCATCACTGAGGCCCCTGCGCCATCCGCTGGCGAGACGGAGGTCCGGCCGACGGCCCCTGGCGCTTCGGGAGGCCCTCAAGGAGCTCCAAACTCTGAGAAGAAGGCTGCCCCCCGAGCGAGGTACGTATGGGATTTCTGATCCTTCTGTTGATTTTTTTGTTTTTCTCTTTCCTCTGATTTGTGTTGCTCCTTCAGCCGGAAGCAAAAAGCGGCACCGGTGGCGCTGGCCCCCCTGAAGGCCGTGAAGAGGGGGGCGCAGTCAACTCCTGGGTCGGCTAGGCCCATATCGCCTCCACCCCTGAGCCACGCGGAGGGGGGGAGCCGCCGGGAAGGAGAGGGGCAGAAGACAGGGGCGCCGTGGCCCCAAGGGCCGGAGGTGATGGCCCTTGCCCCCGGGGCTACGCCTCCTCCGGAGGATGTCGATCTGGGAGGCGTGGTTCGGCCCGCGCAGGCTGAGGAAGGGCGAGCCATTGTGGCGTCCAACACGGTGCCTGAGGCTCCCACGGCGGGAGGGGAGGTCGATGCTCGATGGGGCAAGAGCCCCGTATTCTGGACCAACCTCGACGACGCAGAGGGAGGGGCCAGATTTGTCCTGGACGACCCGTCGGAGGATTACCTCTGGTAACGTCTGGACGCGTGCGGGCGTGCCAGCGTCGAGGCCATCAACCGAGCTTCTCAGCTGGTGAGCCGAGACATGTATAACTTGGCCCAGGTAAGGCTTCTTCCCAAGTTGTAAAGTATTTTTGCTCTGCTTTGCAATGCTGACTCCCTGTGCTTTGATTATAGGCGCTCAAGACTACATCCCTAGAGAAGTCTGTTTTTCTCCGCAGGGAAAGGGATGCCTGGGCGATCTGTGAGAACGAGAGGGCTACTAGGGAGGCGGCTGAGGGGGAGCTCGCGAAGGAATGCGAGATCTCCGCCGAGCTTCGTCAGAAGTGCTCGGTGCTGGCAACCGAGGCTCAGGAGGCCCGGGACAAGGTTGCCCCCTGGAGGAGAGGGTTGGGGTCCTTACCCTGGAATCTGAGGTGCAGAAGGCGGCGGCTGAGAGGTATAAGGGCGAGGTCGCTCGTCTTGAGGCTTTGCTCGCCGAAAAGGGCCTTGCCCTGAACCAGACTCAGGCCGACCTTGCTGCTGCCTAGAGCCAGGTGGCCCGCTGGCATCGGAGCTCGGCGGAGCACGCGAAGCGGGCCGAGGGTAAGACTTGCGCCTTTTACCTTGGCCTCCTTTGTACTTTCGGGTTAGCCTTCCTGACTTCTCATTTTTCTTGTTCTTCCTTTCAACAGAGTCAGAGAGGAAGGTGGTCGAGGCGACTTCTGCTGCCGAGGCCCTGCAGAGGTCCCTTGATACCGAGGTTTCGGACCGTTCGGCCCTTGAAGCCGTGGTCACCTCGGCGTGTGAGGGGCTCAGGGTGACGGCGTCGGGGTCGTCACTGCGGAGTCGGGTCGAAGCCCTCTACTCCCGGGCCGGGGAAAGGATGAGGGAGGCGCTCCATGCCGGGGTGAAGAAAGCCCTGGTGGTGGTGTGCTCTCACTACGCCGGCATTGACTTGCCGGCGGTTTGTGAGGGCTATGTCCTCCCTGACGATGAGACGGAGGCCCAGGAGGAGGTGCAGAGGCTTGAAGACGCCGCAACTGCCCCTGGGGATGCCTTGGCCGCCTTCTTCGATGAAGAGGTGGAGCTTCCCCCCTCGGGGCGCAAGAGCCTGCGCAGGCAGGGCAACAAGGCCCTTCAAATTAGATTTCTTTTTCTTTTTGTAGATGTTAAGGCCAGTAGGCCTTGTATCGTATATACAATGTTAATGCTAAGTATGAACATTTATATGATTATTCCTTTTAAGCTTTTTCCTAAGTGTTTTGTTTTCTTTTCCCTTATACCGATCTTACCTCGGCAGCGCGAGGTCGGGTGAGCAACTTAGAGTCTGCGCTAGCCAGAGTCCCCGAGCCTAAGTCTTTTTCCCTTTTTCCTTAGTAATTTTTAGAAGTCCGGATCCGCCCCCCCCGACCCTAAGGTGAGTAGAGGTCGTCTTTGCTCGTGAGCGCGGATCTTTTCTCGGGCTCATGCCTTAAGATTTAGGAGATGGATCTTTCGGTTTCCTAAATCTTTTTAGGAAATGGAGAAAAACCTTGGGTCGGGGTTCTCTTGACTTGTGCGAAAAAAGAAAAAAGATTTGGAGTTGCCACAGGGGGTTCCCCCCTATGTAGCCCCCGAGGGAGGCTCGGACTCTGCAAGGCAGGTCCGAAGCTTACTTAAACGAAATGGTCGTATAATTTAAACTTTCATTTATTCTTCCAAGATTTTGAACAAATGGAAATTTTTATAAAGTTCTAAGGGTAAAAGCGACGTAGCTGTTCTATGTTCCATGCGTTTTTGAAGACCTCCCCTCCTTCATTGGCGAGCTTGTAGGTGCCGGGTCGGAGGACTTCGGCGATGACGAAGGGTCCTTCCCAGGGGGGCGTGAACTTGTGACGACCCTTGTTGCTTTGCCTGAGCCTCAGCACCAGATCGCCGACTTGAAAGGCTCGGCCTCGGATTCGTCGCGCATGGTATCGGCGGAGGGCCTGCTGGTACTTGGCAGAGTGTAGGAGGGCCACATCTCTGGCCTCATCCAGCAGGTCCAGCGCATCTTCTTGGAAGGTTTTGCAGCTATTTTCATCGTAGGATTGTACCCTTGGGGACCCGTACTCCAGATCCGTGGGGAGGACGGCTTCCGACCCATAGACCATGAAGAACGGGGTGAAGTCTGTGGCTCGGCTTCGGGAAGTCCTTAGACTCCAGATCACGGCCGGTAGCTCTTTGAGCCATCTTTTTCCAAACTTGTCCAACCGGTTGAAAATCCTGGGTTTCACACCCTGGAGGATCATGCCATTGGCACGCTCCACTTGGCCGTTAGTCTTGGGGTGAGCCACTGCTGCCCAGTCCACACGTATGTGGTGTCTGTCGCAGAACTCCAGAAACTTTCGCCCGGTGAACTGTGTGCCGTTATCGGTGATTATGGAATTCGGCACTCCAAATCGGTGGATAATATCTGTGAAGAACAACACTGCTTGTTCGGCCTTGATCCTTGTGATGGGTTGGACCTCAATCCACTTGGTGAACTTGTCGATTGCGACAAGCAAGTGGGTAAAGCCCCCGGGCGCTTTTTGTAGAGGCCCGACCAGGTCGAGGCCCCAGACAGCAAAAGGCCAGGTGATGGGGATCGTCTGCAGGGCCTGAGCAGGGAGATGAATCTGCCGAGCATAAAACTGGCAACCCTCATAGGTCTGCACGATCTCCGTGGCGTCGGCCATGGCGGTGGGCCAGTAGAAGCCTTGCCGAAAGGCATTCCCTACCAGCGTCTGAGGCGCGGCGTGGTGGCCACAAGCCCCCGAGTGAATGTCCTGCGGGAGCTTGATCCCCTCCCGACGTGGGATACAACGCATAAGGATGCCCGAGGGGCTGCTCTTATACATCTCTCTGTCGAGGAGGACAAAGGTCTTAGCGCGACGAGCCACGCGCCTTGCCTCGGCCTGATCTAGGGGCAGAGTGCCATCGACGAGGCGTTGCAGCAAAGGGTAATGCCAGTCTAGCGAGTCGTCAGGCGCAGGGGGCTCGGGCTCGATATCCATGGTCTCCTGTTCCTGAGCGGCGGAGTCCTTGGGGTCGGGGGGCGGTTCGCTTGGGGGTTCATTCGACCCTCCGTCGTCCTTGTAGTCGACAGAGGGCCTGTAGAGGTTGCTGACGAAAACATCCGGGGGGACCATGGCCCACTCGGATGCTATCTTGGTGAGCGCGTCGGCGGTCTCATTGCATTTCCTTAACACGTGGCTAAGCTCGAGGCCATCGAACTTTTCCTCCAGGCGTCGGACCGCTTTGCAGTATGCGTCCATCTTGGGATCGTGGCAGCTAGACTCTTTCATGACTTGGTTGATGATGAGTCTAGAATCGCCTCGGACCTCGAGCCATTTGATCCCAAGCTCGATCACGATGTGGAGACCATTGACAAGGGCCTCGTACTCTGCAGCATTGTTCGAGGCGGGGAAGTGGAGTCGGATTGCATATCGCATCCTTATCCCGAGGGGTGAGATGAAAACGAGGCCTGCGCCGGCCCCGGTTTTCATCAAAGACCCGTCGAAGTACAAGGTCCAGCATTCGTGCTGGATCTATGGTGGGGGGAGCTGAGTCCCAGTCCATTCTGCCACAAAATCTACTAGGGCTTGGGATTTTATGGCTTTCCGGGGCTCATAGGTGATCCCGTCACCCATGAGTTCTATGGCCCATTTGGCAACCCAGCCATTAGCTTCTCGGTTCTGAATTACTTCCCCCAGAGGGAAAGATGACACTACTGAGACCGGATGAGACTCAAAGTAATGGCGGAGCTTGCGTCGGGCCAAGACTACTGCGTAGAGTAGTTTTTGGATTTGGGGCTATCGGGTCTTTGTGTCGGACAATACTTCACTGATGAAGTACACCGGTCTTTGGACCGGCAGGGCATGCCCTTCTTCCTTCCTTTCGACCACGATAGCTGCGCTGGCCACTTGGTCAGTGGCTGCGACGTAGAGAAGAAGTGGTTCCCCCTCGGCGGGAGGCACCAAAATGGGGGAGTTGGTGAGCAAAGCCTTGAGCCTGTCAAGGGCTTCCTGGGCCTCGGGGGTCCAGGAAAAATGCTCAGATTTCCTTAGTAACCTATACAGAGGTAGCCCTTTTTCCCCGAGGTGAGAGATAAAACGGCTTAGGGAGGCTAGGCATCCCATGACCCTCTGTACCCCCTTTAGGTTACGAATCGGGCCCATGTTTGCGATGGCCGAGACCTTTTCTGGGTTCGCCTCGATCCCTCGCTCAGACACAATAAACCAAAGGAGCATGCCTCGGGGGACCCCAAAAACGCATTTTTCAGGGTTGAGTCTGATCCCCTTTGCCCTAAGGCATTGGAACGTTTCTTCCAGGTCGGTAGCCAGGCCGCTTGCTTTCCTGGACTTAACGACAATGTCGTCTACGTAAGCCTCTACTGTTTTGCCTATGAGGTCCCCAAAGACCTGGAACATACATCGTTGATATATAGCCCCTGCGTTCTTAAGGCCAAAAGGGGTGATGAAAGAAGTCGCGAGCTGGTCGGATTCTTTCATCTTGATTTGGTGGTAACCGGAATAAGCATCAAGAAAAGATAAAATTTCACATCCCGCGGTGGAGTCAACTATTTGATCGATACGAGGTAATGGAAAGGGGTTCTTAGGACATGCTTTATTTAAACTAGTATAGTCTACACACATGCTCCACTTCCCATTTTTCTTTTTGACTAGCACAGGGTTAGCTAACCACTCGGGATGGAATACCTCCGTGATGAATCCGGCCGCCAGCAGCTTGTGGATCTCCTCCCCGATGGCCCGACGCTTCTCCTCATCGAATTGGCACAGGCGTTGCTTCACGGGTTTGGAGCCGGCCCGGATGTCCAAGGAGTGCTCGGCGACTTCCCTCGGTATACCAGGCATGTCCGAGGGACTCCACGCAAATATGTCGGCGTTTGCGCGGAGAAAGTCGACGAGCACCACTTCCTATTTGGGGTCGAGGCTGGAGCTGATCCTCAACGCCCTGCCTTTAGAGGTCCCGGGGTTAAGGAAGACTAGCTTGGTCTCCTCTACCGGCTCGAAGCTCCCGGCGTGGCGCTTGGGGTCAGGGTCGTCCTGGTCGCAGTCGTCGAGGCCGGTGAGGATGGCTAGAGACTCAGCCAGAGCCTCGGCCTGCTTGATGCACTCGACGTCGCACTGATAGGCATGCTGACTGGTCGTGCTGACGGTGATGATGCCTTTTGGCCCTGGCGTCTTAAGCTTGAGGTAGGTATAGTTGGGGACGGCCATGAATTTAGCGTAGCATGGTTGTCCCAGGATCGCGTGGTAGGTTCCTGAGAACCCGACCACGTCGAAAGTGAGGACCTCCCGTCTAAAGTTGTCGGGGTCCCGAAGCAGACGGGCAGATCGATCTGTCCGAGGGGGTGGGCACGATGTCCCGGCACCACTCCGTGGAATGGTGTTGTATCGTTCCTCAGCCAGGACTTGCTGATCCCCATGAGGGCCAGAGTCTCGGCGTAAAGGATGCTGAGGCCGCTTCCTCCGTCCATCAGCACCTTGGTGAGACGGGTCTCGGCGATGATGGGGTCGACGATCAAAGGCTAACTCCCGGGATTGGGGATCCGATCCGGGTGATCCTGTCGGTCGAACGTGATTGCGCTCTCGGACCACTTGAGGTACGAGGGCGCGGCCGTGCTGACTGCGCAAACTTCCCGGAGTTCGCGCTTCCTCTGACTCGCGGTGAGGCGAGCCGCGCGTCCCCCGAAGATCAAGAGACAGTTCTTGATCTTGGGAAAACCCTCCCCTTGAGGGTCGTCGTCTTTGGGGGGCTCTTCAGCGCCCTCCTTGGAGATGAGGTTGGTGTAGTACCGACGCAGGACAGTGCACTCCTCTAGGGTGTGCTTGGTTGGTCCCCTGTGATAGGGGCACGGCTTCGTCAATATCTCGTCGAAGAGACCGGGGCTGGTAGGAGCCTGCTTGGGGTTCTTGCGATCTGCGGCAGCGACCAGATTGTCATCCGGCTGGCCCTACTTCCCCTTGCGGCCCTTCTTCTTCCTGGGGTCACGTGAGCCCGAGGCCTCGGTGGTCTCGGCCTTTTGTTTCCCCTTGGCTGGGCCGTCGGAGAAAATAGCACCAACTGCCTCTTCGCCTGAGGCAAAGTTGGTGGCGATGTCGAGCAGCTGGCTAGTGCTCGTGGGGTTCTTGCGACCGAGCTCGTGTACCAACTCCTTACAGGTGGTACCGGAAATGAAAGCTCCGATGACGTCGGAGTCCGTGATGTTGGGGAGCTCGGTGCACTGCTTGGAGAAACGCCTGATGAAGTCTCGGAGGGACTCATCGGGCTTCTGCCTGCAACTCCTGAGGTCCCAGGAGTTCCCAGGGCGCACATATGTGCCCTGGAAGTTCCCGACGAAGATCTTGACCAGGTTGGCCCAGTCGTGGATCATGCGCTCAGGGAGATGCTCGAGCCACGCTCTGGACGTATCGGCCAGATGCAGTGGTAGGTTGTGGATGATGAGCAGGTCATCGTCCGCTCCGCCTTGCTGACACGCTAGGCGGTAATCCGCCAGCCAGAGCTCAGGGTTCGTCTCCCCGAAGTACTTGGTGAGGTTGGCGGGCTGTCGGAATCGCGCCGGGAACTTGGCCCTACGTATGGCCTCGCTAAAGACGCGCGGGCCCGGAGGCTCTGGTGATGTGCTGCGGTCGTGGTCAGGGTCGTATCTTCCGCCTCGGCGCGGTCGATAGCGCCGAGACTCGGCCTCGTCCCTGTCATGCCGCCTGGCCTCGAGAGTGGCTCGAACGTCCGCGTCAGCCCCGACACGTTCGTGGACTGATGGGGCCCTGTTGCCTCCTTGTGGGTTAGGGGGCAGCGGGCCCTGTACTGTTGGTGCCTTGTTAGGAGGGGGTCGGTCCTCTTGGCGCCTCGTGCCATGGGACTATGATGCAGAACTTTCCGCGTTCTGCACCACAGCTTGCTCCAGGAGGCCACGTAGCCCCTGGCGCACTCTCCTTCCTTCAGGAGTTCATGCCTCGGGCATCGCCCTAAGGAGGAGTGCGGCGGCCATTACATTCTGGTTGGCCGTGCTGAAGACCGGGGCGTCTCCCCCTTGGTCCTCGACGATACGGCGGTTGACATCTCGGGCGCGGCGTCTAGCCTCACCCCCGTCTCCGCGGCCGGACGGGTCTCAGACCAGGGCCTCGCGGAGTTGGCGGAGGCGTGCGCGTTCTTCTTCGAGTCTGGCCTCTAGCTCATCGAGCTACTCGAGGTCAGGGCGATGTCCCTCTGCGGAGGCTGATGCTGCCCCGCGGGCTCCAGGATCGGTTCCCGGAGTCGGGTTAGGTGGTGGAGTGGCGTTCCCTCGCCTAGGGGGCCCCTATTCCCCCTTGAGCGTTGTGGGGCGCTCCTTCGACCTCAAGGTTGAAGCACTCTCTTGACGGGTCATAGCTCCCGTCGTCGGAGTCGGAATAGCCGAGGCAGTAGTTGCTAGCCTCCAAGAAGCGCATGAAGGTCTCCGGGTCACCACACCCGGAAAAGTCAGCGCCTGCCCACTCGTCATCGCCTGAGGAAGGGTCCTCTGGGTATGACGAGACGGGTGGCAAAGCCAGGAGATCCAGGGTAGACCTGAGATGGTGCCCTGGAAGATCCGCGTACGCACTTAATGAGGTGCTCACGGAAGAGGCGTAGGTGGCGGCTGCGTTCCTGAGTCCAAAAGGGAGCTCAGGAGGCGCCGCTGTCTCTCCTCCATCCACAGATGGAGGGAGACGGGATGTTGAGGCCCCTTTGTCCCCCTTCTGGGGAACGGGCGGGAGTCGTGCCTTCCCCTTTGGTCGGGGTGGAACAGGAGGTCGTGATGGTCCCCTGTTGGTCCGTGAAGCAGAGCCAGACGCTCTGCGGACCCTTCCTCTAGCGCGTGTCGAGCCGGAGGAATGGGCGATCTGATGAGGAATATGCGGGGGGAGGGTCGGACGGACCCTGGTCTCAGTGGTAGGGTCAGAGATCCTAGATCTCTGACGCCCCCGCTGGGCACCCCCCGCATGGTGTCCCGAGCGCCTCCCACGCAGTGACTGTGGTGGGATCGGCTCGGGGCAAGACTCGACATCACCACGTGGCGGGAGGAGGACCATGTCATAGCCGAAGCCGAGGGACATGAACTCCAAACTCCCGAACGTCATGATGGTGCCGCGGCAGAGTGGTCGAAATTCGTCTGCCATCCAAGCCTTCCAAGTAGGGATAGGGGAATGTCACGCAAAAGGCCCCTACTTGGCGCGCCAACTGTCGGCGTCTAGACTCGTGGTCTAGACACAAACGAGTGAAAATATGCGTGACTACCTAAGCCTGGATGGTGATGCAAGTGGAACACAGAGAATTTATATTGGTTCGGGCCAAGAATGCCCTACGTCCAGTGAGATCAAAGGTCTGTATTGCCTTGCACCCAAAGGTGCTTGTAGTAGGGGTGTACAAGCAGGTTGCAAGAGAGGGTTAAGTCCCAAGTCTCGGCTTTGTGGTGGACAGAGCGCTGGTGGCTACTCTAGGAGTGAGTGTGTTGATCGTGTGTGTGTATGAACCTTGTCAACCTGAACTTAGTTGTTAGCCCTGGCTCCCCTTTTATAGCCTCAAGGAGAGACAGGGATTTACATGAGTAGCTTTCCCTCTGCCGAGTGAAAGAGCAACAGTCCCGACCCTGTAGGAGCTTGTCCATCCCGTCCTTGAAGCATGGCCGACAGCATGGCTGCTCGTGTGGAGGGTTACCGAGCCCTGTGGGAGTCGTGGGGGTCGGATCGATGACGCTGCTGCTTGTCCTGTTAACAGTGGGAGAAGACAGCAAATAGTGACGCTGATTAACCTTCCCCATTCCTCTTTTACTGTGAGGCAGTACACCACAGTGAAAGAGGTAAGGTTGCATAGTGAAAGAGATAAGGCCACAGTGGCCAGGGTGGTTGGAATAGTCGCCACCATACCCTACTGTGATATGGGGTCACTGCGCCTGTCATGTCGACGGTACGGGCGTTGTGCGTCGGAAGCTTTGCCTCGATCTGGTGGGGCGTCGTTTGGCGCCCGAGCCCTGGGAGGGGTCGGGCGAGACGGAACTTACGCCCGAGGCCGAGGGGATCGGGCGAGGCGGCGTCTGCGTCCGAGCCTCTGGGGGGTCGGGCGTGGCGGAACTTACGCCCGAGGCCCGTGGGGGTCGGGCGAGACGGTGTTTGCGTCCGAGCCCTGGGGGGTCGGGTGTGCCGGGTTTTGGGCTCGAGATTGGAGGAGTAGATGATCTGGGGCCCATGCCCTGTCGATTGTGGATGACTTGCTCTGTCTTTTGCGTTTTTTATCGCTCTGATCTGGGTATCCCTTTTTATGGTACCCAACACTATAGTACTCACAAACAACTGTGAGTCATTCATTTTTTTTGATCGGATGGTTACAATCATTTATTACCTCATAGGAGGTAATATGTGGAATACATATTTTTTATATTGTAAAATAAGACAATTAAGGGAAGTTTAGATATAAACAACTTTTTTCTTGATTTGATTGATGTGTGCTAACCTCAATGATTTGCATGTGCATGTGCATGTCTAAGACCGTGAGTATATTTAAATTAAATACGTGTGAAATTGAATTCAGATAGAACTATTTACCCTATTTTAGTTCAATTTTTTTAGGTTGTATTTTGGCATGTTTTTATTAAGTAGGAGTTTAATTCAAATTTCAATACCGATATGGATAGTTCAAATTTATACTTACATCCTAATATCAACTTTGATTTTGAAGACAACAAATGCAATATCTATTTGCTTTATTGATTATTTTAGTAGAACAAATTATAATTGTGCAAGTAAGATTTAAACTATGAGTGTAAAAGATTTTGAAACATATTTTAAAACTTGTCAAGCTGGCTGGTCCTATGAAATCATGTGTTGCTGCCAGTATTAGAGAAGAATCACTTGTTTTTGAGAAAGAAGGATTCCCTACCATGTTTACTCACGTCATTATGGGAAGTGAGAGGAGTTTTATTTGTTTTCCTAGATTTTAAATTTCTTAATTAATTCATAAAATCAACGGCTCAGATCTATTTGAGATATTACTTTCTTCTAGGTAAAAAGTGTACCTTAGCATTGTCCTATTGAAAATGATGGATCGCCACCCCGGTGAGATGTCGGATGAGAAGGGAGGGGGACCAGAGGTGGTGGAATGTGAGAGACGGCAGCGGTGGCGGCAGCACTAGGCAAGTCGCGAGGTCGAGGGGCGAGTCACAAATTGAAACAAAGTAGCCCACCTTTGTTTATGGTTGTGCTCGCATTGTTTAGTTTTTGCGCATAAATAGTTCAGGTCAAGTAACACATAGCTAAATTCAGAAAAGTAATCAAATTTACATGGGAAAGAAAAATATCTACAAAAACACACACACGATTTTTTGGTTTGGACTTTCGCCCTTAGTAAATTGGAAACTTAACAGGATATAAATGAGGAAACAACTTCACAATAAGGTATAGAAAATAAAGTCTAGATTTTTTCCTCCCAGTTTTGAGGAAACAACTTCACATTAAGGTTGATTTTTTTCCTCCCTTTTGAGAAAACAACGTCATAGTATAGTGAATGAGATATAGTGTAGCTACTCCCCATGTGTACCTCAAAATTTAGAGTGTACTCCCTCTATCCCCTATTTGAGTCGTTCTAGGAGTAGTACTCGGAATATATGATCATACTAGATCATCTGGGATTGTATATATGTACGTCAACTCGTCAAGTATGTAAGTATATATAGAGTATGTGGATATACTTATTTCATATACTAATGTGATGATATTAAAATAGTATACTTAAAAAAGTATAGCTTCTTTTGATTTTTTTCACATTGTAAGATCTGTAGTATCTTAAAAGGCGTATATAAACATACTTAAACAAATAAATGAATACTTAATTAAACCGGTAAATGAATATGCACCACCTATTTGTAAATGAGTAGCTGCACTACACCTGTGAGTTGGAAAAAAAATAAGAGTTTTTCTACTTCATATGGCAAGGTTGTTTTCTCTCCATTTTTTAGACGTGCTGAATTCCATTTCATTACTGAAGCAGCAAACTACTCGCATCACAGTGGGTGTCTAGAAGTACTATTGTGTCGTTCATTTAGGCGTTGTTTAGATCAAAAACTTTTTGAATTTAGCTACTATAGTATTTTGTTTTATTTGATAATTAATGACCAATCATAGACTAATTAGGTTTAATAGATTCGTCTTGTGATTTACAGCTAAACTGTATAATTACTTTTTGTTTTCGTATATATTTAATGTTTCATGCATGTGTTTAAAAAATTGATGTGATGTGTGAAAAGTTTTTAGTGGGAACTAAACAAGCCCTTAACCCCAAACTTGTCATTCGGCAACTACCGGGCCGTACCCAGTACTGCGCGCATCTTCCAGTACTGTACTGTACATCACACATTCACACTACTACTGACAATCTGTCATCAAAATGCAAGTACACGCATGACATTGTGTTTTGAAATCATTTTATGCTAGTTCTTGGGTCTCCTTCAATTCAGTGCAAATTCAAACAAAATTAAAGATGCGAGAGCACTTTGATCAGAGAAAGAATGCATGATTGGTTTCTCCAATAATCTAACGCATGAAACAAAACCTAGAGCCCATGCTTAATTAGGAGATGAGAACCTCTCCCACTGAAGGAAGAACAAGCTGAAGCAAAATAAAAGCCAGTACCCAAAACTACAAGGAGATATCAGAATTTCCAAATCGAGTGAAAGCTACACATGCCCGGCCCTGACACGAGCAAGCCAGGCAGGGTCTGCAGCCCTGCCGGAGCATTTTGCTTGCAACAGGTAAATTAAGCATCTGCAAACATGCATGCTGGACCAACTGCAATCATACTGAAAATAAGGATCCAAAGCCGCCTGCAGTTATACGTGTTAACAGTATACTGTCGATCGAGTTTAATCCTGATTCAAAAAAAAGAGAGAGAAAAACACTGCCGAGTTAGGCCATGCGTGTCTGCAGCATGAAAAGGAGCTGATGTTGCAGTGGTGACGCGGCACTCGTACTGCAAGGCGTTGTTTAGTTCCGAAAACTGAAAAGTTTTTTTCGGTAGTGTAGCACTTTCATTTGTTTGTGACAAATATTATCCAATTATGGACTAACTAGAATCAAAAGATTCATCTCGTAATTTACAGCTAAACTGTGTAATTAGTTTTTGTTTTCGTTTATATTTAATGTTTCATGCATGTGCCACAAGATTCGATGTGACGGAGAATCTTGAAAACTTTTTGGTTTTCAGGGTGAACTAAACAAGGCCCAAGCTTAAGGCCCGTTTTAGTTGGAGAAAATTTTGGTATTTGGCTAATTTAGTAATTTTTGTTTGTATTTAATAATTACTATTCAATCATAGACTAAATAAACTTAAAAGATTTGTTTCATAATTTATAGAAAAATTATATAATTAGTTTTTATTTTTATCTATATTTAATGTTCTATGCATATGTCCAAAAAATCGATGTGATGAAGAATCTTAAAATTTTTTACAAACTAAACAAGACCTAGATGTGCAGTAAAATAGTCCACAGCATTAATTTACTTAAACGTGAGTGCTCGTGTGTTTTCGATAGGCCTTCTTTAATTCCAATTTTTTTTGCAAAATAAGTAATATAACATTTTTGTTTGTATTTAACAAATATTGTTTAATCATGGACTAACTAGGTTTAAAAGATTCGTCTCGCAAATTATAGATAAACTATGCAATAAGTTATTTCTTTTATCTATATTTAATGCTCCATGTATGTGTTGTAAGATTCAATGTGACGCCTGAAAAATTTTGCAAAATCTTTTGAAACTAAACAAGACCAGTCTCCTCATAGATATTCATAGATGTATATATATATGCTATGTGTATCTGTGTTTGTATTGTTTTTCACGCACACGCGCGCGCGCACACACACACGCACAAAACCCATCTTAACGTCATTAGACCTCATAAGACCTCATGAGACCTCATAAATCTAGAGGGTGAAGCACGCATAAAACTCGAGGCTGAATTAGGCCTTTTCAAAAACTAGAGGGTGAAGCACGTATAAAAAACTACTAAGCATATGTATTTCTAGAGGTGGCAATAGTTTTATCTCAATCAAAACAATTTAACCATACCTTCATTCTAAAAAGGTATCCAAGCATTCAAAATCTGTCTCAAATTATAAGAGATTAATTCTAGATGAAGTAACTATCCCAACTTAATTGAAAAAGATAACATTCACATGCATATCTAACATTAATGTTCTATCTTCAATCCAAATATTATAATCACAATACCTTCCAATGATTAAAGGAGGGTTGCACGCCGCACGCGTCCATTGCTTTATAACATGATTTGTCCTAAAATTCTTATCATTCCTTGTATTTCAAGACAAAGGAGTAGATTATCCTAATCAAACAAACTACACGTAATGTAATATGGTTTAATAGTACTATTCTTCCACCGACCACCATATACTTGTTTATCGGTTTGAGTATGTTTATATACTCATATTAAGATACTATAGATCTTACCACACGAAAATTTTTCAAAAAAAATTATATTTTAAATATATTACTAAAATGCCACTAATATATTATATATAATAAGTATAACTATATACTCTATGTATGCATGCATACTTAACATACATATCACTCTAGATGGTCTAGTATGATCATATACTTTGTCTATATACATTTCGTTCGGTCATATACACCTTAAATCTAGAGATATATAGATGAGAGTAACTACACGCGCGTGTAAAATAAATGCGTCCTATATATATATATATATATATATATATATATATATATATATATATATATATATATATATATATATATATATATATATATATATATATGTGTGTGTGTGTGTGTGTGTGTGTGTGTGTGTGTGTGTGTGTGTGTGTGTGTGTCAAAAAAAGAATACAAGCTTAGTTTGAAACTTTTGTAATATAAGGTGTTGAGAGTTGTCAATATCCCTTTTAGTTTTCTAGTTAGAGCCCTCTCAAGGGTGAATTATCCAATTAGGTAACTACTAGGGTCTCCCAACAGATGATGTTGGATCTCTGAATCCACCTCATGAGCCTGCTCCCCACTGTCTTTACTAATGGTAGGACATTGCCACTCTAGCATGAACTACTTCTTTCCCGTGTACAAATAAAGTAGACACATGCATGTACATCACCAAAATCATAAGGATCTTAAACTAGGACCACTGAACTTACAAAATCACTCGTGGTGTATCTGATCTGTCTTACATAGTATGTGGCGAAATCTAACACCTCGAAATTATAAACTAGCTAAACATACGTTTTGCCGAGTTTAAGCTTAATTAGAGCACTCACAATGCAGACTCTATTATGGAGTCTAAAGTTATTTATTACCTCGAACAATGTGGATTTGGAGTCTAAATAAGACTTGGAGTCTTATTTTTTCTACCTTTTTCTTCAATAAATATGCTGCCACATCAGTAAAATACTATAAATAATATGTAATTAATTGTCTTGGATTTTTTATGATAGAGTTTTGTATTGGGAGTGTCCTTATGAGCCTACAAATGGCAGAGCAATTAATAAGCTATGGTTTCTCTCTGATCTTCCCCACGACCCCACGTAGTACTACTGCCATAGGCCCATAGGCAGGTTTAAGTCAGCGAGTGGGGAAGCTAGCTTGGCTGACAAAGCGCTAAACACCAGAATGAAATTAGTTTGGTAGATCAGATCCTTATCATCATTATTATATAAAGACAACCTACTAAGTGGCGAGCATCCGATCGACAGGAAGAGATGAACAACGATCTTCCTTTACATCGTAGCACCAATATAGTAATGCATAGTCGCTGGACGTCACCTGCACAACGCATATATTCTTCACTCTTCAGTGCCCATCACGTGCAAGCAAATAATAGTTTGCCTAGTCGCTTTATTTAAAGACAAACATACGATCGTGTTTTTTCTGTCCTTAAGGTATATGCTCCCACTATCTTATCTATTGGAAATATATTAAGAAATTTGTAAACACACGGCTCAATGTAGTTTTGATTTGATATATGTGTTTACATAATTTTTAATTTGAATTTAATGGATGAGAGAGTGAGAGTACGTGCCATTGAGGGCAGAAAAAAACATTACCTACAAGGGTACCGAGAAGCAATCCATCGATCCGTTTGTATTTGACAAATATTGTTCAATGATGGACTAATAACTAGACTCAAAAGGGTTGTCTCGTAAATTAATACTGCATGCATATACTGTAAGATTTGATGTGACGAGTAATCGAAAAATTTTATACAAGTCCAAGTTTCAACCGGGCTAGTCGCTGCTGCTATACTAGCTTGCGAGCAGAGAGCAGCTAGCTAGCTACCTTTGTGCAGAACATTTCGCATGCATGCATCACAAATCATGGGCGATCCGCTGCTGATACATACTGTAGGAGTATCTCAGGAGTCAGGAGGAGGGCCGCCGTGCCGTTCGTCGTCGTCAATGGCTGCCGCTGCCGGCCGGCCCGTCGTCTCGTAGAGCCGGTAGAGGTAGAGGTAGAGTAGTGGCAGCAGTGGGCGCTACAGTGCTACCAGTACCCGCCGCCCCCACACGCTGAAGGCACAGACAAGCGCGCAGTAATACTTTCTGCCTATCTTTCAGTGCTATTAGATGGTACGGAGCGAGACAGACAAACGCAGGTGTGTGTGTGTGTCGTCTGTGGATGAGGGAGAGAGGGTGGGCCAGAAAAGTGTGTGTGAGTGGGGAGCTTGGCAGGGCACTGAAAACCATGCGTCCACATCTCTGCTTCTCCTTGCCCATTTATTACTACATCGTCTGCAGCAACGCTTCATCATCGATCGCAACTCGCGCAAGCTAGGGTCGTGTGTGCGTGTTGTTTGGACTACACGTCCCATTATCGCTGAATGCTGAGCGGCAACAGCTTGCTTCGTGCTCGCAGAATCGCAGAGCCTCACCTCATCGATCGGGCTCCGTCGATCGTTGTGAGCATTTCGCACCTCAGTGCCCGGCAACTTCACTCGCTGTCCCCCCTCACATTCATCCGCTTGGGCTGTTAACAGTGCTGCTTGTTATTTGTTTCGGTTAGGCCTTGTTAACAGTGCTGCTTGTCCTTTTGTTTATATCTAAAAGTTTTTTTTTAAAAAAAATCATACTTCATGTTGGAGTCTCTAAAATACTTCAGTGAAATTTGGTCAATTTCACTAATTTGGTGTGGCAAAAAAAAAATCAAATACCGAAATTGACAACACTGGAGGTGAGTACATGCAACACGTACAATGCAAAGCACCGAAACACAAATTTACCAAACAAGACAACTAAGCGCTAAGGCATTGCGTAGGTTTACACTGGTTCGAGTTATATTGTATAAGGTCTAGTGCAAACAATCAATCACATGATATACCCCCGGTCTCTCAAACCTCCCAGGTTACAACTTCCTTCCAAGCATTGTAAACCTCCATTTATGTTCTCAGCTTTTAGTTGATGAATTCATGATGTTCTATTACTGTCTAGCGCTATGTACCCTTCGCCATGTGGCGAACATAGGGCATAGGGCTTGTTTGGTTCATGGCCTTCCAAGCAAGCTCTCTACCGGATATCAAATCTAGCCCAGACGTCTATAATCCATTCGTTTGTCTTATAAATCATATATTTTCTGTTAGCCAGTAGTATTTTCTTTTATAATAAATCAACAAACAATATTTTCAGCTATAGCTTTTCAGACAAGCGAACAATGATCGTTTCACTCCTTTTCTCATATGATTTGCTCCCTTTATTACTTCTTAATAATGGAGTTCCAGTAACTCCTGAAAAAGTTAAATCTGCCTCTAAGGCCTAGTATAGATCCAAAAAGTTTTTAAATTTTAGCACTAACACTTTCGTTTGTATTTGACAATTATTGTCCAACCATGGACTAACTAGGCTTAAAAGATTTGTCTCACAAATTACAAATAAACTATGTAATTAATTATTTTTTTATCAATATTTAATGCTCTATGCATGTACCGCAAGATTTAATGTGACAGGGATCTTGAAAATTTTTTAGACTTTGAGATAAACTAAACAAGGCCTAAAATCATGTGCTCTCATCTCAGACACCCCCTGGTCGTGTATTCGGATGAGTGTAGATCATGATATGCACTCATCCCTATACATATCCACTGGTGCTCACCGCACCTCCCAGTCCTCTAGCATCAACCTAGGCGGCAGCTATATACACCCATTCTCTTAGCCCCAATAAATTTTTCCCTTCTTTTAAAAGAATCTCCGCAAACGCTTTCAAACTAAGTGGTGTCTTCTTGCAAAAAAAAAAAGCTTAGGCCTTGTTTAGTTCCAAAATTTTTTGCAAAATGGACACTGTAGCTATTTCGTTTGTATTTGACAAATATTGTTCAATCATAGACTAACTAGGCTCAAAAGATTTGTCTCGTCAATTCCGACCAAACTGTGCAATTAGTTTTTATTTTTGTCTATATTTAGTACTTCATGTATGTGTCTAAAGATTCGATGTGACGGGGAATCTAAAAAATTTTGCAAAATTTTTTAGGAACTAATTAATTTGGAAAAAAAGAATAGGTATTATAGCACATTTGTAACTATAGCTATTAGTATTTAATTATAGACTTATTAGATTTAAAAGATTCATCTCGTAAAATATATGCAAACTGTGCAATTAGTTATTTTTTAATCTATATTTAATGCTCTATGCATGTGTCTAAATATTCGATGCGGTGCAGTGAAAAGTTTTTTATTGGGAACTTAACAGAGCCTTATTTGAACACATCGTTACCAAAATGGATTACTGTGCAAATTAGTTATTTTTCATTCTATAATTCACTTCAACATATATGAATTGAGATGAATATGAGCACATTCAAATAAACGCTAAGTGGATTTAAACGTCAGGGAAGAGGTAGACCATTGTGTTGAGGTCAGCTGACACTTTTTTTGTCAAATCAGTGACAAATCACCTTCTCATGCAATATTCTAGAACGGTAAAGAACCCTCCCCAGCCCCAAACACACACTCACAAATGCAATGGTGAACACTGAATACCCTGGACATGGTCCTTAACGCCTAAACTATATGCCCTTTTTCCCCCTTTTGCCTCTTCCCTGCTGCCAGAGTGTAACCAGAAACAGATTGTAAAACCGGTAACCACAGTAGCAAAAACTGTTCTAGCGTAACTGCATCTATCAAGATGTTAGTTAGCGTAGCTGAAACGATTACAAGTGACAAGAGCTGCCATGCCATGCATCCTTTTTTCTCGGTTCCGACAGCAGCAGCTGCCGAAATGCTCCTGAATCCGGATCGATCGAACAAATGTTATTGTAAGGAACTCCAACAGCAAGCAAACAAGCGAAAGATTCCATGCACGTCGTAATTAGCTTCACTTGCGCCCCAGCATGACTCCCAAAACCGTGAGAGTCTAGACTAGCACTGATCCCATCACCACATCTAATCACACCACCAACACCAAGCAGCTGCTACCACTATTGCGCATCCATCCATCACGGCCTAGCGAGCTCGTCCATGGCAGCAGCTCGCCAGGAAGGAGCGCGGGCGAGCTCGGGAAGAAGCTAGAAGGAGGGAAAGAATGTTGCATGCATGACGTACGAGATGGCCGCCGGCCGCTAGTTGATGTCCATCATCCTAGCGTGGCTCGGCGCGTCGTCGTCGGCGTTGAGCTGCCGGTGGCGGTGGTGGTGGTGGTGGCGGTACGGGTCGTCGTCCACCTCGGCGTCGCCGCCCTCGGTGACGACGGAGGAGACGTAGCTGGCCACCTCGGAGCTCATGGCGCCGCCGGTCCCGGTCGCCGCCCGCGCCCGGAACTTGCAGCGGCAGCTGTAGCAGGTGACCTGCAGCAGCGTGGCGTCCACCTGGCGCACGGCGTGGTCCCGGAGCGCGTGCGCGCGGCCCAGCTCCGCCTGCGCCTGCTGCCGCATGCGGCGGGCGGTCGCGAGCTCCTGCTCGGCCAGCTCCGCCTGCCGCCGCGCCTGCGCCCGGGCGTCGTCGGCCGCCGCCTTCTCCGCCATCGCCAGCCGCATCTGCTCCCGGGCCTCCTCCTTGAGCCTGGCCGCCGCCGTCGCTGCCGGCGCCGACGTCTCGCTGTCGTCGTCGTTGTCGCCACCGCCGAACCCCATCGACAGCTGCAGCCGCATCGGGTCGGCGCCCAGGCCCACCGCAGGCGAATGCGGCGAGAAGGCGTAGCACCTGGTGGCGACGGCTGCTGCCGGAGTCGTGCCTCCGGCGTCGTAGTAGCTGCCGCTGCCGCGCGGCGGCATGAGCTGCAGCTCCAGGTTGTGGTGGACGCCACCACCACCACCACCAGGGCGCTCGTACTGCGGCGTCGGAGGCGACGACAGCGCCGGGTCGAACCTGTGGAACGTCGCGGCGGCCGTGGGGCTCGCAATTGCCGGTCCAGCTGGCCAGCAGGCGACCTGCTGCTGGCTCACCCCGAACTCGCCACCGCTTGATGGGCTCGCGCTGGACGCCGTCCGTGACAACGCTGCCGCGGCGGCGGCGGCGTGCAGCTGACGCTGCTGCTGGGACGTGGAGGCACCGCCTGCTGCCGCCATGCCGAACCCGGCACCGCCACCGCCACCGCCGCCGCCACTAGCCGGCGACGACGACGTCTCGGCCCGCGGCCGGCCGGCGTTGCACGTGTCCTGGTGCTCGATAAAGCTCTCCACCCTGTAAAAACGACGCATCATATGACACCACGTTGCTGCTGCTTAGTGCTCACAACACATACAGGTTACACAGGATCTTGAAAGGATAAGCAACGGCTGTATTGTATGTGGGATCGGAGGTGGTGAGCGGACGAGGGTTACGGTGATGCCCTCATCTCAGCTCTGTGCAAGCAATGTGCATCTGCTAGAGCTGCTGGGGAGAGTGGGGTGGGGGGTTCCAGTTCCAGCCAAGGCCAAGCAAGGGTTTGATGAGATCCGACTTGCAAGGGCAGGGCAGGGCTGGGCGCCAAGGACAAGGGTGCGTGACCGAGCCGAGAGAAGCCAAGGGGGCGATCAGGGGCTGTGTGCATGCCCGTGCGATCTCTAGCTCTGTCAGGCGCGAGCTTTGGGGCCGTTTGGTTGGTTCATGGATGGGCAGGCATTCAATGGAGCCCCTGCAAGAGCCAAGCGGGGTAGCTAGCTAGCCTAGCTAGACCCCCCCATGGCCATGGCCGTGGCCGTGGCCGATGGCAATGGCACGGCATGGCATGGCAGCAGCAGCAAATGCGAAAAGCAACAGGCGTTGTACGTGTACACGCGACTACACGTACGTACACTGATACAGGCAGCCAGCGCTGGCACCTGCTGCCCTCGGGAATTGTGCCTGTCCCTTCCCTACCGTAGTCGCTCTCTCTCTCTCTCCTCCCTCTCCGTCCTCTCCCTCCCCTCCTCTTGACGCCAAAAGGAGAGAGACGGAGGAGCAGCTGCAGCTGCAGCAGCAACAGCAAGGAGACGAGCGATAAAAGTGCCTGGAAAGAGTGTGTGTGTGACCCCGCAAAATTTCTCCCAAAAATCATCACGCCTTTCTGGAGCCCGGCCGGCCCTCATTCTTCTTCTTCTGCCAAATCTTTGCAATGGAAAAGATATATATATGTATATATGGGACTGACTAATCGCTGGATTATCTTATCTGGCGTAGGCTGATTAGTGGCAGTACAAGGTTAGACTAATAAACAAAATTAATTAAGTGGAGGCGTAGAAGAGCCTAGAAGTTGTAGTAAAATCGATCAGCAGCTAGTATAGTAGCTCGACGGATCGGATGGATCATACCGGGAGAAGACGCGGCCGCAGTCGCAGGTATGGCCGCGGGTGCCGCAGGTCTTGAGGTGGGCCTTGTAGTCGGAGTGGACGGCGTAGGCCTTGGAGCAGCGGGCGCAGGCCCACTGCCGGTGGCCGCTGTGCTTCCGCCGGAAGTGCTTCTTGATGCCGACGAGGTCGCCCAGCGCGTGGGACGGGTCGTGGTGGAGGCAGCTCGGCTCCGGGCACACGAACACGCGCTTCCGCGCCGCCTCGCCGGCCTCCCGCTTCAGCAGCTTCCACGGCACCTTGTGCCGCCGCCGGTGCATCTGCAGGTTCTGGTCGCGCTGGAACCCCTGCCCGCAGATCTCGCACACGTACCGGTCCGACTCCAGCAGCGTCCGCGGCGACAGCGACACCACCTCCGCGTCCGGGTCTGCAGCTCCATCCATGTCCATCGTACGTCCACGGCGACGTCGCGAAGAACGCCATTGTTGAGGCACCCAAGATTAGACTAGTTTCTTTCTTTCTTTATATATTATACGTCGTGCGTCGTAATTGGATGCATGTGAGACAGGCGGGCAGGCGCTTACCAGGAGTGCCGGCGGGACGCCGCTTCTTCTTGGCGCCGGCGGCGGCGCTCGTCGTGGCGATCTGCAGAGACCGGAATGGCGGCTCCGGTGGCGCGGCCCCGGTCTCCGGAGGCGGGAAGGCCGTCGTCGGCGCGCAAGAACTCAACATGCTGGTGGGGGTGGCGCCGCCGCACTACGCTAGCTGCCGGCCGTCACTTTGTACCTGTCCTCTTCTTGCTAGGCTAGATCAATCTTTTTGTTGGGTAACAAAATGCCACCCTGAGCAAATCAGTAAACCAAAGAATCGACTCCCGGCCCTCTCTCTGTCTGTCCCTCTCCTCCAAACAAATCTCTCCGGCCGTGTTCTTCTTGCTAGATCACGATCACAATTCAAAAGCCTGGAGGAGCTGGAGGCCGGGCGGCGATGGGAATGGGCCAATGGAATTGTGTGGCATCTCTATATAAGCTTGTGGACGCCGGAGGGAGCAAGGTGGATCACTGGGATATGAGCTCCTCCGGAGACCGGACCAGATGAGAGAGAGGACGGAGGAGAATTGTGAATAAACAAAACAAAAGGGCCGGGGAGAGAGATGTGGGTACAGCTTGGAATGAATTTGAGAAAGGAGAGAGAGAGTGAGGATGGAAAAGGTCTTTGGAGGAGCAGTGTTGTTTTTTTGGCTTTGCTGCTACACAGACAACACCAAAGGGAGGAGGGGGGGGGGGGGGGGGGAGGGGAGGCAGCTTTCTACCAGCTTTAGGTTTCAGCAGCTTTCTTTAGGATTGCATCATGCAGGGAGGCTGTGTGAGCCTGTGAGGGGGGAGCTCCAGGAAGGAGATGAGTTGGTTGGTGTTTTTATTGGGTTCCTGGGGTTAATTTTTCTTTTGGATCTGGAAGCCACAAAACTACAGCTGGTTGCAAGTTCTTCTGGGCCTTCTGGATGTGATCGATGTGTGTGGCTTCGTTCCAAACAATCTATTTTTCCGTCTTTATATAAAAGGAATGATTTTTGTAGGAGGCCGGGAGAGAGTGGGTAGATTCTATTGAAAAGATGATGTTGAATGGATGGCTGCACAAAAATAACTGCTCAACAGCCTATAGAAGAAACTAGGCAGGCCGGGCTACACATACCAGTAAATTTCAGGGTTTTTTTTTTCAAAAAAAGAGTTGAGAGAGAGAGAGAGAGTTCATTACTCTACTAGAGAAGGAATCGTCTGTTTTATTTGTCATACAATGAGAGTGCGTAGTGAACACTGAATTATTGGAGCAAACTACCCAAATCAATTAAAAAACATCTGAAATCTGCTAACCATAATGCCAATCGAGCTATTAATTTTATGCGTAGAGTTATGTTGAAACTAATGAGCTGATACACACTACTCATTCCATTTCAACATACATGCTGTTTTAAGTTAAACTTATCTGACTTTTGATAATTTTTACAAAAAAAAATACACCAAAATTGATAAAATCATTATTAATTTCATCAAAGCGCTGTAAATATATCTTGAAGTGCACTTATTTGGTATGATACTCCCTCCGTCCCAAATTATAAGTCATTCAAGAATCTTGGAGAGTCAAACTTTTTTAAGTTTAACCAAATTTATATAGCAAAATAATAACATTTTTTGTACCAACCAAGTCTCATTAGATTCTTTGTTAGTTATATTTCCATAGTGTACCTATTTTATGACATAAATCTTTATATTTCTCTCTATATTTTTTGTCAAACTTAAAAATACTTTGATTATCAAGATTTTTGGAATGACTTATAATTTGGAACGGACGGAGTAGATGTTAAATGTTCCTATCATGAAGAGCTAGAGGAGGCAGCGAAGGAAGAGCTCGTCAAAATTAAAGAAAATTAACTTAGAAATAAAACTAACACTAAAATGAGCTACATTTTGAAATCAAGGCTACCTATTGATTATTAGTATGTCATATTGTGACACATACATTGGATTGAAAAATCATGGTTGGTTATTGCACACGCAAATTAACACCATGAAGCTAACCCAACGTGAAGGAAAATCACCCCATGCATGACAATTGCAAGAAAAAAAAAACACATAACTGTTGACCATATGGTCAAAAGAACCAAGCTAATGAAAGGCTACTATATATACCTCGCACGCATGCACAAGGTTGACCACAAGTGTGTGCCAGCATACATATCAGATAAAACTGTCGAAATTGAACCACACTTAATTTTGAGCCTTCAATTCATAATAAAGACATTTGTTCCATGCTCCATAACTCCTCAGTACGTAGCTAATAGCTAGCTGTGGTGGCACCATTGACCCTTTCTTCAGCCGCTGTCTCTCGTTCGGTAGTGTGCGCGTATGTAGCTAGCTGTGCTCTCCTAGGTACATGCCATGCCATCGTCGTCCTCATCGTCGTCCACGGCAGCACACAGCACTGCTCCCTCAGGTGGGGGTCGCCGTCCCCGCGCGCTGCACTGCACGCCATGCATGCCGCCTCGTGCGTAACGCAGCCCGGCCGGTACATACACAGCGCGCTCACGGCTGATCTCTGCATATTTTATAGCCCGGCGCCTCCCCTGTTTAGTTCCCCCATCTAATAAATTTTCAACCATCCCATCGAATCTTTTTGGACACATGCATGAAACATTAAATATAGATAAAAAAATAAATTAATTACACAGTTTAGTTGAAAATTGCGAGACGAATCTTTTAAGCCTAGTTAGTCTATGATTATGCTAATGACAGATTAATTATGCTTAATAGATTTGTCTTGTAATTTTCAGATAATTTATTTTTATTAATTTCTAAAAATATATTTCGACATTCTTCCGATACATTCGATGTGACACCTAAAAAATTTTCATCTCCAATCTAAACAGGGCGGCCACGGCCATGGCCGTGAACCTCGCTGCAGCCTGCAGGACAGCAGAAACGGCTAGCAGCTGCACAAATAAACAAACTCACTCTTGTTCTTGACTGAATAAACTGTGCTGCCTCGCTCTGATATACTAGTATTTTCTTAGATCTTTTCTGCCTCGTGATTGGTCTGTGGTCGAATTCCCGGCGACCGTATTAAACATATAAGCCGTTGTCATGTTTCCTGAAAGGATTCCAGGGAGACGCCTTGCTTAGTCCAAGGGAATGATTGGTTTGGACGCTTATATGAGCTGATTGTATATTAGCGTGCCAATGTGTCATAATTTATGTTTGAAAGGGAGCCACCATTAGAATATGGATGGGCTCTCTCACAGTACGTACTGACGATGATGTAGTAGTAGGAGGACACAATGACAGGTAAGGAGTGCTGGAATGGTACTTCCCCTGCTGGTTTGGCTCCAAATGGAAAGGTTTTATCTGCATGCTCGACAGCTCTCGAGCCCCCTCTCTCAGCCAAGCGTGTGTGCATTTTGAATCATTGGTTCGTGCTTAATATATATACCAGCTGCATTTTGAATTATGCTAATAACTTAATTGGTACTTGTGTTGTCCTGCTACCAATTATCGATCATTTGGGCTGATATGATAATGGTCCGGTTTCGAAGAATCTGACAGTGATGCTGAGAGCTTAGACCTTGTACTGAAGCAATATACAAATGACTCTGACTGTGATGTTGAGTTTAAACCCGGTAGTGATCTACTCCATCCATCCAAAATTATAAATCATTCCAAGAATTTTGGAAAGTTAAACATCTCAGGTTTCACTAAAATTGTAGAAAAAATTACAAATATTTATAACGTCAAATAGATATACTATGAAAATATACTTAACGAAAAAACTAACAATACTTAGTTGGTATCATAAATATTATTATCTTATCATATAAATTTGAACAAACTTGAGATGTTTTGACTCTCCAATATTATTCGAATAACTTATAATTTGGGATGAAAAGAGTACGAATCTAAGCTAGGGGTTAATATAGAAATGAGTGAACATTGCACCTACTCCCTCCGTCCCAAAATAGAAGATGTTCTCGCTTCCCGATAAGTTTTTAAAATTTAACCAATTATATATAAAAGAATATTAATATTTATAATACATAATTAGCCTCACTAGATAGATCGATGAATATACTTTTATAATAAACTTACTTAGAGATATAAATATTGCACGTATTTTCTATAAACCTAGTTAAACTTAAGAATGTTTGACCTACACACATCTCATAACATTTTCCTTTTTGGGACGAAGAGTACTAGACCCGAGTTGCTCCATGTCTTGATGTAGGATTGATTGGAAGCCCAGTATCTCTCTCAAGATGGCATCGCTGGCTAACTCTACCTCAACTTTGTTCAACCTCCTACTTTCTGTTGAAGCCTTCAACCAATTTGAACAACTTAATCTCATCCTCTCCTCGGACTGAGGAACATGACAATTGGTACTATATCTGGGGCAGCTCTATCTTTACTTCAAAAAAAGCCTATCGCCACCTCATATGTAACATTGAGGCTGATCAGATGGATCTGGAAATCTTCTTGTCAACCCAAGCACAAGGTTTTTTTCTAGTTGCTAGTCCAGGATAGATTAAGCACTAGAAATATTCTTAAGCGCAAAAACATGCATCTACCCTCATATAACTGTGTTCTATGCGGCCTAAACACAGAAGAGACGGTTCAACATCTTTTCCTAGAATGTGACATGGCTAGATCCTGCTGGGGTCTCATGGGTCTCACGGTAATCAGTTCTTCAGTCATCTTGCACATATTCAAAAGCTTCAAGATTCAGATCAAAACTTCTTTTTTCATGGAAATCATAATCATCATGTGTTGGTGCATCTGGACCATAAGAAATGACGCCAATTCTTTAGAGGTATACCCGGTTGTTGTTTGCGTGGGTTTGACTTTTTCAAGTTAATCTTTAGGCAACTTCTTTTAGAGAGCCATGAAGAAGTACTTCCTGGATATTGAATTATGGTTAGAGCACGCTATGTAATCGTCTTGATTTTCTTTTTATTTTTCTTTGTTTCTTGAACCTGTTTCCCTCAGGTTCTGGAAGCAGTTTTAGATTTTCTCTTTTTTTCCTGTGTTGTAATATACTTGGTTACTCTTTGTATAAATAAAATTTTAGTAGAGGTCCCCGGGGGGCTCTCCTGTTTCCTAAAAAACGATCGTTACGACTCTGCAAGTGGTACTGTGTCAACAAAGAGAATATAATAACCATGAATGGAAACACAATAATAAGCATACACTCTAAGCATTGTTTTGATTGTAATCAACATGATATGATATATTGAAGCATTATAATCACTATTATTCCAAACAAGGTCATGGCCGCCTTTCGTATGCACTAACCTCTCCCACATTTCAAGATGTCGATTTTCTTATTAAATATTAATGTTACTGCTTATAAAAAATAGAATGCTTACAATTATACTATCAATAGATGTTTCCATTTAAATGTAAATTTATCTAAGTAATAATTTAAATAATTATCTTTTTTGCGAGAATGTTGTACATTAACATAATTTTAAATATTTTGCTAGTATTATTTGTATATGAGTTGTTAAGTAGATATTTTTCATGATCGTTGATGTTTTGGTAGGATATCCTAGATCTACATAGTTTAGTTAGTTAGTTAATTACTAATATTAATAATAAGGATATATGTATATATGATTAAAATATGTTTACTTAAACATTTTTGTAATAATCAGATGTTGGTAGTTTAGATGAAGATTTGGAGGCAATATTTTACTTTTTTTTAATAATGTGAGAAGTGTTCATTAAGATATAAATTTACAGGGTTACTTAGATTATCTATCATAATGGTATGGGAAGAATTATATGCTGATTTAGGGATTACTTTAGATTATGTTTTATAATGGCATAGGTGGATAATTTAGATACATATTCAAGTTATTTTATATATGTTGTTTTCATAATGGTTGATATGAGTAATGATTAATTACTACAAAGTAGAAAAGATCTGGTGACTATTTTATTTTTGAATAGGGCAGTGAACTCCTGCTATTCACTTATGAAGAATAGAATTGATCTACTTTATTTAATAAGGAAAATTAGGCCCTCAAACCTCATGCCCAAACGGTTTATTGGAGGAAAACCGGCGCCCCCAAAACACGATAGCTCAGAAGACTAACCCTGAGCAACTATTAAACACACAACAACAATCCATATAGATCTGGATCCTAATGGATATTATTATTAATAATGATTATTAGAGTTCATATTTATTGCTATATCTTTCTGATTTTGTGAGAATTATTAATATTATTTTTTTAGTGTCTCTCGTGAGGATATTATGACATTTGTTCTCGAATTTTCTGGACTAAGATTAATCACTACACTAGCATGCATGTCGGGTCACCTGCAGCTAGCACCAGTACTCTACGTGAAATATTATTGCTCATCAGGTAGCAGGATTTGCCCCATAAGCAGCCAGTAACAATAACAGAGCTACTCATCAGTTATCAGTTACTATTTGAGAGGGCCGCAGCAGATAATTATGAGATGGCTACACAGAACAGATACAGTGTCGCCCGGACCCCGGCCCGTATATGATCCTGTGATATGTCTCGTCATATGGGATGATGAATACTGAAGCGACAGCCGACAATCGACCGGCTACTGTACATGAATACACATAATACAGAAAACACTATTACAATGTACTCCTATTATATTACAGAAGTACAGAACCAGCAGGCAGCGGGAGAAGCTACAAAATTTACTAGGGCCTTGTTTAGTTCGAAAAAATTTCGGATTTCGCTATTGTAGTATTTTCGTTTTTATTTGACAAATATTATTCAATCATAAACTAACAAGGATCAAAAGATTCGTCTCATGATTTACAGACAAACTGTGTAATTAGTTTTTGTTTTCGTCTATATTTAATGCTTCATGCATGTGCCGCAAGATTCGATGTGACGGAGAATCTTGAAAACTTTTTGGATTTCGAGGTAAACTAAACAAGACCTAGTACTAGAATATATATCCCTGAATTAACATATGCATGCAGACGGCTTTACAAGTTGTCAACCATGCATACGCGTAAAAACCCTGACTGCCCTAGTCATGTCAAAAAACAGAAGAGCTGAGTTTTGACTGCCTTTTCCAGATCCTATCCTTCGCTTGACCTACCTCTATCAGTGTTTGCTTGCATGTGGTACAAAGTACCAGCAAGTTAAAGGCAACACAATGGTAACCACTGTCTAGGACATGATGGGATACAGAACAGGTTAGATTGCTGTCCAGAGGTTCGCACATGGGGACAAATGTTGCATTGTTAAGCTATGGAATTATGTGGGTCTGCCCAGCATGCTTTGCAACTGTTCCAAGACAGGAGCACACAAGCTTTGGGAAAGATCAATACAAGGGAGAAGAAACAAGGAGGGGATCAGGACATGATCCTCCGATCCGTCCAGATGCAAAACATCCCCTTTGAAGACGATCAAATCAATGCCCTGCTTGAGCCTCATGCCCCTTAGAGATATGCTAAAAATTTGTGGTTGCAGTAGCTCAACAACGGACCTCTGTTGGTTACCGATGTACGGGGCCCCGCTGCGAGTGTACACTTTTAACTCTATTCTCCTGAAGCTTACTACGTACAGTGTACGGTGTTCGTTCACCGGCCGCTTCACACTATTATTGGACTCTGACTAAATATAATTTTAAAACATTTGATTTAAAAAAAAGATGGTATTAAGAGTTTGTGTGTGTATATATATATATATATATAATAATTGAGTAAATTCTGAGATAAATATGTGGAATAGAACAAATATAACAATTTCATATATGTACACGAGTTATAGACCACATTAGAAAATTATGAAAAACAAATGTTGCGGTTCTCTTTCTACCTAGCACACCTCATATAGTGGCAATATTTTTTTTAAAAAAAATACATCTCCTATACTCCCGACGCCTAAAATTGACTTGGATTTCCGTTGGTGTTGTGTGAACATGACTTGGTTAGGGTTTTATCAATTCTCCATGCCACTAAAAAGAAGCTTCAAGTTCTAGGGGAGGGGTTGGTTGGATTGTGCTCGATGACCTTAGAAAGAGTTCAAGCTAAGGAGGCAGCGAGATCAGAGGAAGTGGACACATTTCAAAGCGGTGGGGCCGCCACCGGCCATCAGTGGTATGAAGCTTGGTTGGGATGGTTCGGCTGGCGCGGGTGGTAGTAGGGGACATGGCATTGTTACGGTGATGACAACATAGACTAGTGGAGATGAGGTTAGAGATGTGGGTATGCCCACATTAGCGTGAGCAAGACCTAACTACTCGGTCACCCGTTGTAGACCACCATAGGCATCCTTAGCTCACATACTGACCACAAGCCGCCTCAGTGGCGGATCAAGCGAGGGGGGGGGGGGGCTCAAGCCCCCTATGGGCACTAGCCTCTATTCTTGCTTGCTTTCCCCACGAGCGTCCAATAGAAGAGCGTCTTGTGACAGCGTGGGTAGCAGTCGCCGCGCGTAACTCCGCACGCCATGCCTCCTCGCGCTCTACTCGCCGTAGTTCAATCTTTAATAATTCTTCGAGAAATCGCTCCAGCATGACCAGGATTTCTCAATTTTGCAGTATGCAGACGACACTCTCATTTTTATGCAAGGGGATGCTAGACAACTCTTCTTTCTTAAAGCTTCTCAATTCTTTCGCTGAATCCACATGTTTGAAAGTTAATTATGCAAAATTCATGATGGTCCCAATCAATATTTCTGATCAGAGGCTCAGTTTACTTACTAACACATTTGGGTGTTCGACTGGTACACTCCCCTTCACTTATCTTGGTCTACCTCTTAGCCTTACCAAACCATGAGTGGCTGATTTTTGGCCTTTAGTCTATAAATGTGAAAGAAGATTGAGTGTTGTTTCCTCATTCCTAAGCCAAGCTGGTAGGCTTCAAATGACAAATGTTGTTATTAGTGCTCTACCCACATATACAATGTGTACTTATCTTTTGCCAAAAACTGTGATCAAGCAAATAAACAAGTATAGAAAGCATTGTCTTTGGAGGGGATCTGATATCCATTCTAAGCAACCACCTAAAACAGCTTGGAAACTTGTTTGTACTTCAAAAGAAAATGGTGGTTTTGGGGTATATGACCTATACATTCAGAATGAGAGTCTTCTTCTGAAGCATTTGCACAAGTTTTTTAACAAAAGTGACATCCCTTGGGTTCAGTTGATTTAGAGTGTTCATTATGGTCTTGCATGCGTCAGTCCCAACTCTTGCTAATAATAGAAAGGGATCCTTCTGGTGGCGTGATATCTTGAAATTGTTGGATTCCTTCAAAGATATGGCCTCTGTTTCTATTGGCAATGGTTCCACCTGTTTATTTTGGATGGATGCGTGAAGTGGTGATCCTCTCAGAACTCAGTGGCCTCATCTTTACTCTTTTGTCAAAGATGATCAGATCTCTGTTCGATAGTTTCTTGATGCTCATGATACATTTGAATTTGTCAATATTCCAATGTCGGTGGAAGCATATGATCAATACCAAATAATGATCTCTGATTTAGATCAATTTCAAAGAGATAATGCAAGGGACATTTGGAGCTATGCTGGGGGTTCAGCTTCTTTTATGGCAAGTCAAGCCTATTCTCACCTTTTGGGATCTACCCCAATGCCTCCTGTCTATAATTGGTTATGGGATTCCAATTGTTTGCCAAAAAGGAAAGTGTTTTTCTGGCTAGTTTTGAAAGACAATTAATACTCGAGGCCTGTTGAAGAGGAAGAATATGCAGTTACAATCTTATGATTGTGTTTTATGTCATCTGAATGTCGAAGAATCTCTTCCTTGAATGCCCTTTTGCACTGGCTTGTTGGAATTCTTTGGGTATGGTGCATCTCATACAAAGAAACTTATTGGATTCACTTCTATTCAAGTCACACCTCACTAGACCCTTCTTCATGGAGATCATTGTTGCGATGTTCTAGGCTATCTGGTCTTCTCGGAATGATATTATTTTTAGGAATCTTCAACATTCTGTCCAAGCTGCAAAATTGGTCTTCAAACAGGAGTTAGCCTGGGTTAAACTCAGAGCTAAGCGAGACTTTAGTACACAATTACAATTATGGCTAGACAACTTTGTGTAGTTTTCCTTATTTTCTTTCTTACTTTCTTTGTCTCCTAATTTGTACTCGTGGAACCCTTTTTGTTCTAAAGTTTAGTAAAATTCCAGTAGGGGCAAACACCTCCTGTTCATGTAAAAAAAAGGTTGACGCGTCCCACCGCCGCTTATGATCCTATTCAGCTGCTAACCCCGCCAGCCTCTCTTCTCCGTCGCTTCCCCTTCAGAGCTGCAAGTGACGATCATCGGTGGCACCAGCCTTTTTGCCCTTTTCGCCCTCAGCGAGGTGAGTTGCTCCATGTGAAAGCCCAAGTTTGGTTTCAGTAATTAATGACACCAAGTTGCTAATGCCTTGTGTTTAAGTGATTTGAGTTAGGCATAGCAACACATGTGATGAAGGTGCAATGTGGCATGGAAAGGTGGCCACATGATTATGAAGAGATGAAGCATGAAGTGGAGATCATGGTGATAGACAAGGAGTAAAGTGATCAAGGCAAAGGTATAAACATAGAGTTTTGCTTTTGTCGGTCTAAGTTGAGTAGAGAAGTGATTGACCAAATTTAGGATAGATAGCCGACTATCAAGAGGGGAAATCACGGTCATCTCTCGAATCAAGTGCTACTAGGTCTATATCTTGAGCATATGCATTAGGATCTAGTAAAGTGCTAACCTAACTCCTTTGATGAAAATGTTTGTGAAATAGTAACACACTTGCACAAGGGTGGTGGTCACTTGGTGGTGTTAGCACATTTGCCAAGGAGGTGGAGTTCCTAGGGTAGAGAGGGGTTTGGGTTCCTCTCTCCCTCCCGCCAAGCTTGCGAGGCCGGATTCAACGCTTTTGAGAAAATGAAATGCACATTTTCCATTGCACCGGTGAAAATCTTTGGAAAGTCGCAGGAAACACTCACTGGACGTTGGTGTTGGCAGCATCGGATGCTGCACCTGCGCGCCCGGTGAGGTGTCTGTCTCTGGCGCTTGTGAGCCGAGCACATTGGACGCTCAGCACCGGACGCAGGGTGTTTAGTGTTCGTGCGTCCGGTGAAGACAGACATTTGCGAGCGTTTCTGACAAGAGCATCGGACGCACCGGAGAGCGTCCGGTGATCAGCGTCCGGTGATCCAGCGTGTTTTACAAACTCTCTGTGTATGTGTCAGGTGTGTACCGGGCGCGTCCGGTGGATACATAACTGCGTCTGATAGTTTGAAAGTAGCCGTTAGAGATCGATGCGCGAGTTTTAAAAGGATGACACGTTGCCGTATGAGAGCACCGGACGCAGATTTCCAGCATCCGATGGCTCCCCGTTGTGCGTCCAGTGACCCCAAGTTTTGCCCAGTGATGGAGCCAACGGCTCTATTTGTTGAGAGGGCTTATAAATAGGAGGTGGCCGGCTTTGGGATTTTCTCTCTTGCACTTTGGAATATTTGAGACATACTTTGAGCTAGAGAACACTCCCTCCACTCATCTCCTTGCTTGATTGCCAATCCTAGTGAGATTGAGTGAGATTCAAGTGCATTGCTTAGTGAGTTGCATCTAGTGGCACTTGATTCTTGAGTTTGCTGCAGATTTCTTGTTACTCTTGGGTGTTTCCCGACACCCTAGATGGCTTGGAGCAGTGGAGGTGTTGAGCTCGTGATTGGAGATTGTTTCGAGCCTCACCAAGTGATTTGTGAGGGGTTCTTGAGCCTTCTCCGCGGAAGATCGTAATTAGGTACTCTAGTGGATTGCTCGTGGCTTGGAGGATCTCCATCTTGTGAGTGGATGTACGGCACCTGCTGTGAGTTTGGCTTTGAATTGCCAATTATCTCGTGATCCATCAAGTTGGTGTATCGCCACAATGAGGACTAGGTTGCCGGAAAGCAAGTGAACCTCGGTAAATCGTGTGTCATCTTGTGCCGAGAATTCTCTTTTGTGATTGTGTTTGTGATAGATTGGATATATCTCTTCTCTACAACTTTGGTATAACTATCACTCTCCATTCTTTTACTTACTTGCTTACCTTGCTAGTTGTTTAGCTTGTGTAGCTTAGTTCTTGTTTAGAGTAGAGTTGTTGTGTAGCCTTCTCTTATTGTTGTGGTTTAGTGTTTAGCCTTGTACTAACTTGTATAGGTGGCTTGCATAGCTTAGTTGAGCTAGTGCTAGAATTACTTCGTCATTTGTTTTACTTACTTGATTAGTGAAGTTTGTCGAAATTTTAAATAAGATATTCACCCATCTCCTCTAGCCATTTGGACCTTTCACCATGACGGTGGAAGGAACTCTGGCTCGCGAGCGTGCCTCCATGGCTTCAAAGTGACTTCGGTAGGCATTGGCAGATGATGAGCAAGCTCCATTGTTGAAGACACACAGGCACAGCCGTAGCCACACATACAACGACCTCTTTCCAGACCACCTCCTCGGACAACGACTCTGGAGCCTCAGCTGGTTCTTTGCCTCACATCTTGTTTAGTTTCAATTTTTTTTTGGTTTTTGGAACTGTAGTACTTTCGTTTTTATTTGACAAATATTATTTAATCATGGAGTAACTAGGCTTAAAAGATTCATCTCACGATTAACAGGTAAACTGTGCAATTAGTTTTTATTTTAGTCTATATTTAGTGCTCTATGTATGTACCGCAAGATTCGATGTGACGGAGAATCTTAAAAAGTTTTTGGTTTTTGAGGTGAACTGACTAACAAAGTTATCCAGAATTATCCACGCTATCATTTTCATCCCCACCCTGAGGCTGTGTGAGGCATGCATATCTAAATCTACAGCTCAACTAAACTGGTCCATCTAATTAAAGCCAATTTGACTAGGTGCAATGAAATAGAGTAGTCTAGTTGTGTGCAGTGTGTGGGCAAGCAAGAAAGAACAAAAAATAATGGAGGGGGTCCGACCGGCCCTCATGTAAAACTGATGGATCCAGCAGACACAACACAAGGGGGCGGCACTGTGCATGAGTGTTTGGTAATGCCAAAAGGAATGTGAGGACCCACGGCCCCGGCCCCCGGAGAAGAGCTAACGCAATTATTCTCCCCAGCTTCTTTCCTTCTTCCCTGTTCGACGCACGCATAAAGCTCTTCTCGCTTCAGACCAAAGGAATCCGTTTCGATCCATCGAACCCAACGGCAACAACACACACGGGCTACCTGCATGCATGCTTTCCTGCTGTGAAATCTTCGGTCGGATCAGCATGCATGCTTGCATGATTTATTCGTGCTCTGCTTTGCATGCAATTGTTAATCATCGGTCTGTGCAATGATCCACCCCGTCGATCGATCGCCGTTTAACTACATTACGCATGCATTCTGCTGATTACACTTGATGGCCACTTTGGAAGAAACTGTACTGATGGCAGTCAAGCTATGTGTTCTCACACGTCACTACGTCAGTCTATTCGTCGTCCATGATCGAGAAGGTGTGCTCGACAGTGAGGTTGATCAGGAATCTGGGTTCAGGGACTTGCACAGCTACGTCCCTGTTCCGTGCTCGACCGATCTTGCCGGCCGGCCGGGCAACGGACATGTCGTCGCGCCATGCCGCCATGCCGCGCCCTGCGCCGGAGCTGGAGCTGTCTCTGCAGTATCAGGTTATCAGCATGGGCGAGGGCGACGCGTGATGAAGACATGCATGCATGCATGGCACTGACAACATTACACTGCATGTAGTAGCAGTCAGCAGTGTAGCCTGATGACCGTCGTACGTACGACGTCATCCGTGCTACTTGTCTCCCCTGCGTACATACTACTACGCACGTAGTGTACGTACAGAGGCTCCTGCTGCAAGGCGTACGTACGCAGCCACGCAGATGACATGGATGGAAATATATAAAAAAAATGGATGGCCGGCCGGGGGGGCAAAACGTGTGAAGCACTCTACTCTCTTCACCTGGTGACCAACCGAAATTTTTTTAATTTTGTTACCATAGCATTTTTATTTGTTTGTGGCAAATATTGTCCAATTATAAATTAACTATGGTTAAAAGATTCGTCTCACGATTTCTAGGTAAACTGTGTAATTAATTTTTATTTTTGTCTATATTTAATGTTTTGCATGTACCGCAAAATTCGATGTGACGAGAAATTTTGAAAACTTTTTGATTTTTGGATGTGGTTCGGTGATGATAAGGGAGCTGTGGTAGGCCCCAGCCTCACATGCAAGTGCATCAGCGGGCGGCGTCCTTCGCTCTCCTCACCAACCAGAGATTACAGTGGTGCCATTATTCAGCCTCGACCCATCAGAACAACAGTACAGAAGCTGACTGAATTCTGGCACGATTTTGTAGTGAACACTAAGCTAGATCTTGCATTCAGAGCATTTTTTTATAATTTCATATTATTGAGCATCAAACATTCATGTATATATGCTGATATATATGCATGCATCCACGTACGTATTCACGAAGTACATCACCAGTTGCATTCAGCAAAAAGGAAGTACATCACCAAGTACATACAGGATATATGCATTCATGATTAGTGCTAATACTTTTTTTGTAGTCAAGAATGAACCTGCAGGCCCTACCATATGAGCACATGATGGGCAACTGAATTAGTAATCGGTGGAAGAACCTACGAGGAAATGGAATGCTTGGCTTTTGCTAGTTGTTACAGCATGCAGTGGCGCAGTCAGTGCAGGCCAGGCTGCTCCTGCTAGCTGCATCCATGGCCTGATTGAGATCGACGACGACGGGCCCGGTCCCTTACCTCACCTAAAAGGGGAGGAACACGCACAAAAAGCAGCCACGGCAAGTAGCCGGCCGGCAGCTTATACTCTCTCAGTCTCTCACAAACAACGTCACTGCTTTGTTTTGTTGTTTTGTTTTGTTTTGTTTTGTTTCATGTGTGTACCCAGGCCATAGCTAGAGTGTATGTGTGTCGTACCTATATATAACTAAGCTCTTGATCTGTATATCATGCATGTCATGTTGCGAAGGAATAATCTCTTTAGTTTAATTAGTGGCGTGGTGATGGGCTGGGGGTTGGGGATAATGATGGCCGGGGAGAGGAAGGGGATCTGGAACACATGCAAGCCTCTCCCCAGAAAAGGCCAATATATGCAATGGCGCCGGCAGCGGCAGGCAACAAGCATCATTCGCATATCCATATCGTTGCCACCAGCTGCTGCATGCAGAAGGAAGCTGCTAGCTTGTTAAGTAATTAGCAAGCGTCCGAGAGAAGAATCTTACTACTAATCATTCGGGCCTCGAAATTCAGAAGTGTGTGCTAACTCCCATGAGATTCTGGCTTTAGCCATGGCGGATCCGCGGCGTGCCTCCCCATAAAGATCGAGGCTTTCTGGCTTTGTTGCGAGCCGAGGCCTCGATCTTCATTTCGATCGTCAACTGAAGCCGATCGTGGAGACTCGAGGGCATGACGCGCGCATTGACGGACAAACGCGTGACGCGTCCAGGAGGAAACTGAAACCGATCAGGTTATCTGCTAATTAATCTGCAGAAAATTCAGTTAACTAACCACACGCGCGCGCGCGACAGAGATGCATGCATGGAGACTCCTGAATTCTCCTAGCTTAGCTGCAGTAGTTTTTCAATTGTTAACGAACGAGTAGGAGGCGCGGGGCTGGGGCTGGGGCTGAGCTAGCCTGAGTGAGCCTTGATCGATCGAGCTGGAAAGTAGCAGGCAAATGGAGCCATCTTTTGCAGCCGGCCGGCAGGGGTGGTCTCGTCGCAGGACCAGCTGCATCTGCATGCATGCATGCATGCTAACCCAAGTGACCACGAGTCCGTATCATTCGATGCTCCTCTCTCTTTGATTGCCTTTAGAAGGTGGCACAGTGTACAGTGTGTGTGTGCTCACAACGTTTCATGGACCTAACCTAGATGATCTGCCCCTCATCACGTACGTACTTGCCTTATTCCCATGAGATCGATACTCGCTCTGTCCTAGGGAGATCTGCTTTGATCTTCCCCGTAAAGATGGAGATCTAAGTTCCAGGTGTGCAGGCAGTTTATACTGATGACACGAGCATGCCCGTACGTACGTAGTGTCTCACATTTTCCCTTTTTTGCTGCATTGCTTGTTACTTTCAGTAAATTCAGTGTGTGACTACCCTACATCATCTTGGGCTAGGGGTAGTAAATTGCATGCATGGCTACATTTCGGCATAAGTGCATGCATTTGCTAATAAGGTAGCTAGTACTGTACGTGAGATCAACGAAGGCATGCATGCATGTTTTGTAGCTAGCTGCTAGCTAGGGCCAATGCAATGCCACCAGACAAAGCAAATCACTGTGACATATGCGTGACATGACCACACCACGAGACAAGATTTGTATTCACATCGCCTCAGCTCCAAGTACTGTCAACGCTAGTTACACGTTCATATGATGCAGCATGCTAGCTCTCGGCTTAGGCCTGCATCTTTTTTCCAGCATGCAAGCATCCATGCATGTGCTTCGGTTAACCACTAGTAAGCTATATGAGTAGCCTTCACAATTGCAATGCAAGGACGACTACGTATAGCACACACTAGAGCCAGCACACACGTCTCAGGGGACCTCGATCCTTTTCTGCCGTCGTCTAGTCTAGTGGTACAGGGTACAGACGCAATAGCACGCAACGCGGCCACTCTATACGAACTGAACATTTGGCTAACTGCTAAACGTAATCTAGCTAGCTAGGTAGGTCATTTGCCTAGTAATCTAGCTTAAGAGTTTGTTTGGATCCATTGGTATTAAAAATTAGCAGCTAAAATTTGTATCCTGCTAAAAATTAACTAGCTAAAAATTAACAGTTATTAGCTATTAGCTAGCTAAATTTTAGTGCTTAATGGATTCAAACAGGTCTTAAGTTTACACGTTTGGCTAATTTCTAAACGTAATCTATAGCATAAGTTTACGCAACGTTGTGGAGGAGGGTCTTATCAGTTACATGTTTGCATGTGATGAATTTTACTCGCGTTGAGACTGCACGTGGGCCATGCATGGATACGGGCTTCCTTTTGGGTGGTAGCGCAACTAGGTCTGTTTGTACGTAGCGTCCGTGTCTTTTTTGCATCATATAATGGGGCATTATCGCAGGGCCGTCCGGATCGACGGGCCTACCATCATAGGGTGAAGGACCAGCCGGCCAGGGAAGCTGATGGCTCGATGGAAAGAGATCGAGACCGACAAGAATGATCTCCTCCAGCGGCATTCATGTGCCTGTATACTAAGTCAAGGACCACACACAAAGACTACAGAAAAGGTTCAGTTGTGCAGCTAGATCGTCCTCCACCCTTTTGAGCCTTTTGACAGCTCACAGATTCAAACAAACGGGGGGAAATGCAGAACAGTAGGCGCATATATAGGTCCAACTGTCAAAAATTTTGTTTCTTTTTTAAACTATGAAAGGATATCTCACGCGTTGCTGCGGGAATTAGGAATAATTTAGACTACATATAATTACTTAAAATGATGTTAGTGGATGTCTTGGTACACTTATGTAGACAATTAAATGCATTTTAGTTGATGATATGTGTCTCGTCGAGATTGATGTACTTCAACAGTTTAGGGACCAAATAATAAATATGCAATTTCATATTTTGGAGACCTAAACGAGAGAACTGATGTTGTTTTGAGAGTTATTTGTTGAACATAGAGTATTTTCTAATTAAAATTTCACTACTTATAATATGAGATGCGTTCTAATAATACATAGTATGATTTTTAATTTGGTTGCACAAAAACTATTTTAAAATACTAGCGAGTGTGAAAAAAAGTCTCATATACGTATCAGCATATAAGACAAGTGTACAGCAGTCAATTCATCATACATCCTCTGTTTCAAGATAAAGAATCAGCCTACTAGTGAGACAGTTTCATAGTAATTTTCGCCTATATGTGGATTAGACCATTTGCCTCTCTTGCCTGGAGGGCCTAAATCCCACATTTGGGTCTATTGGTTTGTTTTTTTTTCGATTTTTCACTTGTACTTTGGTTGTTTCCTCTTCTCATTTGCCTGACATAATCCTGCCAGCAATTTTCGAAAAAAAAATCAGTTGCATAGTTGAATCTGATTCACCGAAGAATAGTCATAGTCTCCAAGGTGAATCAGGATTTGGATCTCTGCTAACAGACCAGCAGAAAGGCCTCCGTTTCTCAATTCTCATGTTATGCATGGGCTCCTCCCTTAATTAATTCAGCATTTTAATGGAGAAGTTTGATATTAGTTCTTGACATTGTTGCCCTTTGTAAAAAGTCTATTTCATATCTAGCTTATAGACAGGGCATGTGAAAGACATGGTGATGCATTGATGATCAGCAGGATCGATCCTTCCAAGAAATTTGTCCGAAGATGATTAACGCTGTTGTCCTCGGATGTACGGGTGCAAAATTTGAATAGCAGAAAATGATTGCAGATAGTTGCACGCAGTGAGATGATTAGCCTGTCTCATTCCAAGGAAGAGCTGTCCGGAGCAGAATTTCATCGTCCATGTGTCGACATGTGAAGGAAGAGGAAAAGCCTACTCGTAGTAATCAGTACTCCATTACATGTTACAGTACTATTTGAAATAGCATCTGATTTATGCATGACCATACCTAGACAGTAATAACCACCTGCCATTGTGTGCAGCATTATTGGCCAATGATACGTGTAGGAATGGTTCAGAAGAAATATGGTTTAATTTGTGAGTACATGGTAAAACTGAACTTTTTCGCTTGTAAATATATGTGGGTAAACTCCATTTTTCACACTCAAACTTATGCAGATAGTTCAATTTTCAACCTTAAACTATAAAACCGGGGACACACTGCAGTGGTTGAAACTGACAAATTTGGTCCTCTGGTCGGTCTTCAAAGTAGTGCTCCCACAAGGGTGGTGATTGAATCAAATAATGTCGAGAGAAATGCTATGAGAATATGTATGAAGAACGTCGCTACTAGCGCTCGGACGTCTGGACGCAAGCTCGCGTCCGGATGCCCTCATCCCCGCACATGAGCCTCCTCACCGTGTCTTTCTTCCCCGAGACTGACTGGCCCTCCCGACCCTCCATCGCCGGCCACCACCCATCCCACTGCCACGACGCAGTAGGATCTCGTTGGAGCTTCGTGGCCATGGTCGGCCCCCTTCTTCCCCTGCCCCACCTCGTTCCCCACCGCCGCCATCTCCTCCAACTATGGTGACCTCCCTTGCTCCAACCTAGCCCGGCCGCTCCTACCATCGCCAGCTCTCCTAAGACACTCGACCACCATCCCCACTGCCTATCCTACCTACCTTCTCTGGTCGGGCCCTTATACACCCACCAGAGTTAGAAAGAATGAGGGGGAAAGCTCACTAGAACCCTAGCCACTGATGTGTCTCTCAGATCCAGAGGAGAAGGAGAAGGAGAAATGACCTATCTTGTCGGAACTGCCTCCACCGCCGTTGTCATCCTTGTCTCCAGTAGGGAGAGTGGGAGCCGAGTCGCTTTGGAGCGCGGGGTCGCAATGGTGGTCACGGAGGGAGGAGGAGGGAGGGAGCATATGGTGTCACAGATGTGGTGTAGTGATCATCTTAAGACTACCATATCTATAACATGGTATTTTTTTTTGAGGTGATCAACATCCACTAAAATTCAAATTACGGAGGCAGAGGCATATGTGGTCCACCTATGAAAATAGATTGAAACCCATATAAGCTACACTAAATCTTATTTCTTTCATACCATTCTCTCTAGTCTTCCATGCCACCATTTTCCCTAGGCTCGTTAGTGCTCTCCTAATCTTCCTACTAGTCCACAGTAGTTCAATCGCTAGATCCGCCATCTCCAAGCTTTTTTGAATGAGTTAGCAGCAAGAGAGTCCGCTACCTAGTTTTTCTTTTCCACTAAATGAAAGAATAATAATTACAAAAGTCAAACAAAAGTTGAACAAAAAGGGTGAAAGTACAAGGCATCTAGGCCTAGAAAGGAAAGCCATCTCCAAGTTTGATCTTCACTAGATCAATAACCCCCAATGAGCCCACTAGAGCTAACTCCATAGCAACCGCGAGTAGCTAGGCATGGTAGTGACTCTGTCGACAAAGCTAGGAAGGCTGGGTATGTATAGTCCTTGGCTTAATCCATACATTGGTTGGGCACACTATGCCTCGATCTGGATCAATTCAGCAAGCCCTACAGTAGTTGTGAAGCCAGAATCTACAATCAAACTCCATAGCAGTTGTACTTCATGGTATAGGCAATGATTATCATAGTTGGGTTAGAGAAACATCAATGGAGATGCCTAGAGCGGCTTGGTGAGTTTATCTTCTGAATCGATCTCCACATTTTTAGGGGTAAAGTGTGGACCGCTCGTGTAACTCCCTCGTTTCTAGAGCCGCGTAAGTAGAGATGGAGTGTGCAATCACCTCTAAATATCTTTTTTACTTGCGTCTAAATATACCTTTTCTAGTAGTGTCTTAATCATGGGCACTCACATTCCTAACTCATCACATTGCTTGTCAAGTGTCCACTATTCTATCCCACTGGGAGAGCTCTATTACCTCCACCCCCTATTGTTAGTCGTGAACAACCTACGTTGTAAGGGAAAAAGACAAAGGTAGCAGCAACAACAACACACAGATCTCAGCTCCACCCAAAGGTAATAATAAGGTGTTACACCTATAATCCAAAATCTTTTCAAGATTTTCCATCACATCGAATTTTGCGGCACATGCATGGAATATAATATAGAGATAAAAAATAACTAATTGTAGAGTTTGCCTGTAATTTGTGAGACACGAATCTTTTGAGTCAATTAGTCTATGATTGGACAAGGTTTCGGTAGTAAAATAAAAAAAAAATCAGAAACAAGGCCCTATTTAGGCCTTGTTTAGTTCCAAAATTTTTTACAAAATTGACACTGTAGCACTTTCGTTTGTATTTGACAAATATTGTCCAATCATGGACTAATTAGACTCAAAAGATTCATCGTCAATTTCGACCAAACTGTGTAATTAGTTTTTATTTTCGTCTATATTTAATACTCCATGCATGCGTCTAAAGATTCGATGTGACGGAGAATCTGAAAAATTTTGCAAAATTTTTTGGAACTAAACAAGGCCTTAGCAATGTATAGTAGGGAAATCACGCTACCTACAGTCAGGCTCGGGCAGAGGCAGAGACATACGCTGCGTCGTACGCCAGCCAGCTCCCAAAATTGTGCCTGCAGGGACGCCTGGTGGCAGTGTCCGGGAGCGGGGGCACGACGTAATTCCGATCCCTCGTGACGACGCCACAGGCAGACAACCCCGCGTCGGGGCACTACTCTAGTCCTGCGCTGCTGCTGAGGGCTGACCCTGACGGCCGAATGCCGGGCCCTCGCCCCGGCGCCCAGCACAGGAGGCGCAAGGACGTAGCAGACACAACACACACACGACGACGACGACGACGATAACCTCACAGTCACAGCGCGGTAGCAGCAGCAGGCAGCCCGGTGGGCGGTGGGCGGTGGCCGGCCGGCGCTCGCGTGGGCGTGGGCGTGGGCGTGCGTAGGGCCCCGCCGCGCTCGCGACCAGCGGTCCGGCCGGCACGCCGGCCGCTCTCCATTTCCCAACGCGATCGGTGCCGCGCGGGGCACGGGACCGGGCGCGCGCGGCGAACCCCGACCCCGACCGAGGCGCAGGGGAGGGGAGCACACAGACACAGACACAGACACAGGCAGCACCAGCAGTTTGGACGCTGCCCTACGCGGTCCGCCTCGGCTGCCTGCCTTCGCTCGCTTTGCTTACCTCTCCACAGTCTAGAGAGTCCAGAGGACAGATCGATGTGGGCGCGGACTGGCCGATCGATGGAGTGGCCGCGGAGGGGACTGGGAGGCCGGGCCGCGCGCCATCCGCGTCCGCCGCACGACATCGGCCACCGCGCGAGCGGCGCCCTGTGCGCCGCTGACCCGATTGTGTGTGCCGGCCGCAGGGAGCCTGAGGAGACGCGCCGACCGCGGCGGGCGGGACCCGGACTGAGAGAGTGCGCGCGTGGCGGGCGTACGTACGTCGGACGCGACGAAGTGCCGGCACGCGCGCGCGGGCGGGTACGACACCAGCGCCAGCGCGGTCGGTGTGTGGGCGTCGGGCTCGCGTGAGCATCGCCTGCCGGCTGCCCCTGCGCGCTCGCCGGCTCGCCTCATCAGTAGTCAGTCCTGACGCTGACGGGCTAACACTAGAAACCGTGCATCGACGGATGGACGACGCGCGTTCTGGGCGCCTCGTGCAGTGGATGTCCCCGACGGTGCAGGATGCAGGTACATGTTTTACGCCAGCCAAGCGAGTGGCGTTCATCGGATCTTTTTTTTTTGGAGGACGTTCATGTGGCACGAATCTGGCTTGTATGCACAGACGGTAGACGGACAGTGCATGCTGGCTCCACTGATACTTTTTTTTTTTCCGAATCTTGACGAGATGATAGCGGCCGGCCCATGACGCACCCCCGAGGCCCTGACGATTGAGACCGATCCTTTGGGCCAGGGATTGTCCCATCTGGGCACAAGAGACAGACAGAGCTCAGAAAAAGCAACTGGCCGGCGTGGGCACGGCGCCACGGCGGCCCTCGGTGACCCTGGGGATCACACGCACCAGGGCCCCCCCCCCCCCACCGGTCAGCCTCCGTCTGAGCTCAGCGGCAGCTTTCAGTTGATTGAGATGTGAGCTGTGAGAGCCTGCGCTTGCGTGCGTGGACCTGTGAAGTGGACGCGTCCACCTACAGGACTACAGGGGGATTGTGGGCACTGCCATCTGAGAAAAGTGGAAACACAGCCAGCGGCAACAAATATTCCGGCCCTAGCCACAACACGCCGATGGCCCGAAGCCCTCTTCTGTACCAAACATGGCCTCTTGTTTAGTTCCTCAAAAATTTTACAAAATTTTTCAGATTTTTCGTTAAATCGAATCTTGCGGCACATGTATAAAACATTAAATACAAATAAAAGAAATAAGTAACTGTACAATTTACCTAAATTTGTGAGACGAATCTTTTGAGTCTAGTTAGTTTATGATTGAACAATATTTATCAAATACAAACGAAACGAAAGTGCTACAGTATCCGTTTTGCAATTTTTTTTTAACTCAACAAGGCCATTGTGTGGTCTGACGGCGAGTGTTAATTTCATGTGTGATTTTCTAATTCTACCATGGGATGGGAGGAATATGCAAGATATGGTTAGCTCTCTCTTCTACTTTCGGCCGGTCAGATAGGTTTCTTTTGTCCCTTGAGAAACAAAAGACATTGCATACTTTGAGTAGTTGGCCTCAAGCTGGGAATTATTCATTACTGACTGAAGCAAGCTAGCTAACTGGGCCATATACATTACTGATAATAACATATAAAGTATATATACGTGTGCATAAAAGGGCGTTTTGGAATATGCCTTTTGGGGTGCACTACTGAACAATCATTTTGGTTGCTTGCTCATAACATGCATCTCATGTTGTGTCCAGTTTGTCCTGCTCCGAAATGCTTCCAACTAGACAGGGACAAACGGAGGGAGATGAGATGATGGACCTTAGCTAGGGTGGGTATCGGGTCCCGTTAGTTGTATGTGCCCCTAGCTCATCCTGCTTCCATTTGGTATTTGTACCAAGTAAGCTTTCTGAAACAAGAATCAAAGGATCCTGCAAAGGAACGAAATAAACAAAATAGATAATGCGTCAGTCAGTAGTGATTCAGGAACAAAACAAAATGAAAGGGAATATATACTAGCATATTATTCTCCTACTACTAGCATGATGAAAAAAAGGAAAACAATGCATACTCTGAACGATCTGAAACTGAAAGTATCAACCCAGTCATCACACGTACTTGATATACCACAAAGAAACGGATAGGATACATCACCACACGTACTTGATATACCACAACTCTTAATTAATATGTCATCATTTCCGTGCTTACTGCTTACCATCTTGCATCTGCTGGCCTTCGTTCTCCAAAACGACTGAAGATCCAGAACGATGTGACTCGCATATATATGTCTCTATATATGTCTATTTCCTGTCTGGCCTACAATTGTCAGTGGTGCATGCATTGCAGCTCAGCGCATGATTGAACCTACTCCAGTTCGACTCACCTGTAGCTGCTAGATTTAGCTTGTTAGGCGAAAACTTTCCATCTGTTGTCATCATTAGTACTAAGAACAACTTCCCCAACACAAGAACAGACCGTGGTCCAACATGCATTCAGCTGGCCTTTACATTTCAGCAGAGTCGTTTTCTTTTCTGATCCCATAGTAAGCATATATAGCACCAAAGTTTTCTCAATAAAGAAAAAGAAGAGGAGATCTATCACTCTACTCCCTCCTTTTCCCTTAAGGCGTTCAATGTCATTGGGTCAAGGTTTTGGAGCTTACACTATACAAATAAATCTAGTACCATCATTGAGTTCATATTTAAAATCTCTTTTGTATATATGATTATTCTCTATCAAATTAAAGTGTTAAACCATGCATGCCTTGCATTTTTGGGTGGTGGGGTGTAGTAGTATTTAATTTGCATGCTGAGAGCAAGTCAACTATCTATATTATAGACTAAATTGGTACCAAAATGCAGTTGATATGCATGCCTACTGTTTTGCTGTGTTCCCTATCTAGCTAAGGAGCTGTATCGATCTGTCTCCCTCCTTTTTAGGTTATATAAACTTGCTTAATCTCCATGCCATGTGGCACCATCTCAGCGCGTGCGAGAGACAAAGCCAAAGGCTATGCCTCGTACTACCGACGAATGGGATTAGAACGACAATGCAACAATTAAGCTGCTGTTTTGCAATCGATCGATGTCCATGATTAGATAGCCAACGCGCGTACTGTGAATCAATCGACATTATTCCCTACTACTGCAGGTACTGGATAAGTTGCTGTCGTTGGTTTCTTCGCATGAAAGACACAGATCGACCAGCACTAGTGACGGAGGTTAGTTGGATCCTACCACAGTTAGCTAGGTTGCCTAATCCTAATCCTTTCCTGTCGCAGTCCCAGCTGCTACATTAGCTAGCTGCAGGTGGATTGCATGAATCGGGCAGCACAGGCTGGCCCTGTAGCTAGCTAGGCGTCGTGGAGAGGAACGGACGCATGTGATCAGGACAACGGACGGGACCTTGCCGCCGGGGTTGAAGATTGATCGATCATCGACAGAAGACACTGATTGATTCGCCTGCTGATATCGATATGGATGTGCCCCAGCAGAAACATGCCATGTGACCGCTCGACCGACGACGACCGGGCACCTCGTCGCCGGCCACGGCCAGCCGGCCGTAGGATCTGCGAGCGAGCAGCGTGGACGCTAGCTCCGTCGTGGTCGTGGCCTCGGGACAAAAGGGCGAGACGGCGACGCCCCGCCCTCGCGTCGTTCTCCCGCCGGGTTATTGGCCTGTCGTCGGACATACATTTGCACATTCGGCAACAGTGTGCGTGCGTGCATTTTGGCTCTGCCGACCTGCTCGAATGTTCTGTTTGTTTTATTTCACTGGTTTTCATTTCCTTTTGTTTTTTGCAACATATATAAAAAAATGCTACGCAAAATTCAAAATCCATGTGGTGATGCGATGGGGGCACCGGCCCAACAAACGGGAGGAGCACCGGCCCAATCGTCCCTAAGCTGCATCAAGCCAGGGATGGGGCCTCAGGGTTTCGTTAGATGGGCCGGAACTTCGGTGTTGCTAATTTTGCAAACTGGGCCTCAGGGTTTGCTCGAACGGGTCCGTACCAATGATTCCAGAGACAGTCTCGTATTCACACAGATTTTTTCTCGTCCATGAATCATGCTACTGCTACTGATGCAAATATGGTCTCATGCCATAACCATATATAAGTGCTACCGCGCACAGATAGAAAAACAACACTTCGTCAGTGCTGACTGCAAAACACGGCTTAGCCGATTTTGTCGACATTGTCAGTGAAGCATCCTGCGTAGTGACACTATGCACAGTGCGGTCAGATTGTCCAGTGAAGCATCCCTGCATATAGAGACTTAACACTATGCTTAATTCACCAGACTAGCAATCGATTGTCTAGTGCACCGCTAATTTCCTGGCATCCATAGGACCTATGAGAACTTGCCTAATATATCTTAGCACATAGTGATTAAGTTGTCATTGTTGTTATCAGCAAAACCACAATAGGACACATCTATGTTAGTGACGAATCTAGCTGAGAATATTATTGGGGTCGATGATCCCAAAAAACCCCTCTAAATTCGCCGCTGGTCTATGTGCACATGATACTTACAAGGCACATAACCTCCATCAGCTTTCGAAACAAATGTTCTAAAGATAAATGACTAAAGGGCTACAGGACCAGGTAGGCTTAGCTACAACAAAAGTGCATCCAAGCCCGCCATCAGGTGGCCAGATAGGTCGAGGTAATTCGGCTAACATATGGCCCATAGTTTTAGCACAATACAAGTATGAGATGATCCATCCATTGTCGTGCCCAAGCCAGCATGGTCCTTAGTGGGAGTGGCATGTCATGCCTAGGCCATTGCCTAGGCACACTGAGTGACATAGGTTTGCCCATCACGCACACTAATTCACCTGCACACACACACAAGTAGCATTGTTCTTTCAATGGTAGGCCATCCCTTTTAGGGAGGCTTTTGTGGTGAGATTTCATCAATCTTGAGATCTGCCGGTGTTGTTGTTTTGGAGGTAGGTCATGCCCTTTGACAACAAGACGCCTGTGATGACTTTGTCAATCTTGAGGTTCTTAAAGTGGTTGGGATTTCTGATTGACAAAGCCATTCGACCGGGAGACGTCTATGGTGACTTTATCAATACCGAGATCTATCAATCACGCCCTTCGACAACAAGGCACATATAGTACTTCATCAATCTTAAGATCTGCTGATGTTATTCTTACAATGGTAGATCGTGCATTCAATAGCTATATATGCTTCACGTGCAGAGGAGGGAAAACCGAAACCAGAAAAAAAAATGCAAACAAAAAATGGTAAAAAGGAAAAGTGGTAAGAGAAAAAAATTAAAAAAGATAATAAATGTCGCGTCGGCTACAGAGCCAAATAGTGGCCGAAGCCTTCAGAGGGCTGGGATTTCTGATTGGTTCAAGAGAGTAGTTATATCCAAGGTCGAAGCTACCTTACTCTCAGCCCCCTAAAAAAATTAAAAACAGTAATTTTGGTTAAAATTTCACCATATAAGCACTTCTATAATCTATCTTTACGCACCCATAAGATAAAGACACTCACTTCTAATTTGCTCTAACTTCACCACTGGTTATATCCATCTCCTCTTATCCACGTAGATAGATCCAGTGTGTCTTACACAAAATATGTTAGAAATTTAGACATTTTAATGTTTGATTTAATCCAGAAAAATACGTATAATATTGTGGTGGCATATATGTGTACGTGTGCAATTTTATCACTACTCAGATTAGAGATAAATATTGCAAGAACTACTGCAACTACAGCAGACATACTGAATGTGAAAAACAATCGTTTAAGATTGTACCCTGAGGAGGGACCAGTGCCGAAGGCACCAGCGGCTCCATTCACACTAGTCGACATAGTGTGTTGCTCGAAGTAGCGGACCACAGTCGATGCAGGAAGATATTCGCAGTGCAGTCCCGCGAACGTCCACCAGGAAGAAGACGAAGACGCTGTAGTCGATCTCGATCCGCCAGAGTGGAAGAAGACGATCTCGCCGATGAGCAGTCGCGGAAGACGCTCCCCAAAAACCTGATTGCCCGCAACACCCGAGCAGGTGTCTCGATGCAAGGCGTCGGGTTCCGGAGGCCTGCTCTCCCGATCTCTGTGTGCGCAGAGGTTCGGGACGGGGATGGACAGAGAGCAACTCGACGGGAGATGAGAGGACTGAGTGTGTCTCGCAGGTATGGAAGGAGTGTGTGCGTATGGAATATATAGGCCTCAGGAGGAAACGTCTGATTGATGACAATTAATCACATTTCTCGACAAGACAAGACAAGACAAGCACGCCACGCCACAACACGGCTCGGCGGCGGCTGCGGCACGCGCGTGTGGCACCCCTTTTCTCTCCCTCAACTTCTCTATAGGAGCTAACAAAGGCCACCTATTTAAGTTGAGTTAACACATGGTCAATCATCAATACGGTACTAAACCGTTTTCATTATAGCATTAATTATGGGCCCTTGAGTTAATCATAAAATATAATTATGGGCTAAGGCCAATTATATTCAACAATCCCCACCTATTTCTAGGACACATAAGAAAAGCTCTCGAGTTTCCATGTTGTTTCATATACCAGTCGTTTCGGTGGAGATTGTTAAGTTGAACTTCCACCTAGAGTACAGACTACACTAAGTCACAACTTGAACAATGGACTATGCCTTGAATTGCAAGTTTTGTGTGATATAAGTTTCATCTACACTCATAACTGATACCGGGTTGCATGAACATCCCCTCTGGTTGAAGCATATAAGTCATACTTCTAGCCCATTCATGAGTATCTAGAGATCACCCAAATATCATAGACTGTGACTAGCAGTCAAACTCATATAGGTGTATTCCTTAAAGATGTTCTATAGGACAACATCTATCACTTCACAAGCCGCTTTGGAATACATTAAGGTATATAACCAGCCTTTCTTACAGACTTAGGAAAGAAGTGCAATTGAGATGAGTTAAGTAAAGGGTCTTTCCTCACAATCTACTTCTGGCTTGTTTCACCATTCTACTTCACGGGATCTCCGATCATATAGAACAGGTTGCCACCATGGTAGACCTCACGTGGGTCTCAAACCCATCTCACTCGATGCACTATCTATCACATTACGTGATAGTCCCTTTGTGAATTGATCTGCCAAATTCTTGGACGTATGAACATAGTCCAATGCTATAACTCCGGAGTTTCTCAATTTTTTGACAGTCTTCAAACGCCGTTTGACATGCCTAGTAGACTTCATGTTGTCCTTAGAACTGTTGACTTTAGTGATCACCGTTTGATTGTCACAGTTCATGGAAATAGCCGGTTGAAAGGTCCAAATGGCTAGAGGGGGGGGTGAATAGCCTATTTAAAAATTCTACAAACTTCACTAAGCAAGTGAGTTAGTAAAACAAATAGCGAAGCAATTCTAGCACTAGCTTAACTAAGCTATGCAAGCCACCTATACAAACTAGTACAAGGCTAAACACTAAAGCACAACAACCAAAGAACTAAGCTAAACAAGCTACACAACTAGCAAGGTATGCACAAAAGTAAAGGAGAGGTGAGTGATTGTTATACCGACGTTGTGGAGTAGAAATATAGCCAATCAATCAATCACAACAATAAGAGAATCCTTGGCAAGAGATGACACAAGATTTTTTACCGAGGTTCACTTGCTTCCCGGCAAGCTAGTCCTCGTTGTGGCGATACACCCACTTGATGGATCACGAGCTAATTGGCAATCCAAAGCCAAACCCTCAGCGGGTGCCACACATCCACTCACAAAATGGGGATCCTCCAAGCCACGAGCAATCCACTAGAGTAGCCAATTGCGATCTCCCGCGGGGAAGGCTCAAGAACCCCTCACAAGTCACTTGGTGAGGCTCGAAACAATCTCCAATCACGAGCTCAACACCACCGCTGCTCCAAGCCATCTAGGGCGTCGGGAAACACCCAAGAGTAACAAGAAATCCGCAGTAAACTCAAGAATCAAGTGCCACTAAATGCAACTCTCAAAGCAATGCACTTGAATCTCACTCAATCTCACTAGGATTAGCAATCAAGCAAGGAGATGAGTGGAGGGAGTGTTCTCTAGCTCAAAGTATGTCTCAAGTAATCAAATGTGCAAGAGTTAACCTCCCAAAACCGGCCACCAACTATTTATAAGCCCCTCAAAGAAACTAGCCGTTGGCAGTTTTCACTGGGCTGAAAACGGGGGCACCGGACGCTACCAAGTGAGCACCGGACGCTCGACCCCCTGCGTCCGGTGTACTGGAGTTGGCCACGTGTCGAACTTGTCTCGCGCGTCAGTTTCTAACGGCTACCTGCAACACACCGGACGCTCTGCAAGTCCACACCGGACGGTCCGGTGCTCACCGGACTCGTGCGCAGAGAGGGTGTCAAACTCGCGACCTCACCGGATGCTGGGCACCGGACGGTCCGGTGCTCACCGGACTCGTGCGCAGAGAGGGTTGCAAAAACTCCTCACACCGGACGCTAACCACCGGACGCTCTCAGAGTGCGTCCGGTGCTCAACCCTAGCAGGGTCAAGCACACCGGACGCTGAGGCCAGCGTCCGGTGCCTCCGCACTCAGCGTCCGGTGAGTGTTTCTCAGTTTACTAGATCCTAATGCATATGCTCAAGATATGGACCTAGTAGCACTTGATTCGAGAGATGACCGTGATTTCCCCTCTTGATAGTCGGCTATTTATCCTAAACCCGGTCAATTACTTCTCTACTCATCTTAGACCGGCAAAAGTAAAACCCTATGTTTATACCTTTGCCTTGATCACTTTGCTCCTCGTCTATCACCAAGATCTCCACATCATGCTTCATCTCTTTGTAATCATGTGGCCACCTTTCCATGCCACCATGCACCTTCATTACATGTGTTACTATGCCTAACTCAAATCACTTAAACATGAGGCATTAGCAACTTGGTGTCATTAATTACCAAAACCAAACTTGGGCTTTCACCGGCACAGGTTTTTCAACCACCGGTAAATCCATCAGGAGTTCACGAAGCCACTCGGCCTCAGCGCCGGCGGTGTCTAATGCTGTGAGTT